>NC_135657.1:117486864-117829364 GCF_964188315.1 Podarcis muralis | reverse complement strand
AGGGTTAGGGTTAGGGTTAGGGTTAGGGTTGGGGTTGGGGTTGGTGTTGGGGTTAGGTTTAGGGTTGAGGTTAGGGTTAGGGTTGGGGTTAGGGGTAGGGTTGAGGTTAGGGGTAGTCTTATGGTTAGGGTTAGGGTTGAGGTTAGGGTTGGGATTAGGGTTAGGGTTAGGCTTGAGGTCAGGGATAGGGATAGGGATAGGGATAGTGTCAGGGGTTCAGGGAGAGAGGAGCAGATGAGGGAGGAGACTGAGAGCGAGGGGGAAGGATCCCAGGGCGACGAGGAAGAGGATGACAATGACTCGAGGGTTTCCATGAGTCTTTCCAGTGAATCGGAGGATTCCCAAAAGGGGGCGTCCCTGGTCAGGCCAAGGGGAGCCACAGGGGGGAGTAGCCAGGAGCAGGGCAGCAGCAGGGGAACCCCCAGTGGAAGTTGGAGATCGGGACCGGCTTCTCCGCCGGAACGGAGTGAAGGGGGTGGAGTTCCCAGTGTGTCAGACGGAGCAGAGCAGGAAGCAGAGAGGGGAAGGAGATTGGGGCAAGACGTCCTGCCGGAAGGGGCGGAGAGTAGTACCGAGAGCAGTGTAACTGTCAAGAGGAAGGTCAGAAGCAGCGTACGCGCGCCAGGTTCAAATGTGGAGGCGCGCGGAAGTGAGGAGAGCCCGGAGGAGGAGCCTGGTCCCAAAGCACGAAGGAGGGGGGAGCAGGCGTCAGCGGATTCAGCTTCTGGGGAATCCCGGAGGGAGGGCACCCAGGGGGGCAGAAAGACCCTGCGGAAAAGGAAGGACAGGAAGAGGTGGTCCAGCACAAGCCTCTTAAACTGGTGTAGAGGCGGGACTGATTCAGAGGGGACTTCAGCGGTCTAAGCCTAACAGACGTGGGGCCACGCACCTCGGCTGTGAACTGACAATGTTGTTCTTCAATAAAAGCTTTTGTATATAAGCTGGACTGGGCGTTGGTCTCTTGTGAGCTGGGACCTAGGGCGGCCCTGACAGTAAGTCCCCTCCCAAAAGGACGCAAAAAATTTTTTTGCAAAGCTCACGAAGTTTGGCAGCCATGAGTGCGGAGGAACAGATGACAGCACTACGGAACGCAGTCACCGACCTCTCCGCTGCGGTCGTTGCCTCTCAGAAGAAGAGTGACGAAGCGGAAAAGCGCTGCCAAGATCTGCAAACCAGGTGGGAGCGTGCATGCATAGAGGGGTTCCCAGGGTCCAGATCAGAGGGAATTGGACTTGGAAGGCGGGGGGGGGCAGTTTAGCTGCCCACTTCGATGGGAACCTGAAGCACTACCCCAGTTTCAGAGCAGACGTCTTATATGCACTGCATTTGCTTCGCAATGACTTTAAAGATGAAGAGGAGAAAGTGGGATTTATTGTGTCTCATTTGCATGGGGACGCTAGAGCGTGGCTGCGCAATTTGTGGCGCGAAGATGGCCCTGCCCGCCGCGATTCTGATGAATTTATCAAAGCTATGGACGCTTTCTTCCAGTCAACCGTGGGTGTTGATGTTGCGCGCAAAGAGATGCATGGACTCCGGCAGGGCAAAGCCACTGTGCGTCAGTACCATTCGCGCTTTTTTGCATTGCTGACTGTATTGGGCTGGGAGAAGGACTCCAAACCAGTGAGAGATTTGTTCTGGGAGGGACTCAACGGCTCCATAAAAGATGAATTGGCCAGGGGTGACAGACGTCAAACCCTAGCGGAAGTAGTACAGAGGGCTCTTGCGATTGGAGTGCGACACGAAGAACGTCCTTGGCACAGTGAGGAAGGTCGCCAGGTGCGTGCGCCAGCGAGGGCACCTCCTTTTATCCCCAAGGAGTTCGGCCAGGCGCATCCTTCGCCTCTGATGCGGCAGGGGGAGGAACCGATGGAGCTTGGCGGTGCTAGAGCTCAGACAGCAGCCAGAGCCCCAACGTCCGGTGCAGTAAAGGCGAAGCCTCCTAGAGGGAACAGGAAATGTTACATCTGTGATAGTGCACAGCACATGGCTAAAGAGTGTCCCCAGAGGCTCCAGAAGCACACTGCAGCGTTAGCAACGGTGGCAGCAGACGTGCTGCACGAAGAGTAGTCTCAGGGAAACGACAGTGCCTGGCTGGAGACAGCGATGCTGGGGCTCAGCCAGGCGAGTCTGTAGAGCAGTCCCCAGCGCCTTTGCAGCACACAGACCCCTTGCCACCCAAGCCAGCGGTGCAGCTCACTGCAACACTCCAGTTGCCGAATGGAACCACCCTGGAAGTCCCCATCACGATCGACTCTGGTAGCAACGCGGACTTTGTGGGGGTGCAGTTCGTCAAGCAGCATCGCATAGCGCTTCTGCCAGCTACCACGCCCCTGAACGTAGTCACGGTTGATGGCAGGAAATTGCTAGGAGGGCAAGTGGTGCAACAGACACCTCCCATGGTGATGCGGATTGGAGATCACCGAGAAGTCATTAGCTTCAATGTCACCCGCCTGTCAGACACGCCTATAGTGTTAGGCATGAGTTGGCTAGAGAGACACAGTCCAGCTGTAGCGTGGTACCAGCGGCAGATCACCTTTTGCTCATCGTACTGTGCTCAACATTGCATCCAGTCCAGCCAAGAGGAGGAAGCTGGGCAGCAGCTGCAACTCGGCATGGTGCAGGCAGTCCCCCGCAAGTACGAGGGATTTTTGGAGGTATTCTGCGAGAAGGAAGCTGACCAGTTGCCACCCCACAGGCCTTACGACTGTGCAATCGACCTGTTGCCGGGGGCGAAGCTGCCGACTGCAAAGCTGTATTCCATGTCTGAAGATGAGATGCAAGAACTCAGGGAGTTCATAGAGCACAATTTAAAGCGCGGATTCATCCGGGAATCCAAAGCAGTGGGGGGCAGTCCTGTGTTTTTTGTGAAGAAGAAGGACACGCCCCAGAAGAGACTCATCGTGGACTACCGGGCCATAAACTCAATGACTAAGCCCAAGGCCTTTCCCATGCCCAAGATTGACGACCTCCTAGCGACCGTGCGGAAGGGGAGGATCTTCACCAAGTTGGATCTGCGCGGAGCGTACAATCTCATACGCATGCGTGAGGGCGATGAGTGGAAGACGGCCATGTTCACGCCTCTGGGCACGTATGAATACAGAGTTATGCCGTTTGGTCTCCAAAATGGATCCCACTGTTTCCAAGCCTTTATGCATCACATGCTAGTGGGACTCCTCTACAAGAAGTGTGTGTGTTTCCTCGACGACATCCTGATCTTCTCGGAATCGCCGGAGGCTCACGAGAGAGACGTAAAGGAGGTCCTGCAGAGACTACGGGAACACAGGCTCTACGCCAAGTTGGAGAAGTGCCAGTTCGATGTGACGGAGGTGGATTTCCTGGGCTACAACTGTCCGACAAGGGGCTGGCCATGGACAGCGTCAAGGTCCGTGCGGTGTTGGACTGGAAGAGCCCGCGCAATCGGAAGGAAGTCCTCCGATTCACTGGAAAGACTCATGGAAACCCTCGAGTCATTGTCATCCTCTTCCTCGTCGCCCTGGGATCCTTCCCCCTCGCTCTCAGTCTCCTCCCTCATCTGTGCCTCTCTCCCTGAACCCCTGACACCAGTGAATCGGAGGATTCCCAAAAGGGGGTGCCCCTGGTCAGGCCAAGGGGAGCCAGGGGGGAGTAGTCAGGAGCAGGGCAGCAGCAGGGGAACCCTAAGTGGGAGTTGGAGATCGGGACCGGCTTCTCCGCCGGAACGGAGTGAAGAGGGTGGAGTTCCCAGTGTGTCAGACGAAGCAGAGCAGGAAGTTAGGGTTAGGGTTGAGGTTAGGGTTGGTGTCAGGGCGGCCTCAGGTCCCAGCTCACAAGAGACCAACGCCAAGTCCACTTTATATACAAAGATCTTTATTGGAGTACATTGTACGTTCCACAGCCGAGGCGCGCAGCCCCATGTCTGTTACGCTTAGACTGCTGAAGTCCCCTCTGAGTCAGTACCGCCTCTACACCAATTTAAGAGGCTTGTGCTGCTCCACCTCTTCCGTTCCTTCCTTTTCCGCAGGGTCTTCCTGCCCCCTGGGGTTTCGCCCTTCATGGATTCCCCTGACGCTGAATCCCCAGACAACTCTTCCCCCCTCCTTCGTGCTTTGGGACCTGGCTCCTCCTCCGGGCTCTCTGTATTTCCGCGCGCCTCCACATTTGAACTTGGCGCGCGTTCGCTACCTCTGACCTTCCTCTTGACAGTTACACTACTCCCTGTACTACTCTCCGCCCCTTCCGGGAGGATGTCTTCCCCCGATCTCCTTCCCCTCTCTGCTTCCTGCTCTGCTTCTCCTGTCACACTGGAAACCCCACCCCCTTCACTCCGTTCCGGTGGGGAAGCCGGCCCCGATTCCCAACTCCCACTCGGGGTTCCCCTGCTTCTCCCCTGCTCCAGGCGTGTCCCCCCTGTGACTCCCCTTGGCCTGACCACAGGCGCCCCCTTTTGGGAATCCTCCGATTCACTTGAAAGACTCATGGAATTCCTCAAGTCATTGTCATCCTCTTCCTCATCGACCTGGGATTCTTCTCCCTCGCTCTCAGTCTCCTCCCTCATCTGTGCCCTGTCCCCTGAACCCCTGACAGATAGGCTTTGGGTTCAGGTTGAGGGTTAGGCTTACAGTTAAGTTTAGGGATGCTGTTAGGGTTGGGGTTAGGGTCAGGGTCAGTGCTAGGGTTAGGGTTAGGGTTAGGGTTAGCCTTGGGGTTAGTCTTAGTCTTAGGGTTAAATTTAGGGTTAGGGTTGAGGTTAGCCTTAGGCTTAGGCCTGGGTTTAGTGTTGGGGTTAGTGTTGGGGTTACGGTTGAGGTTATGGTTCGGGTTTGGGTTAACGTTAGGTTTAGGGTAGAGGTTAGGGTTAGGGTTAGAGTTAGAGTTGGGGTTAACTTTGAATTCAGGGTTGTGTTTAGGGTAAGTGTTTTGGTTACAATTAGTGTTAGGCTTAGGTCAACTAAATTTCTGCAGCAGTTTGTGGTTTCTTTATTTCATCTCTCCATTTTGGATTAGGTACATTGAAGCGGCAGAACAGAAAGTTAATCCTTCCCTTTTACCCACCTCCCCATCCCTCTGTCTTTAGTGAAACAAATAAATAGAAAGGCAAAGTCCGCCATCTATTTTTCCAAAAATCTAATTGTTTAGATAATTTACTTTACTGGCTGGAAAACAAAGGGACCAGACAAAACAGGAAGAGACTAATAAAGAGAATTTAAGAGAGATATGCATTGAGAGAGGGGGAAGACAGGGTGTGAAGGGCATCTATTGGCCAGGAGGTGTAACAACAGGGAATTGATATTGGTATTTTACTTGGGAAACAGAGCTAGGGGGACACCCAGAGGAGGTTGGGGAATAATAATAATAATAATAACAATAATAACAATAACAACAACAACAACAACAACAACAACAATAATAATAATAATAATAAATTAATTATAATATGTATTTGGAATAGAACATATAAACTTTAAAGCATATAAACTGAACGTGTGTGCAGTCGACCTTGTGACAGCAGTTGAAGAACCCTTGGTCAACGCATCAAGGATGCTGGACAAAATTCAGGAGCTTGGACAAATAGCCAGTTTTAAGCTTAATAAAACAAAAACAAAAATATTGGTGAAAAATATGACATCCATTTAAAGAATTGTTACAACAGATGAGAGAAATATCGATAGAAAAGAAGGTTAAACATTTAGGAGTATGGTTAACAGCAAAAAAACTCAGTATCTTCAAAGATAACTATATACCTAGGTGGAGAGAAATAAAAAGAAACTTAAAGGTATGGGGAAGGATGAATATGTCTTTTTGGAGAAGAATATTGACTATAAAAATAAATGTGCTACCAAGAATATTATTTCTGTTTCAATCAATGCCCATGATCAGTGGGGCAGGACACTTTAAAGAATGGCAGAGAAAAATATCTAAATTCATCTGGCAGGGGAAAATCCTAGGATAAAATATAAACTACTGATAGACTCTAAAGAAAGAGGTGGCTTTTCTCTGCCAGATTTGAAACTATATTATGAAGCGTCCAGCCTATGCTGGCTTTGGGACTGGATATCATTAAAAATACGGATATTTTAGATCTAGAAAGTCATGATAATAGGTTTGGGTGGCACACATATTTATGGTATGAAAAGATGAAAGTATATAAGGGATCCTTGAACCACTTGATAAGAAAATCTATTTATGAGGTATGGGAGAAATATAAAAAATCTCCCCATTAGAAGCAATATCTGTTAAAAAATTAAATATGAGAGGTGATTGGGGAATTTATATAGAGCTGTTAACAGAAGTGGAAGATCAGTTAAAATTGAAAAAGTTTGAAGACATTAGAGAGTTAATAACAGACTGGTTACAATACCCTCAATTAAATGATGCCTTCAAACTCGACAAAAAGAAAAGATTTGGTACAGAGATGTCAAGGTTTGAAAAAGATCTGTTGGAAAATAATGTGAAATCACTTTCAAAAATGTATAAATTTCTTTTAGAATGGTGTACTAAAGATGAAGAAGTTAAATCGGTAATGATACACTGGGCAAGAGATTTTGGTTATAATATACAGTTTTCTTCATGAGAAAAGTTATGGAAAGAGAATTTGAAGTTTACAGCCTGCTGTTCGTTGAAAGAAAATTATATGTGTCAGGGGTTCAGGAGCAGAGGGACAGGAGAGGGAGGAAGTAGAGACCGAGGGAGAGGAATCTGAGGGAGAAGTCAGCGAGGGTAGCCATCCGAGGTCTCTAAGTCTCTCCAGTGAATCAGAGGATTCACAGAAAGGGGCCCCAGTGGTCAGAGCCAGGGGGTTGCCAGAGGGAACACCCCAGGAAGGAGGGGCCAGAGGGGACTCAGAGAGCAGCAGCTGGAAATCGGGACCAGCTTCCCCACCGGAGAGCAGTAAGGGGGAGGAGTCCCAAACATCGGCAGCAGGCAGCCTTCCGTCAGCGGAAGGACATGAGTCAGGGTTAGCCACGCCTGCATCAGAGAGCGAGGTAACGGTCAAAAGGAAGGTCAGGGGCAGCGCGCGCGCGCCAAGTTCAAATGTACAAGAGGGGGGCGCAATGGGCAGTCCGGAGAGAGAGCCGGGTCCCAAAGCCCGCCGGAGAGAAGGGGAGGAGTCCGAAGGGTCCGCTTCCGAGGCATCCAGGAAGGAAAGCACCCAGGGGGGTAGTAGGACCCAGAGGAGGAAGGAGAAACGTAGAAGGTGGAGTAAGGCTAGAGTCTTAAGCTGGTGTACAGGGGGCGGAGACTCAGACGAGGCTTCGCTGGTCTAGGGTTGAGACGTAGAGACGCACGCTAGTGTTTGAAAATGGAAACTAAATGCCAATAAAGACTTCTGTACAGTTCTAATGGCTAGCGTTGGTCTTCTGTGAGCTGAGACCGGGAGGCAGTCTCTGACAGTAAGCCTCGTCTCCAGTATCATCGGTTTTCTTCGCCTCAAGCATCGCTAAGGAAGCGAGGCAGGGAGGGTAGAAGACTGGTGCCTTGCGAGCTCACAAGAGTCAGGCAAGATGACTACAGAACAGAAAATAGCTTCCCTGCAAGAAGCGGTGACACTACTCAACGCTGAAATAATCGCCTCCAGGAAGAGAGAGGAAGAAGCGGCAGCTGCCTGCAGAGATCTTCAAGCCAGGTTGGAAGGGCTTGTAAAGCAGGGGATCCCAGTACCAAGATCCGAGGGGATCGGTTTGGGGAAGAGAGGAGGCAGCATTGTATCTCATTTTGATGGGAATTTGCAGCAGTACCCCAATTTCCGAGCAGATGTGCTGTTTGCGCTGCAGCTGCTGGAAAGAGACTTTAGAGATGAGCGGGAGAAAGTGGGGTTTATTTGGTCTCATTTGCATGGGGACGCGAAAGCATGGCTGCGCAACCTGTGGAGGGATAAGGATCCAGCGCTCCAAAGCGCAGATGCGTTCATTAAGGCGATGGACTCCTGTTTCTTATCCAAAATAGACCTTGACATTGCCCGGAGGGACATATTTGGGCTAAGACAAGGGAAAGCCAGCGTAAGGCAGTATCATTCCCGGTTTTTTGCATTGGTCAACGCGCTGAATTGGGATAAGGATTCTCCGCCGGTTAGAGACCTTTTTTGGGAGGGTCTGAATGCACAGATCAAGGATGAGATGGCAAGGGGAGAGAGACCCACAACCACTCAACAAGTGGTTGAAAGAGCGTTGTCTATTGGGGTGAGGCAGGAAGAACGCCCGTGGAGCAAAGAAGAAGGGCGTTGGGGACGCTCACCAGCGAGAGTGCCCTCCCTCTTGCCCAGAGAGGCAGCGCGTGCGCAGTCCACGCCTCCACAGGGAGGGGGCGAGGAGCAGATGGAGATTGGCGGTGCTAGGGCTCACTCAGCTACCAGAGCCTTAACACCGGGAGCAGTAAAATCGAAGATGCCTAGAAGGAACAGGAAGTGTTATATATGTGAGAGTGCAGAGCACATGGCGAAAGAGTGTCCCCAGAGGATTCTCAAGCACACTGCAGCTTCAGTGACAGTATTGGAAACAACTCAGCAGAGAGCACCACAGCAGGGAAACGACCAAGTCTGGCTGGAAGAGGAGGCACTGGGGCCCAGCCAGACGAGTCAGTGAGGAAGTCCCCAGAGATTTTGCAGCCCACAGACCCCCTCCCGCCCAAGCCAGTGGTGCAGCTAACCGCATCGCTTCAGCTGCCCAATGGACTCACCTTAGAAGTGCCTATTACAATTGACTCTGGCAGTAACGCAGACTTTATAGGATTGGAGTTCATTCAACAACACAACGTAGCATTGCTGCCAGCCACACTGCCCCTGAAGGTTGTCACGGTGGATGGCAGGGAACTGCTAGGGGGGCAGGTG
Source organism: Podarcis muralis (assembly GCF_964188315.1). Taxonomy (NCBI): domain Eukaryota; kingdom Metazoa; phylum Chordata; class Lepidosauria; order Squamata; family Lacertidae; genus Podarcis; species Podarcis muralis. The sequence goes on along the minus strand of NC_135657.1, from coordinate 117,820,561 downwards.
GTGCAGCAGACGCCGCCTATGGTGATGCAGATTGGGAATCACCGGGAAGTCATCAGTTTCAATGTCACCCAACTGTCCGACACGCCTATAGTATTAGGCATGAGTTGGCTGCACAGACACAGCCCAGCATTGGCTTGGTACCAGCGCCAACTGACTTTTGGCTCCTCCTACTGTGCAGAACACTGCATTATACCCAGCCCGGAAGGGGAAGAGGAGGACCCGCAGTTACAGTTGGGCACGCTGCAAGCAGTACCCCACAAGTATGCGGAGTTTTTGGAGGTATTCTGCGAGAAGGAGGCGGACAAGCTACCCCCTCACAGACCCTATGATTGCAAGATTGACCTCCTGCCGGGGGCGACGCTGCCAACTGGGAAACTGTACTCCATGTCTGAGGATGAACTGCAAGAACTCAGGGAGTTCATAGATCACAATTTGAAGCGTGGGTTCATCCGGGAGTCGAAAGCGGTGGGAGGCAGTCCCGTATTCTTTGTGAAGAAGCGGGACACGCCCCAACGGAGGCTGGTGGTGGACTTCAGAATCTTAAATTCGAAAACCAAGCCCTCAGCTTTCCCCATGCCCAAGATAGACGACCTGCTCGCGACGGTGCGGAAAGGACGCGTTTTCACCAAGCTGGATCTACGTGGGGCGTACAACCTGATTCGCATGCGCGACGGCGACGAGTGGAAGACGGCCATGTTCACACCACTGGGCACCTACGAATACAGAGTTATGCCCTTCGGATTACAAAATGGCTCTCACACTTTCCAAGCCTTTATGCATCACGTGCTGGCGGGGCTCCTTTACAAGAAGTGCGTATGCTTCCTGGACGACATCCTGATTTTTTCAGAATCGCGAGAGGCGCACGAGAGGGATGTCAGGGAAGTTCTGCAGAGACTGAAGGAGCACAGGCTGTACGCCAAGCTGGAGAAGTGCCAGTTCGACGTGACGGAGGTGGATTTCCTGGGCTACAAGTTGTCGGACAAGGGGCTCGCCATGGACAGCGCCAAGGTTCGCGCAGTTTTGGACTGGAAAAGCCCACGCAATCGGAAGGAAGTCCAGCGGTTTGTCGGCTTTGCCAACTTTTACCGCAAGTTCATCAAGGGATTTGCCATGCAGACAGCGGCCATCACCGACACGCTCAGCTCCAAGAAGAAGAAATTCATCTGGACGGAGCAAGCGGAGCAGTCCTTTCAGAAACTCAAGCGTCTCTTCGCGTCCGAAGAGCAGCTGCTGCATGTGAATCCCAGCAGACCCATGAGGGTGGAGACAGACGCCTCAGACAGAGCCGTGGGAGCTGTCCTGTTGCAACAAGACCAGCAGGGGGACTGGAGGCCGTGCGCCTTCTACTCGAGGAAGCTCAGCAAGTCGGAGCAGAATTACACTATCTGGGACAGGGAGTTGCTAGCCATACATGCAGCATTCAAGGCATGGAGGCACTTCCTCATCGGAGCCAGACATACAGTGCAGGTCCACACGGACCACAAGAATCTGGAGTACTGGCGCACGGCTAGGTTCCTCAACCAGAGACACATTAGATGGGCAGAGTTCTTCGCGGACTTCGACTTCAAGATAGAGTACATCCCAGGCGACAACAACGTGATGGCGGATGCATTGTCCAGAAAGCCGCAATACCTGGAGGAGGCGGCACCGTCGGCGGCCAAGCACATTTTCGCACCGGAAGCGTGGGCATGCGCGTCGGCGACCGTGGACCTGGACGCCGTACGTCGCGCGCTGCGGGACGACCCCTTCGCACGGGCCAAGATGGAGGAGGTGCACAGGGGCACAGCGAGGGCCGACGAGTTCCAGATTCGCGATGGGTTACTCCTCCACAAGGGAGCACTCTACGTGCCGGGAGACGACCTCCGCGCAAGGGTCCTGCAGCAGCTACACGACGCTCCCACCGCCGGGCACTTTGGCAAAGAAAAGACGGTCGAACTCGTAGCCAGAGACTTTTGGTGGCCCAAGATGCGGGGGGAAGTAGCGGATTACGTCTCGAGATGTGACACCTGCCAAAGGGCCAAGTCAGTTCACAGACCGCCAGCGGGACTGCTGGAACCGCTGCAGACACCGTCTGAACCGTGGGAGAGGGTGGCCCTGGACTTCGTAACGGATCTGCCCAGCTCGAGGGGAAAGACAGCAGTGCTAGTGGTGGTGGACATGTTTACTAAGATGGCACACTTCATTCCGTGTGCGAAGGTGGCCACGGCAGAGCAGACCGCCAAGCTGTTCATAGACCACGTGTTCAAAGTCCACGGTCTGCCACGGTCTATTCTCTCCGACCGGGGGCGACAGTTCATCTCGAACTTCTGGCAGAAGCTGATGGGCATCCTGAACGTCAAGATCAACCTAGCGTCGGCGAGACACCCACAGACCAACGGGCAAGCGGAGAGGGTCAACGCCGTCATGCAGCAGTACCTAAGATGCTACGCCAACCAGCAGCCCACGACATGGGTGGACTACCTGCCGCTCGCCGAGTTCGCTTACAACAATACGAAGCACGTGTCGACGGGGGTGACGCCGTTCTTCGCCAACAACGGGAGGCATCCCAGAACCTTCCCGGGTTTAGAGAGAGTGGGGGAGGGGGAGCCACAGGCAGCGGAAGCCTTAGCGTCGGAGTTGCAGGAAGTCCACGAACAGCTCAGGAGGCAGTTAGAACTAGCAAAGCACGCATACAAGGTGCAGGCCGACAGACACAGAAGAATTGGGGAAGACATACAGGTGGGTGACTGGGTCTGGTTAGCAGCGCAAGCAGTGCCGACCAGATCATTAGCTAAGAAGAAGCTGGGACATAAGCAGCTAGGACCTTACCAAGTCCAGGCGCAGGTCAATCCAGTGGCCTTCCGGTTGGCTCTTCCGGAGGGTTCCAGAATGCATCCGGTGTTCCATAGATCGGTGCTCACGCCCTACAAAGCACCTCATAGGTTTCAGGAGCCAGACACAGCACCAGACCAGAGCAGTGAAGGGCCCAGAGTGAGGGGGTCGCCTAGGAGGGGACACATCAATGAGGTCACAGAGATTTTGGACTCCAGATGGGGGGAAGAGGGAGTAGAATATTTCCTAGCCAGAGAGGGTACCCCGGCCAGTGCCAACAGCTGGGTACCGGACTATGCCTTGGAGGAACGGCTGCTCAAAGAGGAGTTTCATGCCCTCTTCCCGCACAGGCCCATGCCAGCAGAGTATTTCGACGACTGGCTTTTCACACCCACTCTTTCAGCCAGCACATTCCTGGGGTTCGACTCGGACGAGGAACAGGCACCAGTCCCCAGCTCCCAGGTGGGTTCGCCACCGGGGTCTGCCTCAGACCACTCGTATTGGTGGGACGATCAACCAGAGGAGCAGTGGCGCAGGAAGTGGCTGAGGGGTCCTTGGATGGGACCACCCGAAGAGGGGGAGAGGGGCGAGACGGACATGGACGTGTTGGGGGACAACGTGGGGTTCGAGCACGAAGACAGAGAGATGGAAGCAGAGGAGAGCGACGTTGACGAGTACATGGGGGACGAACTGTATCCTGCAAGCACCCCCGCTACGACGGAGCACCCAGTACCCGCACCGGAAGGAGGGGAGGGGGGAAGGGGGGGCTTCGAGGGGGGGATGGATGTCAGGGGTTCAGGAGCAGAGGGACAGGAGAGGGAGGAAGTAGAGACCGAGGGAGAGGAATCTGAGGGAGAAGTCAGCGAGGGTAGCCATCCGAGGTCTCTAAGTCTCTCCAGTGAATCAGAGGATTCACAGAAAGGGGCCCCAGTGGTCAGAGCCAGGGGGTTGCCAGAGGGAACACCCCAGGAAGGAGGGGCCAGAGGGGACTCAGAGAGCAGCAGCTGGAAATCGGGACCAGCTTCCCCACCGGAGAGCAGTAAGGGGGAGGAGTCCCAAACATCGGCAGCAGGCAGCCTTCCGTCAGCGGAAGGACATGAGTCAGGGTTAGCCACGCCTGCATCAGAGAGCGAGGTAACGGTCAAAAGGAAGGTCAGGGGCAGCGCGCGCGCGCCAAGTTCAAATGTACAAGAGGGGGGCGCAATGGGCAGTCCGGAGAGAGAGCCGGGTCCCAAAGCCCGCCGGAGAGAAGGGGAGGAGTCCGAAGGGTCCGCTTCCGAGGCATCCAGGAAGGAAAGCACCCAGGGGGGTAGTAGGACCCAGAGGAGGAAGGAGAAACGTAGAAGGTGGAGTAAGGCTAGAGTCTTAAGCTGGTGTACAGGGGGCGGAGACTCAGACGAGGCTTCGCTGGTCTAGGGTTGAGACGTAGAGACGCACGCTAGTGTTTGAAAATGGAAACTAAATGCCAATAAAGACTTCTGTACAGTTCTAATGGCTAGCGTTGGTCTTCTGTGAGCTGAGACCGGGAGGCAGTCTCTGACAATATGAAAATGATGTATCGTTGGTATCTGACACATTCTGACATGGTGAAAATGTATAGTGCACTGGAAATGTAAAAGAAAAGAGGGTATGTTTTATCATATGTGGTGGTCATGTGGGGTGGTAAAAGCTTTCTGGGAAATGATATATAATGAGTTGGAAAAAATGTTTAAGATAACTTTTGTTTAAAAAACCGGAGGCTTTTTTGTTAGGCATTATAGGTGCGGAACTACCAAAAGAAAATAAAAGTCTTTATGTATGCAACGGCAGCAGTCAGGATGGAAAGAAGAAGAGGCACCAACCAGAGAAGAGTGGCGGACCAAGCTGGTGGAATATGCAGAAATGGCGAGACTGACGGGAAAGATCAGAAATCAAGAAGACCAAGTATTTCTAAAAGACTGGAATAGCTTTGTAACATATTTGAGAGATCACTGTAAACAGCTGAAATCATTGGCAGGAATACTACGACAATTGTAATGGAACATTTTGGATTTTGGGTACGATGATTATATAACAGATTACAGTAAAAGATGCAGGAATAAAATTTAGAATGGAACCCATGGAAGGGAGGAAGGAGGTCGCAAGGTTTGGAAAGAACCCTGTTCTTTTTTTAATGTGTGAAAATGATATGTTTATGGTGTATAACGTTCATGTAAAATCAATAAAAACACACTTAACTTTATAGAAAAACACATTTAACTTTTACCCTGCACTTTCTAGGCAAAGAAACACACTTTAAAGTGCCATATCCAATTTTCTTTTTCTTTTGCCTCCTCCCAAAACCCCTGCTCTTTAACATTGAATCAGAGCAAACAGCAATTCAGGCTTTCCAAAGATTGCTGTTTGCTCTGGTTCAGCTGTAAAGAGCTGGGTTCTGCAGGGAAAACACAGTGCTTTAAAGTGTGGACCTGGGCCTAGAAAGGCAGAGGGCATTTTCGGTAGTGGCGCCTGCCCTGTGGAACATCCTCCCATCAGATGTCAAAACGATAAACAACTACCTGACATTCAGAAGACATCTTAAGGCAGCCCTGTTCAGGGAAGTTTTTAATGCATGATATTTTAGTGTTTTTTGGTTTCTATGGAAGCCGCCCAGAGTGGCTGGGGAAACCCAGCCAGATGGGTGGGGTACAAATAATAAATTATTATTATTATTATTATTATTATTATTATTATTATTATTATTATTATTATTGAAACTTGGCACAAGAGGAAGTGTGGAGGAGCTGTCAGGCGGACCACAGCACAGCAGGGTTATCAGTTGCTTCTTTTGCTTTCTCCTGCCAGCGTTTGCAGCTAAATTAGATCAAACATCAATTTGCAGAAAGCCCAACTGGTGTTTGTTCCATGGGTTTTCCTGGGGAGTGTGGCAAGACGAAACAAAAACTTCTCACTTTTTTATTGAGTTTTTTGGGGGGGAAATTATACATATAAAACAAAACAATTTCCAACATTAAAATACAGAGTTCTTTCAAACCCTTAGACCTTCCTTCCTTCCATGGGTGCCATCTTTAAGATTAAATTTACTGCATCTTTTAACCTTATCTATCTATTATATAACCATAATTACCATTAAAAAATTCCACATTACAAGTTTCTTTACATCCCTGCCAAAGATTTTAACTGTTTACAGTGGTCTTTTAAATTAATTACAAATTTACTCCAGTCATTTTAGAACTTGTTTTGTACATTTTAGCATTTTTACCAACGATACATCATTTCCATATAATTTTCTTTCAAGGATCATTTCCATATAATTTTCTTTCAAGTGGTTTTTGCCTACTGCGTAGCAGTAAATTTTATTTCCTCATTCCATAACTTTTCCCAAGCTGAAAGTTGGATATTATATCCAAATCTCTAGCCCAATGTATCATCACTGCCTTAACTTCTTCATCTTTTCTATGCCATTCTAAAAGTAATTTATACATTTTTGATAGAGTGTGTTCTCCTTCATGGAGAGCACGTGTTGTGGGGCGGGATCGTATAGATGGCCATGGCAGTGATTGGGCTGTTTTGGGTTGCTGGGGAAATTTTGATGTTGCCAATTTGTGGGATGGACCAAGGTTTTATATACTGAGCACGCAGCATTGAGCGTTCTCTTTCACTGCATGCACCGGATCACCTACCCACCTTCCCTAATTTAGGGCTTTTGCGTTTGACCTTGCTATGCCTGACATGGGGTCGCCTGCTTTTGGGGCAGGGGCCTGGTAGGAATTTTGTCCACTTGGCTGATTGGCTGGTGCCATTTGATTTTTGCCTACTGCGTAGCAAATTGTCACAACTTGTAAGGTTGCGGTTAGACATTGGTTAAAAAATTGGTTGGTGGAGGGGTAAGGATTGGCTGTGCCTGCCCCTCCAATGCTGCTGCAAGGGAATTCCGTTAAAGGAATCCAGGGGCTCACCATGCTTTCGTCGGAATCCCTGGCATGGGGTTTGGGCCGTGCAAGCCCCAGAGAGCATGCGGGGAGAGGTGAGGGTCTGGTGACCAGCTCCATTTTCTCCCCAAAATGTTTCCCCTTACTGGCTTTTGCAGGGTTGTGGAAGTCAGTTCTGTCCCTGGGCGGGGACAGATAGTCGTAAGCAATACCTAAGCAACCATTCACATTTAGGTATTTTAATAAAGTTGTGGCCAAAATTATGCCAAAAACCTTAAACAAAAATTCTGTGTGAATTGTGATTTATTTTGGGGGGTGGCTTCGGGGACCTCGACATGTGACACTTTCGAAATAAAAACTTCTCAGACCTGTGCCTAGAAATCAAATGGAAATGTAGATGAGCCCCCAAAATGCTACACAAATTATTATTAATACTGCTATAACCAAATAAGCTTTTGGGAAGACCACCCCACTCCTGCTACTTACATAAGGGCTAAGACAAAACAGGCTTCCGAAACAGTATGAAAATGTAGGCGTATTATCTTAGTTGTTTCCCATAGTGCCTATGCAGTAGATGCTGTTCCTGCCAGATTATAGCATGGAGGATTCAGTTTTCATCATTGTTCCCCTGAAAATAAATAGGATGACTCATGTGTAACTGGCTGGGTTGTGTATTGGATGTCCAATCTGGGGGTATCAATGAACTCTCTCATACTCCTTCCCAAGAGGGCAGAAATATTGCTCCTTGGCTCAAAATTCCTTCTTGGCTCTTTGCGCTGCCAGCTGTTAGGTTGAATGGCAATCAAACTCTTTGTGCCTTGGAATTAAAAGGATCCTGGAGGCTATGTTAGATCCCACCCTATCTCTCGAGGAAGAGTGATTCCGTGTTCAGATCATCTCTATGTCGCCTAAGGAGTATTGCTAAATTGTTTCTGTGGCTGCGGCAGGGACAGGCCATGCCTGCCTTCTTAAACTATGCATAATGCCATGCAGCGTGTCACAGTGGCCAAATCTTTCTGAGCATGCAATGGGCAACTGGTATCAAAAGTGCCAATCCTTCAATGCAAATCGCCCACAGGCTGCCACCACTACTGCACACATATTTTTATGGCATGGTTTATTATAAAAAAATATAGTATGAATAGGGCTGTCAACCAATTTCAGAATTTGTCATTAATGGGTAATCTACCCTTTAACTGTTTAATCAATCAATTAGGTTTATAGGTATGTCTGTATGACCAAATATCTGAAAATGGTTGCCTTGGTGAAGAAAGGAAGGGCAAGATGATCCGCAATTTCACAAACAAAAGTTAGAAGAAAACTTTTGCCCACAGAATATTAGAAGGAAAGTTCACATACTTCTATCTTGTGGGCCAGATTCAACTCACCTGCTGCACTAGTGGAAGCCAGTGAAAGGACTCCCACAAATGCAATGGGGGTTCCCCTTTCCTCCCCCAAATTCACACTGAAAGGTGAGAGGAACCCCCAGAACAGCAGTGGGTAGGCGTGAGAGGAGATATTATTCCGTCTGACAAACAAAAAATGTTTGTGCTGATGGAACAATTGCATTAGCACAACATTGAGTTCCACCCTATAGGATTATACTGACATACTGTATTGTACCACTGCTAAAGGAGCCCCACAAAGCAAACGAGTGTCCTGAACGTACAAGGCCCTGCTAATTAAAATGACCAAAAGGGAAAGGCCATAATAAGATGGAAGCAGGACTTAGGTTATGTAACTGAATATAAAGAGTGGGGGAAACTGTGGACAAAAAATATAATTTTTACAGCATGTTATTTAATAAGAGAAAACTACCTGAAAATGCACCATAGGTGGTATTTAACACCAGAGAAATTGGCTAAAATGAACAAATCATTTAGTAAGAAGTGTTGGAGATGCACAAAGCAGATTGGAACCTTCTACCATATGTGGTGGACATGTCCAGAGATCAGAAAGTTCTGGGACATGATCCATGAAGAAATAAAAAGTTGCTAAGAACTTCACATAGCAAAAGACCAGAAACATATCTTTTGGGAATATCAAATAGTGATATTCCTGGAGAAAATACAGTGGTACCTCGGGTTACATACGCTTCAGGTTACAGACTCCGCTAATCTAGAAATAGTACCTCAGGTTAAGAACTTAACTTTGCTTCAGGATGAGAAAAGAAATTGCACAGCGGCGGCGCAGCGGCAATGGGAGGCCCCATTAGCTAAAGTGGTGCTTCAGGTTAAGAACAGTTTCAGGTTAAGAATGGACCTTCGGAACGAATTAAGTACATAACCAGAGGTACCACTGTACTAAATTCTTTCTGTATGCAACATCAGCGGTGAGAATCCTGGTGGCTAAGTACTGGAAGGGTAACCAAGTACTGACCAAAGAGGAAGGGTTATGTAAATAATGAGAATATTTGGAACTGGCCAAATTGATGGGTATAAATAAGACTAAAGCCAAAGAATACAGTCAAGAAGGAATGGAAGTGCTTGAATGATTATTTAGAAAGACAAGGTTCTAATGTAAAAAATTGGCTGTGTGACCTCGTGAATGGAAAAGGGGAAACATACATACATATATACATATCTATATATTAAGATGAAAATAATACTGAAATACAGATAAAATATGAAATGTGAAAGGAAGTGTTGTGAGAGTGATGGAAGTCTATTATTACCAATATTTTAAAAAAATAGTGTTTATTGTATTGAAATATTATATTTTCTTTATTCTTTTACTGTCTACTTTTCTTTGCATTTTTTTCTTTTTCTTCTTTCTTTTTTTCTCTTTATATTATTCTTTATGTATGGTTTGGTATTGATGTATTTACTTTGCAATAAAAATTGTTAAATAATAATAATAATAATAACAACAACAACAACAACAATAATAATAATAATAATAATAATTAATAAATAAATTAATTAATAAAATTAGCAACATCCACTGAGCAAGAACAGTCCTGGTTGCAGAAGATTGTTTTATTACAATTCCCCATTTTAATTTGTTGCTCATGTTATTTCTCCTAATTCTTTCTGGCTTAGTATATGGTGCTTAGCAGAGATGGGCTCTCACATCCTGCGTGGCCTCAAATAAATGCGTTGCAGCTCAGTAGAAAACTCAAAGCAGCCCAATTTACTGCAGCCACCCTTCCTTGCCAGTCCCTCCTTTCCCCAAGGATGCAGAGGGCTCTTAGTATTTTTGCTGGAGATTGTGAAGGCTTCCAAATGGACCAAAGCTTTGCAGTCAGACAGAAGTTCCAGAGGGGCCGCTTTCCAGTTGCACAGATATATCATTTGCCACTGAAAGTGCCTGTAATTCCTGGCAGCACGGCCGTCTTTAGCATATGCGCTGCCAGGGTGCAAAGATGCGCCCAGCACCCCCATATTTAGTTTAGCCGCTTCCAAATTAACTACTTTTATTAAACTTTCTGGGGAAGGGGGAAAGCCAAAAGCCAAAATTGTTGAGCTTTTTTTTAGAGGGGAAACAACAAAATACTGCTTTTGTTTCCTGACTCATCAGGTATATTTGATACTACAGAGTAACAGAGCGACGGAGGAAGTGGGTGGGGACATTCGCGCCATTGCTTTTCACTGCTGCCAATCGAGAGGGACTGGTATACAGTAGGTATACATTTGGCGCCCCCTAGAATTTGGCGCCCAGGTGCCCCACACCCCTTGCACCCTCGGGTACAGACAGCCCTGCCTGGCAGCCAGGAGTCATGGGGACTTGTGAGCATCCACAACCCCCAGATGACCCCAAATGACAGCTCCGGGAGCTTAAAGGAGGATTTGCAATACTTGAATTGGGGCTATTTGAGAGAGGGAAGTTCACCTAGTGGGCGGCCAAAGGGACTGAGGTAGCCTTTCAACTCCACATATTGATTTCAGCCAGATTCCTTTGAGCAGAATCCAAAGTACCTTCTTCCACTGAGTTTTTAACTCAGGATTTGCTGACGCCAATGTTTTCCCCTTGCCCTGCAGCTCCATAAACTGCTTTCTAAGCCGAATGCATCTTTCCTAAATTCAAAAAGGATATAGAGATTCTTTCTGCAGTTCTTGCCTGTGAAGACAAGATACATGCAAGGTAATAAGTCCATATTTTTTCAACCTACATTATCCACTCCGGTGGAGTGAGGTGGTGGTGCTACAGTGGATTAAAGATGTCTCTTTTAAAGAAACAATGCGCGGCTGATGCCGAGGGCTAGAGCACAGCCTACATGGAAGTAAAACAACAGCAGACAACAACAGCAACATAGAAGCAGGGACTATCTCTGTAATAGAGCAGGGAATCCTTAGACTCAGGCCAAACTGAACATTATAGTAATTGTATGGATGCAATTTACAAACTTGGTTTTTTTAGAAACTGTAAATAGCAGCTGGAGGGATTGAGCGGCCCTGGGACCACAGAGGATAGGGAGGGAGAGTTTAATACTCTCCACCACACCACACCCCAAATGAAGTTCCAGCAATACAATGCAAATAGCAGTTTCAGGGGGACAATTTTCATCAGAACCACAGTGAGGAGTAAGAGTGTATAGAAAAAATAACTAGATATTATTTGATATTTGACAACACTTGGTGGTTGTCATGCAATACTATTTAATCTTTAACTATATCTAATCTTTGACATAAAATGCTTATTTAGCATTTTATAGCATTCAAAAGCTGAAATGCAATGGCACATTGTATTTGATAATCATGAGAGGTTTCATATTTGATGAATGACGAAACAATGCACATACAACTTTTAATTTAAAAATTCACATTCAGAATTATTTTGGGTTTATTATGTTTTGTTCCTGACATGTTATAACTATTGGATGTACTTAAATATTTGTAACAGCACTATCACTTGTTCTCAAAAATCCACCAATATATTTTTTAAAAGGAAAATATTGAAAAGTGTGGTGGAATTTTGGAAATGTTCCTTTCAGTTCTGCTCAGGTTTTTTCCATTGCTATAACTGAGACCATGTGGTTTCGTTCCTCTCCCCTCCTGCATTAGAAAAAAAAAAATCTTGGTGTCAGGGGCTCAGGAGCAGAGGCACAGGGGAGAGAGGAAATGGAGAGCGAAGGGCAAGAATCTGAGGGCAGCGGAGGGGAGAATGACAGTGACCCGAGAGATTCCATGAGCCTCTCCAGCGAATCAGAAGATTCCCAGAAGGGGGCGCCGATGGCCAGGGCAAGGGGGGTCCCAGGGGGGACACACCAGAAGCAAGGGGCCAGCGGGGACTCCCAAAGCAGCAGCGGGAGATCAGGACCAGCTTCCCCACCAGAGCGTAGTGGGGGGGAAGAGTCCCATGTGTCAGGGCCAGCGTCTCCTCCAGCAGGGAGAGAAGATGAGTCAGGGCTGACCACGCCTCTATCGGAGAGTGGGGGAACGGAGGGGAGGTCAGATCCAGCTAGCCTCCCCAAAGGGGGAAGCAGTGACAGGAGCAGTGTAACGGTCAGGAGGAAGGTGGCCGGCTGGGCGCGCGCGCCAAGTTCGAATGTACAGGCGCGCGGGACAGCAGAAAACCCGGATTGGGAACCAGGTCCTAAAGCCCGCCGGACGGAGGGGGAAGACTCAGGGGACTCAGCGTCAGAAGAGTCTAGGAAGGGCAAGACCCCAGCGGACAGGCGGAACCAGAGGAGGAAAGAGCAGAGGAAGAGGTGGAGCAAGGCTAGGGTTTTAAACTGGTGTCTGGGGGGAGGAGACTCAGACGGAGCTTCGGCGGTCTAGAGTTTGAGACGTAGAGCTGCGCGCCGCGGCTGTGAAAGCGAAACTGAGCTTCAATAAAGACTGTTTTATATAACAACGAACTGGCGTTGGTCCTTTGTGAGCTGGGACCTAGGGCAGCTCTGACACTTGGAGTCAGTATTTTTATTATTATTTGGATTCCTCAGAAGGTTCAACATTAATGAGCAAAGAACCACTGACGGCAATCTCTGCTGACTGATGTAAGTCTGACTAAAGTTGCTTACAAGGAAATAATCTCATTTGGTAGAATTATAAACTGGTCATAAACTAAGATTCTTTGAGTTGTGAGGCAAACAGGAGCCGCTTGTATGCCATTCTACGTCTCCATAGTCTTTCCTTTCAACTTTCCCAAGTAAGGAAAGGAACCTGCGAGGGCTGAAGCTATTAATTGAATGAATTGGTACATTTGTAAATTGCATATTAAAAGCGTGGATTTTTAATTGGATTCTAATTGGAGCCAGCCCTCATGAAAGGGTGCTCAGTGCTGAGGGCATCAGAAATTATCATTGTATGGCTCTTGATTGAGGCATTGCATTTGAGATAATTTTTGTTGGTTTTTAGAGACGTTAGGTGGCAGTATAATTACTTTAGAAGCTGGTAATTGTCCTCAAGGATCTATTTGTAATTCCAGAGGGGTAGGTGTTGCGGCAGAAGTCACCAGGAGTCCTGTGGTGCCTTAAAGATTAACCGATTTATTGCGGCATAAGTTTATGTGGGCCACAGCCCACTTCACCAGGTGCACTGAGTAGGTACAGATTTCCTGAGGAGAGAGAGGAGGAGAAAAGTGTCGCCCATTTGCAGCTAGTGGGTGCGAGTGATTAATAATCATAAAGAGGCATAAACCATCATTTCCAAGGGGCACTCCAATATGAAAATGTTGGAATGGAATTCAGTATTAATAATAACATCAAGGAATTCAGTCCCAAGAAATCCTGGGTGTGGCTAGCTCACTGTGGAAAGTAATTGCCTCCCTTTAGGTGTCTGTTAACACAATTGACCTAGCTTTGCCTAGTCATCACCAGGGGTCACAAGTTAGGACTGGGTCACACTCATGTCATTCAATCTTGTACTAATTCACTTGATTGTATGTTGTATTCAGTTGTGTCCTTTTGCTTTATCTCTGTGCAAAACACTCCTCCTCTTCCTCCTCTTGTATACTGACCATATCAGTTTGTGCATCTGGCACACAAAATCTTAAAGGTAAAGGTAAAGGGACCCCTGACTCTTAGGTCCAGTCACTGACGACTTTGGGGTTGCGGCGCTCATCTCACTTTATTGGCCGAGGGAGCCGGCGTACAGCTTCCGGGTCATGTGGCCAGCATGACTAAGCCGCTTCAGATGAAACCACAGCAGCGCACGGAAACGCCGTTTACCATCCCACTGGAGCAGTACCTATTTATCTACTTGCACTTCGTGCTTTCGAACTGCTAGGTCGGTAGGAGCAGGGACCGAGCAACGGGAGCTCACCCCGTCACGGGGATTCGAACCGCCGACCTTCTGATCGGCAAGCCCTAGGCTCTGTGGTTTAACCCACAGCGCCACCCACGTCCCTTATGCCCCCATAAATGTGTCAGTCTTCAACGTGCCACAAGATTCTTTGTTGCACTTGTCTCATTTAGTCATACATAATTTTTGTTCTTTTACAGGACATTGGTCCTTCTCCCCACTCAAGATGAAATTTGAGTTTCCAAAACAAGCACCGAACTCTGATCAACAAAGACTTCATGTCTGTGGCATTATCTAGCCCATGCAGATTTATCATTCCCCTCTGCACAAAAAGACTGAATCTGCCGAACAGAGGTAGGAATTATTGGATTAATTAAGGCTAGAGATATATATTTTTAAAAGCTTTTTAAAAAATAGTAGGAAGTGGTACATCAAAGTCTTGGATCTCTATGCCCCACTTTCTGATCAAATAGGGCTTCAATGCACTCCCAGAATTGTTGGCGATAGTCATACAGTGGTACCTCAGGTTAAGTACTTAATTCGTTCCGGAGGTCCATTCTTAACCTGAAACTGTTCTAACCTGAAGTACCACTTTAGCTAATGGGGCCTCCCACTGTCGCTGCGCCGACGGAGCATGATTTCTGTTCTCATCCTGAAGCAAAGTTCTTAACCCGAGGTAATATTTCTGGGTTAGCGGAGTCTGTAACCTGAAGCGTCTGTAACCTGAAGCGTCTGTAACCTGAGGTACCACTGTATATCATAAATTCAAATAGCATATATAATATGCATATTTGGTGCTCTCTCTCTCCGTCTGTCTCTCTCTATCGTTCTCTCTCCGACACACACAATTTCTTCTTTCAGCAGCATCATTTTATAGATTTTTATACTTTTGGTGTCCCTACCACTAGGGAGGGTAATGTGGCCTTTCTCAGAAAATGCACTATAACTGGCAAAATAACAATAATATTAATGGTCATTCAACATTTATAAAGCAAAGCTATCCAGCTCTGCTCAGGAGTAAGCCCCAGTGAGTTCAACAGGATTTATTCCCAAATCTACATGTATAAAGTTGTACACCCTTTATGAAACACCATATCTGCCTCTAGGAATCTTCACCATGTGAGTATCCTGATTGTACAGATCAGTTTCAGGTGATGGCCCTACATTACAGGAGTTCTACTGCTATTCCAAGAACGGTGCCCAGGTATTCTGGTTCCTCATCCAATATCCTAACAGTTTAACCATGATTCCTGTAAAGAAGATATGCATAGAGACTGCTGAAGAAGAGATAAGGAGATTTGACTTAGACACTGATAATTGGTAGTGCTGGAGATTAGTTGATTATTATTATTATTATTATTATTATTATTATTATTATTATTATTAGTGATCCAATAATTGAGTGTTACATAAATGATATTTTACTACCCCAGAGGAAGAAGAATTCCTGCTCCCCCGGGGGAGATAATTGGGCAAGTTAAAGAGGAAATGCCCAACTTATTGTACGATATGTGGTGCCTACACGTTCCATTGTGGGTATGTTACAGCTTAATTAAAAACAATAGAATATTCATTGACCATAACATTTTTAAAAAGGTGTCATATAATTTTATTTTAAGCTGCATATCCCTTTGGGCTATTCTTCCTTCGACTTGGTAGCTCACACTGCTCAGCCGCACATCAGTCAGCAAGTCACGTCATCCGAACGGCATGTGTGCTATTCTGTATGCAAAAGATAGCCATGAGTATTAACTAAGTTTGCAAGAGGAATTAGGATCAGTAATAAATGCTTTAGCAAAGAGGCTTTGGGGAATAAAAATGTGTCTTAAGGCAAAATTCTCATAAACTAGACATCATCTTTGATTTACACTTTATAGTATTTTCTCCACTGTATCCAATATCCTCTCCTCCGAGGCTCTCACTTCTTTTGCCCAGGTTTGAAGGGCAGTTCTGGAGGCTGCAGCCAAGTCAATGGAGTTGTGATCTCTCTCTCTCTTTCTCTCTTTCTGTGTGTGTGTGTGTGTGTGTGGCAGGGAAATGGAGGAGAACTCCTGGAACTTCAGACACAGAGACTGAAGATTCTACCCAATAATAAAAACCCACCGAGAAAATACAGTTTCAAAAACATTGCTCTCAAACTGGCTCTGCTCACTGTTATCGTGATTTAACATAAAAAGGCCTTTGCAAACTTTAGCTTATTTCTGTTATCACCACATAAGACCTTTCAGTTTCAGAACTGAGAGAGAGAGAAATATAGATTTATTTAGGACTACTTAATATAGCAGAATGTGGATTGATCTGTCCTGTTCACCAGACAACACTGTGCTATACAGAAAAACCATTTCATGCCAGGAGTGAAATGTAGGCTTCTTTCTAAAGTGCCCCATCTATGAGTCTCTGATCTACAGGTTGGTTGTTTCTGACTATCTGCACTGATTGACAGGCCAAATTTTGGAGAAATTTGGAGTATTGGGAGAAATTTGTATTTACACTGAAGATAAAGCCCTAATTTAGGAGTGCTCCCCTGAACTAGATGTGGGGAAATTGTGTTTTTTTTCCTTTCTCCTTTTCTAATTTCTTTTTTACATATCCCTTTCAAGTCATTGTACTCTAGGGCTGCCATATTTCAAAAAGTAAAAGGACAAAAATCACCGAACCACCAAAATTCTGAGTTCTTTTTAGGAAACACTCTCAAAAATTGTTTTGTTAGACAAACCCCAAGTTGCTGAGCTAAAAAATGCCAAAAACCCCACAATTTTTTGATTGACTTGCCTAAGATCTAGGACAAAGAGCCACCTTTCAGAAATTCCCCCAGATGTCAATTTCGCCTTTGAAATCCCAGTAATGTCCAGGAAAATCTGGACGTATCACAGCCCTATGGGGTTCTTAAATAAGCAAATAATAAGCAGGGAGAAAGGGAGCTAAACCTCAAATTTTCTTTCTGTGTGTCTCTTTCTTTTCCAAAGGAGAGGGCTGGTGCAACTTTTTTCAAGTTTCCTTTCATATTTTCAGCAAAGCAGCAATGAAAGCAAGAAATTCTTAGAAATTAGGTATGCATTTTCGGCTTTTTAAAAAAACAATTTTGAATGTATTTCATTCCAAACATTTGCTCCAAGTATTACAAATGTGTGAAATAATCAAACTTGCTTCATCTGTGAAAGCAAGTTAGCATTGAACTTGGCATTCTCAATTCTCTTTCTTTCTCTCTCTCTCTCTCTCTCTCTCTCTCTCTCTCTCTCTCTCTCTGTTTCATTTGAAATAGTTTGATTCAATAACACTCCATCTGAAAGAAACTAAAGCTAAGATATGCCTTTATTAAATTAACGAACTGAATCATATACACTTCCACACAGTTTGTCTTCCTGCCCTTCTTTCTTTCTTAAAGAAAGTGTGGGGTTTATCCTCATGTTATTTCAGCTCTCGGATTCATCAAGGCGGTTTTTAAAAATCCAACCTTTATAAATCAACAGAAATTTACAAATGGGGTGAAAATGTCAAAGTGAGATTTCAAATTGCACACTTCTAGGAGTCACTAAGGCATTTAGTCGCAGACATTATGCTTGCAGTTGACTAAATCATACGCTGAGTAGACCCACTGAAATTGTAGGTACATGGAAAATTGCCTTAGGCTGAGTCAAGTCTTTGTGCCATCTGGTTCAGTATTGTCAACACTGACCACCAGCAACTCTCTAGGGCTGAGGACTGGATTTCTGGAGATGGCAGAGACTGGACCTGGGACTATCTGAATGCAAAGCTTGTGCTCAGCCCTTGACGGACATGACTCAGTTGAGGCCATTGATTTCAATGGGCTTACGCTGAGTTTGACTTACTTGCATTTAACCCTTCCTCTCCCTGGGTACTACTCTGTCACTGTCTATGCTGTCCACATACTGTAAGCCCTTCCCCTTGGACTATTGGTTCACAGTAATAATAAGCAGTTTAGCTGCAATCCTGCACACAGACAGACTAAAAGTTGAATCCCTTTTATTTCAAAATGGTTTGAGAAACTTTGTAGGACTGCTGCCTTTGCCGTTAAGGTGATAATATGGAGGCTTTTCGATTATTTAGATTCATTTCGAAGTAAATGGCACTGTATATCACATTGCCATTTATTGCATTAGAGCAGAGATTTGAACCCGGGTCTTCTCTAATTTCAACTCAATACATTGGTTCTGCATGTTTTATATAACAGTAAACAAACCAGCATTCTAATAGCTACAAACATTTAAAATGGAAAAAAGAAGTAACATTTAAAGCATTGCTGTTATTTTTATTATTACTTATTATGTCCCAGGAAGACATGGCTTTATGTAGTCACCCTATTACTGCCTACCAACCAATCTACCCTTATTGAATAGCCCCGAAGCAACATTATAGAAACGGTCCCTGAGAACAGTAAATACAAATTTACTAACTCTCACTCAGCAAAGCTTATTAAGAATAAAGTCCCTTACAGCAGACATTCACTACCACCTAATGCTGAGAAAAAGAAAGACAGCATCGTGGGGGAGAAAAACTATTAGATGGGAGGGTGAAAAGAGCTAACAGAAGTTGTTGCTTTTCTCTTAAATTTGGGAACAGTCTTTTCTTTTTCCTTTTTCCTCACAGAGTTTGTCCATATGTTGTTTCAGAGTTTATAATATCGCCTGCAGTAACCCCCTCCCCCCATGGATTCTACATCGAGAAAATAAAAAAATCTTATAATGATCAGTGATCTCTTTCCTCCAATTTCAGCTAATGGTATCCAATGTGGAAAGTATGGAAATGAACTAGACTTTCACACAGGGTTTCGCTTCTTGTATACCCTCCAACTTTTCTCCAGTAAAAATAGGCACATCCTATTCTATTACTAAGGGACGCGGGTGGCGCTGTGGGTAAAACCTCAGCGCCTAGGACTTGCCGATCGCATGGTCGGCGGTTCGAATCCCCGTGGTGGGGTGAGCTCCCGTCTTTCGGTCCCAGCTCCTGCCCACCTAGCAGTTTGAAAGCACCCTTAAGTGCAAGTAGATAAATAGGTACCGCTTTATAGCGGGAAGGTAAACGGCGTTTCCGTGTGCAGCTCTGGCTCGCCAGAGCAGCTTCGTCACGCTGGCCACGTGACCCGGAAGTGTCTCCGGACAGCGCTGGCTCCTGGCCTCTTAAGTGAGATGAGCGCACAACTCTGGAGTCGGACACGACTGGCCCGTACGGGCAGGGGTACCTTTACCTTTATTCTATTACTATTATTATTATTGATATTTGCTCCAATTTATCACTAAAGATACGGAGTGGGGAAAGGGAAAAAAGGCTTGTACCTGTTCTTAGAAAGTGCAGGTCAAAGTGCAGAAGTGTGGACAAGTCCTCAAACAACATTCAAGCTGTGCTCTTATGGGGTCTTCAGCACAGAGCTATCTGGAGTGCTTTTGAAGCCGTATCTCTGTACTGTTGAGGCCACCACTCAGAGCTGTCATTCATGAACCAGGGAGTCCTTAACTAACCAGTAACCAAGTTCTGCTGCTGCTGCTGGAACTACTCTCTGAGGAGAAGGGAGAAGCATGAGCTTTGTTTTGTTGATCCGTGGATTTGCATACTTCTCTTGGCTGCTGGTGTTATTCTGTTCCCTCAAAGCAATATACTATTACTTTGTTAAAGTTAGATCAGTCAGTGCATTCACTGCATATTAGTAAAGTACAAAGTCAGTGAACGAAAGCACCATCTGAGACCACATGTAGCTTGTTTAAACTTTCATTTGTTTTGCAAATGAGTAGTATAAAGTCCTTCTACAGCAGTTGTGAAGGTGTACACAGTATTTGTATTGTTGCAAACTCCTTTTTCCAAGTCTCAGTTTGGCTGAGAAGCATCTGACTCTGCAAATCTACATGCAGAACAAGCTGGGTATGAAAGAGAAAAGGATTATGTAAGGAGATTTAGCCAAACCAGAGCCTGGTATGAGAGAATAATAATTTTTAAAAACCTATCTATTCTTCTGCTTTCCTTGTTAGCTATTTGGCAGCGAGAAGACATGACAAAGAAAGGAGTGAGAGACTCGAAGCATCTCATGGAAGAGACAAAGAAACATGAAAAATGTGCAGGTCATGTGGAGATTTGCCTGGAGCTGGTGATGTTGGGCAGCGTCGACTCAGGACGCCTGAGGAATTTGTTCATTGCCAATTCCAATATGAACTGACCTGATCTGCACTTCCTAGACTAATATGTGGATTAGAACATACTTATCCTCTGGATTTCACTGTGCTCTGAAATTCTATATTTCGGTTATTGACATGTGCATTTTAAAATAAAATGCATTTCAAAAATTCATAGTTGATTGAAAATGTATGTTCTGTGGCAAATCGCAGGCTTCCACTAGACATCTGATTGGCCATTGGATGCTGGGCAAAATGAGTTGTTTTGGGGATCCAGCAGGGCTCTTCTTATGCTCTTAGGTTCTTCATTTTCATATAGATTTTTCTTAGTGTAGATGAATGCAGAAATGGAAAAGAATGGACTTAGGAATGAACACGTGCAAAAGTGGAATGGACCAGAAATAAACTGACCATTCCATTTTTAGTGTTGTTAACAGTGATGATCAAAAGGGCATAGGCTGAAGTAGAGAACGGATACACAATTTTAAAAATAATTGATTGTGCATTTGTGGTGCATTTGAACTGACACTTCATGATTGCAATGAGAATCCAGGAGTGCCCAGAGACCTGTTCAATTCTGAGGTGGCTATCATTTTTCAGCCCACGGGTCATACAGTGGTACCTCGGGTTAAGTACTTAATTCGTTCCGGAGGTCCGTACTTAACCTGAAACTGTTCTGAACCTGAAGCACCACTTTAGCTAATGGGGCCTCCCGCTGCCACCGTGTCACCGCCAAGCGATTTTTGTTCTCATCCTGAAGCAAAGTTCTTAACCTGAAACAATATTTCTGGGTTAGCGGAGTCTATAACCTGAAGCGTATGTAACCTGAAGCGTATGTAACCCGAGGTACCACTGTATTGCCACATTGCAAACCCTCCCAGCATTCGGGAAATATCAGAGCAGATCAAAGTGTGCTGTCCTGTTTCTGGACCACTCTGATCTGCACAGTGGAACATAGGAATCTGCCTTATACCAGGTCAGACCATTGGTCTACACTGATTGGCAGCAGCTCTCCAGGCTTTCTGGCCAGGAGTCTTTCCAGACCAACCTGGAGATGCTGAGGACTTTCTTCATTGAAAGCAGATGCTCTAACATTGAGCTATGGCCCTTCCCCAATGGCAGTGGAGAGAAGGAGATGTGCTTCATTCAGTGCCAGTGCAAATTTTTCTGCCACCAGTAACTTAACTCGGGGCTTGCCATACTGCCAGAGAGGTTTGGTGGACCTAGCTTAGGCCCATGGGGCCAGCAGTATGCCACCCACTGCTTTAAATAATTCTGCCATGAAACTTCACTTGTATGGCCACAGCTCCTCACAGGGCATAGGGGCATGGGCCATGCAAACTGACACATGTGGAATCCACTGGCCTTTGGGCTGGTTCTGAAAAGTGAGCTTTTTGTAACTGTATGGCAAATGATTCAGGTGTGGCTTCTCCCATTCCCACAACTCTTTGAAGAGAAAGGTTTATTTTCTCCCTGCCACAGCCTATTCAAGTACTAAAAACACACTTTAAATGCAAAATCATTGTTTCAATAAAAGCTAGAAGAAGGAATTGAAGCATGAATGCAGAGGTGCAGAGATACTTATCAGTGGACTCAGGATAGAATCCTTTTGAATAAATCATTCTGCTTGGGCAGTATATAACTTCCAAAAGAGTGAAAGCACATTTATGTTTTCTTATTCATTTTTTGCATTTACACATTTTAAGTGTTTGCTTTCCCAGCTGCCACATGAAGACAAGATGTACTGATGGCTCCTGGCACAGAAGGATTTAAAATGGGATTAAACAAGTTCAGGCTGTCAGTGACCAGCAATCATGAGGGCTCCTGGTCCAGAGGAGTCTCTCACTCACTACCAAGAGGTTTTATTTACAAGTGGTATACAAACTTTGCTAAATAAAAATCAAGAAATTAATTTCAGAGCCATAGCTATGTTAGTAGACAATGGCAAAAAGTGTGTCATGGTCCCCTAAAGACCAACACATTCATGATGGCTTAATCTTTCCTAAACATTGTTAGATGTCTGATTTTTATTTCTAGAAAGCTTAAGCCATTATAAATACATTTGTCAGCCTTTAAGGTATTTCAGGACTCTAAATTGCTGTTGCGTGTGACGATCCCCAAACCCCCTCCAAAATAAATCACACAGGACGCAGAATATTTGTTAAAGATTTTTGGCATTAATTTGGCCACAACTTTATTGATTAGAGCATGTGAGTGGTTGCTTAGACATTGGTTCGGACTACCAGCAGGAACAGGACTGACAACTGGAACATCCAGAGGTCAGTAAGGGAAATCATACGGGGGGAGCACAGAGGAGGATTTCCGTCTCTTAGTTCACCCCAGATGCCCCCAGGGACTCTGGCATGGCCCTACCCCTGAGAGAGGATCGGACAGAGCAAATCAAGCCTCTGGATTCGATTTAACGGAATTCCCTAGCAGCAGCAACAAAATTGAGGGGCAGGCACAGCCAATATATAATCCCCTCCACCAAAGAATGAACCAATGCCTAACCGCCACCTTACACAGTTATGATGATTTGCTACACAGTAGGCAAAAACCAAATGGCACCAACCAATCAGCCAAGTGGCAAAATTCCTACCGGGCCCCTGCTCCAAAACAGACGACCCCTAGACAGGCATAGCAAGGTAAAAAACACAAGCTTAAATTAGAGGGAGGGAGGGAGATCCACTGCACAATGCGAAAGAGCAAGTACTTCGCCTCATGCAGCCCCTTAAATAGCAGTTGCCAATCAAACCCCAACCGACAGAAAATGTTCCCCAGCAACAAAGGGGCAACCAATGAAGTGTGGAGGACATCCAAACGACCCCACCCCAGCAACAAGAAGGCAGTTGGGTGATCTCACCGCAACACGTGGCTCTCCATGATTTGGAGGGCGTGATTTGTTGGGGAGCAACAGTGGAAGAGTCTATTGCTTTCCTGTTTGCTTGCCGGCTTCCCGCAGGTCTTTGCTGTGTTTAGCAGGACCTGAAGCTCTTTGGCCGGAGGGGCAGAGCTACAGGGCATTACTAACCAGGAGACGGAGGGGGCATGGATGTGGCAGCAGTGAAGTCAGGGCTGTGTGGGCGCACTAGCAAGGGCACTGGGTTGGCTTTGCCAGGGCACTTGCCACCACCTCGCCTGCCCTTTCTGAGCAGGGGTCTCCTTGTGTTCAACTGCAGTAGCCACACAACTCACTTGAATATGAAAACCTATCCTACATCAATTTGTCCAAATCTTTTTCCAGCATCTTCGTGCTACTAGTCATCATCACATATTGTGCCACGGATTTCCATGAGTTAATTTTGCTTCATGGCCCAGAAACTACTGCTGTTGTGTGATTCTGAATTCCAGCATTATGAGAGAGCCTAGGAACCAACTCCTGGGGGCTGGGGGGGGGGCTTCAGCCCTCCCAATAAAATATTTGAGGGGTGCCCCCCCCCCAAGTTGATGGGCATTCCCATTCAAATGGTGTGTGCGCACTGCATCATGTGGTCGATTATGCAGGGCAGAGCTTACATGCCCCCCCCCACAATATTTTTTTCAAGTTGGCTCTCCTGTAAGAGATGGAGAAAATGTTTTTGTTGATCCATTATCTCTCCACCATTCAGGATTTTACAGAGCTATCAGATCTGTAGTTATAGGCTTCCTTTCTTTTTCATTTGAAATCTAGTAGATTTCCTTCTCGGTCAATGTTCTTAGGATTGGTTGGTAAGACTCATTATGCCGGCAATTATTATTCAAGAAGAATAAACAGGACATGATATTACGGCAATAAAGCATTGCAAAATCACAATATGATAAAGCCAGAACAAATGTTTAGGGTCAGGGAGTTTAGACTGCAAAGCATCTGGGCAGGGACTTTGTCACATACATTTCCTTTTAGAGCACAGCAAGAGAATTGAAAAATAAAAATAAAAAAACCCAACTTTTGGTAAGTTTTTCCACAGATGTTCCTTGCTTGGGAATATTGATGCCCTTCTTTACATTATGTAAACTGCAATATTAGTAACCTGCCCTTCTTTTTTAAAAAGAGTCAAAGTGAATCTGAAAAGCCATATTACCACATCCTTATTTTTCAAATATTGTTACATGTGTTAGAAAGTTAGAAATATAGGAGTTCCCCCTTTGTTAAGCAATGCATATTTAAACCCCACAAATTTCAGTAAGAGAGCTATTGACATGCTTAAGCCCAGAAACTTGGGCACAGTTAGCTGGGCAAAAAGTATTTCTGAGCAAACTTGCATAGAGCAAGACTATACATCTCTCCTGTTCTGATAGATGATTCCTAAACATGCTTAACTTTGGCTAGATGGTACCCTGCTGTCCTGTTAAAAAGAAGTGCATTGTTTCATCAAACCCATATTGGGAGAGACATACATGAGCCCATCTGCCTGTCTCTCCAGTAATGTATTTGCACAATAGAACAAATGGCTCAATGTTTTATCACTTTGAATCAGCTGCAGCACACGCGCCACTTGCTTTCTAATTCCTTATTGTTCTCCTGTGAACTTCACTGGCCCAAGCAGCAGGGTGGATGGGACACATGTAACAGCTCTCACCCACTTACTTACCCAGAGAGCAAAGCCAATTCTCCTGACGCCTTACTATGCCACTGACACTTTCCAAGATAATAATTCAATTTATCCTCTGCTGCTATTCTCCTGTTATCAACTCTTCTTTTGTTTACATACCAGGCCCATGTAAAATTGTTTGTTCTGCAATGAATATAGTGTTTCCTTCTGGCTCCAAAGTTTCTAATAATGGCTCAACAGCACCTCTTGAGGCCAACAGCTTAGCAGACTCACAGCCCATTGACAAACTGACAGTCACCTTTTTTAAAAGAGACACAAGTTGCTGTATCTCTTTGAGGCTGCGACCCACTCTGTTGACCCTTCTAAACCAGAACCAGGTAGGGGGTTTCATCATGAGACCCAATTTTGAGATACCAAACTTTTTGAGTCCCAAGCTTTTTAGATTTTGAGAAGAAGGCATACAAAATGTGTAAAAAAAATTGCAGCATTTCATTGCGCTAACTTCTTTTGGTGTTCATAATACGAAAATATTCACTGCAATAAGAATTGGCATCAACTGATTTGGCGTTTTACTTAGAATGTAGGAGGACAAAAGGAAAGCCAAGCCTCAAAGTGGTTAATCCCAGTTACTATGGAGCAAGCACCACAGAAAATTTCCAAGGTTTTAGCTGAATAAGTTGAATTTATTGTGTAGATTATTCAACATGTTTTGACCAATGGTCATCCACAATGGAATAGGACCTTTGCATGTCTGTCTTCATGTGTCTTCAGAAAGGCTATACTTTAAAAGTCTTATTCAAGATTTTGCTTTAAATTATTTTGAGACCTGATTTCTGAGCATGCAGGTTTGCTGGAGGGTTTTGCTGTTGTTATCACATTTTCTTTTCTTTTTTAAAACGATTATCTTTTCCAAGAGTTGATGTAACTGAGATGACTGAGCTCATCACAATCCTTCCGTCTATATTTCCCAAAATGCAATCACAGTAGATGTTAGTTGTAGAATGTTGTATAAATGTTGATTAGTATCCATTTTCATTTTATGCAATACTACATCGTATACATCTTATTTAAGCACATAAGATTTGTTTACTTTACAATAATTTAACATCTTGTTTGTCTGTTTTGTTTTAGGACCCCGGAAGAAGATCAAAACTTGAAATATGGTGGGCAGTCTTTCCATTAGTCTTTTGCTACTTTCAAGCACCAGTTTAAGGTCTGTCTCTCCCTTTGTTTTTGTTTTTCTAGCTGTTCAGTGTTACCTTGGTCTTTTCTTCCATTCAGGGAGTTTGGGCAATGACATACATGACATTTTCTCTACCTGTTAGAAAAAAAGTTTAGCTACTGATCTACTGTATTGTGTGATGTGTTGCACAATAGATGCCTTCCACAAATATGTGGTTCAAGCAGTCATTGGGTGCAATAGGTAGTCATTCTAAATTTGTGTCAAAATAAATATTCACCCCACGTTTCATATGAGATAGTAGGGATTTTTTTTTCTACAAAAAGTTGAGCAATATTCGGGGAGGGGGTTATCATGTGTGAAGCATTCCTTGACTGTGGTTAAGTAAAACATTTTATAATATCATGTTTCCTTTGTCACTCTGTTCTGTAGTTAGCTCGGTAAATTTTCTTCTGCCTTTTACAACAGCTGAGTTCCTACTTTTGTTAGTCATAACTGTATATTATTTACGTTCAGTATAAATAACTTGTAACTCGAGAGTGCTATGATTTCCAGTTATTAATTGATTTTGTTCCTTTCATGTTCGTTATCATTTATTTTTGTTCTCTAGACCACTTCTTACATTTCAAGTATTTACATCCCTTTTCATTATAAGTATAAAAGAAGGTTAATAGGTTCAAATGAGCAGCTAGCTGAAATTTGGATGAATTTTTCTTCAACACAGGGATTCTGTGTAATTCAAAATGCTACACACATATCAGTGGAAAATATCATGTCTCACAAAGACGTAAGGTTATCTCGCTTATATCTTGCGCTCCTGGGACAAACTTGCCAACAGCTGACTTTTGTAACCATTAATAATCAGAGCATCTCCTGAACACAAAACAAATGACCGGAGCCCCAAAAGCTGAGGTTGAGATGGAGGGAAAATTCTTTTCTCCAGCCTGTATTTTAACTATTTTTCAAAACAACCCCACAATAATATTCACTTTAAAGGCATCAATAAAGTGTCATTTGATCGTCTAATGACCTCTGCTGGATGAATTTAATTGAATCAGAATACTCTGCAGAAAATCCTGGATACGCTGAATTTGACTTGTATTTGATGAGTCCACACTCCCAAACAAAAACAGTACCCCCCCCCCCAAAAAAACCTCCATCCCAACCCCAACACCTTGATATCACAGACTTAAATTTATTTACTGGATAATAAACACACACACACTGCCTTTCAACCATTATTTCCAAGGCAGCTTACAAGATAATAAAAGGGACAATCATATCTGACACAACTAAACAGAAGATGATCCAACATGAAAATGAAATGAAAAAGCAGAGGGCATTTGTGTGTGTGTGTGAATTTGTGTGTTCAGGGAGAAGCATTTTAATACATTTCAAACAAACTTTTAAAATGGTTCTAAAACCAGCATAAAAATACGTAGCGGTACTAAAACCTACTAAAAGCCTGTGCAAACAGCACTATGTTGAAAGTCATCAAAGAGGCCACAAAAAGAAGGGCTAGAGGGTGGGACATTCTCAGACAAGGAGCCATGACCAAAAAGGCCCTGTCACTACACTACACTTGATATTAGACCAAAGTTTGAGAAGCTAGAGGGGGCTGTTTGTGCCGAGTGTCGCTTCTGTTGCCATACCACATGCCGTTGTGGGGGCCATGCACTGTAGCCCCCTCTGCCTTGCCCGCCCTTCTGAAGCAACATTAGGAAGCTGTTGAGAAACAAGGCTGGAGGAAATGAACAGAGGGTTCGGGTGACTGGCTGCTTTGTCGCTGGCTGCAGGAGTGGACATCCTTCCCGAGTGAGTCACTTGATATCATTCATAATTCCTGCCATAGAATGCTCTGCAGACATCAGCAGTACTGTGTCCATATATGCAGCAGCTGAATACAGTGGTACCTTGGGTTACATATGCTTCAGGTTACAGACACCACTAACCCAGAAATAGTACCTCGGGTTAAGAACTTTGCTTCAGGATGAGAACAGAAATCGTGCTCCGGCAGCATGGCAGCAGCGGGAGGCCCCATTAGCTAAAGTGGTGCTTCAGGTTAAGAACAGTTTCAGGTTAAGAACGGACCTCCGGAACGAATTAAGTACTTAACCTGAGGTACCACTGTACTCAAGAAGCAATCCAGGGGTAGACTTTCACGTACACACTATTCATTCAACCCCATCATTTATATCCCATGCAGACACATTGCAAACACCCTAACAAATAATCCAAGCATTATTCCTCTGCAGCTTCCTTGAGCCATGTCTTTCTCGCCTCAGTGTATTCCCAAATGCCTCCCTCTTTTCTGGATTGCTTCCTAGATCCAGATAGTTTCAAATGGGGGAAGAGCTCAGTAGTGGGGCCTCTGCTTTGCACATAGAAGGTCTCTGTTTCAATCCTTGGCACCTCCAGGTAGGGCTGAGAGACCCCTGTCTCCTGAAAAGATGCTGCTGGTCAGTATAGATGATACTGTTAGTGTGCCTCAGGACAAGGCCACTTCCTCGGTTCCTGTGGCTTTCTTCTCAGACAGGAATGCCAACTTCAGAATTTCATTCTGGGGGCCCACACAGGCCCTAGTGCAATTGCTTCCGCATCATAGGCAGGATGAGTGCCCCTGCACTTGACTAGCATAGGATGAGGGTTGAAGGGTGTTCAGCCCCTAAAATACATGAAGGAACACAACTTCTAGGGATTTGTGTTGGTCGCTACCACTGATGCCACCAGCAGAGCTGAAGAGGTGCTGGTTCCCATTCCTACATAGCCTTATAATTGCAATGACGTGCTAGTTGAGGGGAAGGGAAACCTGTGTGTTTTTCCCCAAAAGCAAAAATATTACGGCTTGAGTGGAAAATGTGATATCACTACAAGATAAGCATTGCCTGGAGGAAAAACATCTGGGTTGCCACACAATAAATGACTAACAGCTGCACATTTCCTCCCCACACCCACAATGATAATTGAGTAAGGTCCTACACTTCCCCATGCTAATTTCAGTTTAGGAAAGTCCAGTTCCTTCTGCCAACTTAGCTAATGGTATGGCTGCCACATGGTTTGCCTTGTTCCCTTCCCACTTCCATCACCCAAGCACCAGACCGTGGGACAATGACTGAGCCATTGTTTGTCAGACAAAGCAGAACAAGGTAAGTAAAATGGAAAAATAAAATTAAAAAACACAGTGGAGTACTTGCTGCTTCTTGTACAGTGGTACCTCGGGTTACAGACGCTTCAGGTTACAGATGCTTCAGGTTACAGACTCCGCTAACCCAGAAATAGTACCTTGGGGTAAGAACTTTGCTTCAAGATGAGAACAGAAATCGTGCAGCGGCAGCGGGAGGCCCCATTAGCTAAAGTGGTACCTCAGGTTAAGAGCAGTTTCAGGTTAAGAATGGGCCTCAAGAATGAATTAAGTTCTTAACCCGAGGTACTACTGTATATTTAATGTATTCTGGGTCCATGCTCAGCCTCCTCTGCCCCCTGATTGATCTCAACATTGGAGGGGTGCCCCCAAAAAATATTTTATGGGGGAGGCAAAGGGACCTGGGTCCCTTGGAGTTGGCGCCTACGAATGCAAGGCCTGTGTTAACATGAACTGGGCTTTACAAAATGGTCTTACCAGTAATAACAGAATCTCACTGAGAACAAAACATGCCTCTTCCATTTTTGTCTCTACAGCCACAGCAGGGGCTGTAAGTCTCCAACATCTGACTTCACCCTGGCATCACACTCCCCCATTGTCTCTCAAGACAGATGGATGCCAACCTACAACCAACCAACACTGAGAATGTGGACATAATAACTGTTCACCTGGGGGTGCAGGGGAGCGGCATTTGTCACATGGCACAGCCAGGCTTAGGGGACCACCATCTTCCTGGGTGGCCAAGTGGTGAACATGCATGTACAAACTCACCCTTTGATATCTTTGCCTCTTGTGTCTGAAAAAAGAGCTATTCAGAGATCCAGATCATACTTTCCACCAACAGAACTTTGCTACCTCTTATGACTAATAGCAGGTTGATCTGGATGGTGAACAGAACCTCCAAACATCCAGGCACCTGGAAAGCTTAATTGGAGAGGAATGAGCTTCCTTTCCCTGCCTTTGCGCTGCTGAGGGCTGAATCAATGAAGGTCATTATACTGGTCACCTGAAGAGTCGAGGAGGTCAAGACTGAGTAACCGAGTGGGGTACTTGCTCTAGGACTGTATTATAGATCTTAACCATGGAAACTGATTTATGCAAATCGTTTTCATATGTAGCTCAATATAAAATTATTTTAATAGCCATTCATAAAAAAGGGTGGTGCTTGGTTTAAGCTGGGACATATTATCCAGCCCTTTAGCAGCATGTTACAGGGCACGTTGTTGTGCCAATGCCCCAAAAGGCATCACCCAAATATAGTGGTGGTGAACCTATTAGCTTGGAAGCCCAGGTTCTCTTGGGTCAGGCTATTCCACAGCCAGATTCCCCCCAGCTATGACATCGTGGCAGCTTTGCTGGGAAACCCAGCCAGATGGATGAAGTATAAATATATTATTATTATTATTATTATTATTATTATTATTATTAGGAAGAGTCAAAAGTCTCAGGTGGTTGGCAGGGGTGCCTGGAAGGTGCAGAGTGGTCCAGGTAAGTCATTCCATGTTTTACTTTGTAGGCTCCCTTCCCAGAAGGAAGTGTGAGAGGCAGGAGTATACTAGGGGAGAACCCGTCGTTTCCCAAGGAGAAAAACACCCACAAACAGCAGAAGCAGAAGGACCACACCCGGCCACCCCTTCGCACGTGGGCTTGTGATCAAGGTGCAGCAGCTCTTCTTATTCCCTAGGCCAGAGCTTTCCAAACTTTTCACGTTGGTGACACACTTTTCAGACATGCATCATTTAGTGACACAGTTAATTCAGTTTTGCTAGCAAACCGGAGGTTAAACTAGCCCCTTTCCAGCCCCGGGAGGAAGGCGATGATTGTTTGCGCAACACACCTATATGCTGTAGCCGACGCACTAATGTGTCCCGACACACAGTTTGGAAAGCTCTGCTCTAGGTGCTCCTGCGAGGAAATGAGAGGGGCACCTGCCACGTAAGAGCCAGGGACGCACCTTCTATTCATGTCCGAGGCAGCAAAGGCTGGTGAAAAATAGGGCCTGAGACAGAAGCAAACCTTGGGCCACCAGCTGGGGAACTCTGCTCTAGCACTTGGAAGCAGATGCACCGTCTGGCTTTAAATCAAATTTAGGCTGCTTTAGATCCAGATTTAAGACAGCCTGGATGTTTAAAATAATAACATTTTACTTCAACCTTTTCTGTTTACCAAAAAATGGCCTCTGCAGAATAGAGTTTATTGTCCTAAAAGGTTTTTATAAGGTGGGAAGGATCTGCATAAATAAACCATCGTATACCAAGCTAATAAAATAATTTGGTTACTTTGTTTCATTTCTTTAAAAAATGTAATTATGCACAATTATCTAGGATTCAGAGAATGGTGTATATGATGTAAAACTATATCTATCTATCTATCTATCATCTATCTATCTATCTATCTATCTATCTATCTATCTATCTATCATCTATCTATCTATCATCTATATTTATCTATCTATAGCACAAACATTTAGTGATAAAAAAGGCAAGACTACAGCTGCAAGATTTTGTATGTGTTTAGTACCAAATTACAAAGACCATTAAATTATTTTTTCTACAGGCAGGCCATACACATTATGTACAGCTGAACGTCTTAGGAAATCTATGCATGCATTTCAATTGCTGCTGATATAAACAGCCTCTTAATTTCATTAGCCTCATTTTTCCCCCTGTAAAAAAAGAGAAAGAGGTATTTTTTTGTGTGCAACTCACTTTAAAAATTACCCTCATTACTATGCATCTTCTACCCAATCGGGGTAGATATCTCAAATGTACATTTATATCACAATCACAAAAATATTACCGTTTGTCTGGTTTTGTTTTGTTTTGCCAAGCCTGGGTGATAATTACAGTTTTGTCTGAAATAGCAGGTGGTGTTTGTGGAAGGCAGCCCACCCCATTTTGTAAAAAAACAAAAAACAATTCCAAATGATTCGCACCTTTTGCACACTTTTTAAAATATGTGGATTTTGGCATAAACTATCATTCAAACTACTGATTCATAAAATTAAATCTGTTTTTCTGCAAACTAATATTTTTAATGCTTCTGTGCTCCAGCCATTGGAAATCTCTTAACTAAGCTCAAGGCAGTTACAAAACGAGCATTTTTTTTCCTTTTAAGTTTAACATTTAGGAAAGCGTTATTTTCTTTTATTCTCCCATTAAAAAGCAAGACTATCGTTGCAGGCACCTCGGAGACTTGTGAGTGGTGGTGCATTGCAGATTACATGGAACATAATTGAAAATTGCTAATATTCTAATGTCAGAAAGAAATTACCGTAGATATACTTCAGAAGGGACAACTTTTTCTCTCTTATGTAGCAAAGAATAGCTTCCCCCAACCCCACATATTAGCAAATATAGTGTGTTGCAACTTTCCTCAATATGGCGAATAGGATGATCACACTCCCTTGGGCACCTCTACATTTCAGACGTAAAACTAACAGTAAGTGTTTCCCTTCTCTCTATGACTTTGCACTATAATTGCTTCCTTGCATAGATGACTAGATAGGTGGCTCCAGTTCTGTGTGAGTCACCCTCCATCTACACCATCCATTCAAAGCATGCTCATACCACTTTTAAGAGTCGTGGTTTTCCCCAAAGACTCCTGGGAACTTTAGTCTATTAAGGGCCTCCTAACAACTTTCAGCACCTTTAAGAAACTACAGTTCCCAGGATTTTTCAGAGGAAGCCACAGCTTCAAAAGCATGGATAGATGTGACCCATAAAGCCAGATTTGTCCTTCTATCCTGGCAAGAAAGTAAAGCCCCCCAGCACATCCGTGGGGGGGGACCCCAAACTATAAATAGCAAGAAACCTGAATATCTAAAACAATTTTAGATAACTGAAAGCCTGATCCAACGATTGTGTACTCAGAAATACATTTCACCTAGTTCATTAGTACAGCAATCAAAGGATCGCATTCACATTATGCTGTGATTGGACCTTCTGATTTTATTTTTTACGGAAATGTGGCCATTTGCAAATGGGGCAGGACTAGCAGCTCTGGATTGGATTGGAGCCGTGAGGTTGAGGGTGGGAGAATGTTTCTGCCCCAGGACCTTTCCCCCTGCTGCTCTTAGCCCCATGAGGCTGGCAACCTCTGCACTGGTATGATTTTGTTGAGGGAAATAGTGCGGAGGGAAAGAGTTAACCATTTCAGTTCTTTAAAAAGGTCAGGAAACCCAGACATTTCTCTCCTTTGTAAAGTACTGCTTGACACTAAGAAAAGATTGAAATTTATATGCATTTAGATGTATTTGCTGAATTATGTTGAAGCCTTATTTACCTAGGGATCCATCAGCCACGCCATCCCCGGACCTTGGAGGGAACAAAAGTACCAGGAAAGCAAAATCTTCTTTGGAGAAAAAGTTTATTGAAATCTGTGTACAGAGACATTCTGTACACAGAGACAGCCAGCTAGATAGCTCCTGAAAATACACTGGCTGTAAAGAAATACGCATCTACAGACTTCTTATACTCTTCTGAACACTCTCCCCCCTCCCATACCTTCTCAAATTATTCCCTTACATGGCACATCTATATTGCTTGCTAAACACATTTTATTGCTTGCTAAACATTCCCGTCTTTCTGCTAGCTAAGCATTTCCTCCCCTTTCCTTCGTACACGTGTCTTCATCTTTGCATTAGTAAGCATAAGGCAGGAAAAGGGGCCTCTTTAAGCAGCTGGGTAGGAAATGAACTTTTGACCTGCCCGCCAAATTTAGTAGGTCTGGTTAGTTACTGCTAACAGCAGCGGTTTCTTGCTAGCTGACTAGGCAGGAAACGACCTCCTGACCTGTCTGATTAGAAATAGCAAGAAACTGCTGTCTTTGCTAACTGTCTGGCCGAAATTTGCAGAAGTAAGATTAGCTCAGAGATTTACTTAGGAATTTACTGCAGATAGTATTCACAAAGTACAGAGCTTAGAAAATATTGAGAGAAACCTTTCCCATCTCCCTTTACTCCCTCCTCTTCTTTTGAACAATCTATTACTTAGATTCGTTCTGGGGTAGGGGTTTATAGTTTCTCATTACAGCAGTCACGTGAGGTCCCATCATGCGAGACATCATCTTTCCCATCATATTCTGCAAGCATTGCATCAAGCAGGGTATACAGAAGCAGAAAAGCAATAGAAGCATTATTGGGCCTATCACCATAGTAAATATCCTCCCCATCCATCCACCTGGGAAGATGCTATCCAACCAAGACATATCCCAGCCCTCCCAGGTTTGTACAGGGACATATGCTACCTTTTCAATGCTTGCTGCCAGATCACGGATAGCCTCGCCATGGTCTGAAATGTTGAAGCAACATGCTCCATTTCAGCCATTTGTAACCACCTATTGTAGGAGTTATGGGCACCCCACTCAGTCATCAAACGGGAAATGTCGGCAAGGGAAGTCGGGGGACTTTTACCTTCCTGTGCCAATACACATGTGGGTTCTCCAACTAAAAAGAAAAGGAGAATCATCAAAGGTATAGATGGATTACGTTTCCTCCCACAAATACGATACCGTTCATGCCAACAAAAATACAGGAGCATCCAAACAAGCAGGCCGGTACATATCACTCCTACCCACCATCCCCAATATCTCCATGGTTCCTCCCACCAATATTCAGTCATGGTGGGTATCGTGTCAGTCACTCAAGAGTATGTGTGTAACTACCTCTAAGGCCCACTGGGTGTATGGTACTTCGATGAGTGGGAGAAAGAGAAGCACCTCCTGGAGGGGGGTTTGGTGAGAAATAAAAAGCAACACACCCACAAGAATAGACTGCTGCTAAAACTCTAGCCTGGTGAGGAGTCAAATGCCCAATGGGGTGGTCCCCTTCCCAAATTATTGTAAGTCTCGCTCTGTCCCTATATTGTGGTAGGATATTCTCAGGTGGGTGAGTTCGTAGAACAGGTACGTTGGGAGCGCTGCCCGCGGGCGCCCCTCCCATCCAATTCTCCAGCCGGAGGTATCAGCCTCCGGAGTGATATCAGCAGAGCGGTCGTCAGCGGAGGGTCTGGAGATGGTCAGCCGAAGGGGTTAATCAGGATTTAACTGCACAGTCCAATCTGTAGTGGTCACTCTGGTGTGGTGGACCCAAGGGGTGATGCCGGCGAATTTCACGGCGGTGGGTGTGGAGAGCAGGACGGTATAAGGTTCCAGCACGGTTGTAGCTGCGTCCGTGCCCAATCGTTTACCCACACTTCATCACCTGGCTCGAACTGATGCAGCCAACACACAGGGGTTGCGAGCCTGGGTCCACCTGTCGAGACAAAAGAAAACTTGGGAGAGTGACTGTACATAGTTATTCAATTGCACATCTTGGCTAGCATATGGAGTTAACATTCTAACATATGGAACTGGTCTTCCAAACAGAATTTCAAAAGGTGACAGGTGGGTTCGCTTTGACGGGAGACTGCGGACCCTGAGTAATGCCAGAGGTAACATTGTCACCTAATTAGACCCAATTTCCTGTGTCAGCTTGGATAGCTGATTCTTTAGAGTCCTGTTCATTCTCTCTACCTTTCCAGAACTCTGGGGTCTATAAGCAGTATGCAGCTTCCAGTTGATCTGGAGCGCTTTTGCCAGTCCCTGTAGGACTGCATGAACAAATGCTGGTCCATTGTCAGATCCTATGGACCTTGGCAATCCATAGCGAGGGATGATTTCCCTAAGCAGGCACCTGGTTACTTCAAATGCCTTTTCAGTCTTTGTTGGCCATGCTTCGGCCCTCCGGTGTAGGTGCACACTGCCACCAGCAGGTAGCGGTGTAGTCCACAACGGGGTAATTCAGTAAAGTCCACGACAAGATCTTCCATAGGTGCAGTTCCACTATGCTGAATCCCTGGGGGAGCCAGTGGTCCGGCTCTGGGATTATTCTTTTGACATAGCAGGCATTTCCTGGAAATCTGGGCTGCCAGTTGGTAGAGGTGGGCTATATAGAAGCATTTCTCCAGCTGCTTGGTTGTAGCATCTGGTCCTATGTGGGTTGAATCATGGTATCTCTGAGTAACCTGCCGAGAAAGAGACTCTGGAATCCATATCCTGTCATCAGGGGTAAGGTACCATCCTTCTTTGGACAATGTCAACTCCTGAGCGTCTGCTGTGTCCCTTTCCTGCTTCGTGTAAGCTGGCTTGTCAGTAGTGCTTAAAATCTCTTCTGGGACCAGTGCTCCAATAACCGAGGCGGGGGCCAGTTCCTGGGCTGCTTCTTTGGCCACTTTGTCTGCCAATCGATTTCCTCTGGCCACTTCCCCTGGTCCAGTCTTGTGTCCATAACAATGGATAACTGCCACTGCCTCGGGTTCCCATACAGCATCCAGAAGGTTCAACAAGGCTTGTGGGTGGGCCACCTGGCTTCCTCTGGAGGTAAGCAAACCTCTTTCTTTCCATAAGGCTCCATGGGCATGTAAAGTCAGGAATGCATACTTAGAATCTGTATAAATGTTTATCTTCTGTCCCTTTGCCAGGTTCAGGGCTCTGGTAAGCGCAGTTAGTTCTGCCAGCTGGGCCGATGTTCCAGGCGGGAGTGACTTTGCTTCGATCACCTGGTCTTCCAGGGCCATCAACTTCTCTGCCTGGTACTTCTCCTTTTTTCTTCTGGGTCTCTTTTTCCCTCTGATTATAATGGTCTGGGCTAATTCCAACATCCATTCAAGGGTGTGGCCCATAAAAACCTTCATTTTTCTTGGTGGATATCGGGCGCCGCTTGGGCTACAAAGGCAGTTTTTATGATAGGGGCATTGGCAGCCTCATCTGGGTCCACAGGGATATACTGGCGGTAGGCTTCCTTCAGCTTCTCTAAGTAGGCTCCAGGGGCCTCCTCTGTCCCTTGTACTATTTCTCTGGCCTCCACGAAGTTGGTGAGTTTTCTGGCTGCCCTCCTCATGCCATTTAAGACATTCTGGCGATAAGTGGTGAGGGTATTTTGCCCTTCAATGGTCTGATAATCCCAATTCGGTGTAGTTTCAGGATATCCTGTTGCAACAGCTTGATCTCCTGCCCCCTGCACTCTCATGTGTGCTCGGGCTTCAGCATGAATTCGCCTAGCCTCTTCTGTAGCTAGCAGGGCATCCATCAAATATTGCACATCATAAAAAGTGGGGTTGTATGTTTTAAAAAAAATTCCCTCAAACAGCTTAATTATTTTGGCAGGGT
This sequence comes from Podarcis muralis, assembly GCF_964188315.1. Lineage (NCBI taxonomy): Eukaryota > Metazoa > Chordata > Lepidosauria > Squamata > Lacertidae > Podarcis > Podarcis muralis. The sequence continues at coordinate 117,783,531 of NC_135657.1, read as the reverse complement.
TTTCTTCAAATGAAGGGTTTTGGTTCTTCCAATTACAAACATCTGCACTAGAGAAGGGGACATGTTGAACTGTATGAGTTCTATTGGGCACCACCCCATTAGGTCCCGCGGGGGTCGGAGGGTCATACACTCTATGGAGAGGCATCACTCTGGCCGCGCCCTTCTCCTGTGCTTTATGTGCCCTATGGAGGGTCACTCTTTTCACTGCCTTCCCCACTCTTTCTGCCACTTTCTTCTCTGTTCCCCTATACATCCCGCTGTTTTTAACATATGGGGACTAACATCCACTTCTCATAAAGTTCCACATACTTTTTCAAACGTTCTGCCTGTTCCTCTGTTCATATCTTTCCATCACTTGTCAACTTAATCAATCTTCCTACAAATGCCTCATCCTCATCATCCTCTTCTCGTTCCTCCCTTTCTCCATCTTCGCCCAGGTCTTAACAATGCATTGTCCACGGGATTGGGGCTGGGCCATCTGCTCCCTGTGGCGGGGGTGGTGCCAGGGCTGTTGCCGGGGCATAAGGCGGTGGGGGCATTAAAACTTTATCTTCTTCCCTCTCTGAATCCTGGAGGACTGGGGGGTTGTCCTCCTGTTTTCCTGACTGAGCAGATACTGCTGCCTGAGACTTTTTGGCAGCATGATTTCAGCCAAAAGGGGGGGGGGTTCTTTTCCACATTGGTCTTCCATGTGGAAATGTAGGGGATTTGATCAGGGTGGACATTCAAAATGTTCTGATATAATGGATTAATGAGTTGCAAATCAAGGGTCCTGATGGACGGCCAATTTGTTCTTTTTGGGTGGGCCAATCTAATTCACAATGTCCTCATCTTCCCCTCTCATCAGCTTGAATCCCCAAAAGCATTTCAAAGGGGTACTTTTACTTTGGCCAGAACCCATTTCTTCCAGATCCTTCGCTACTATTCACAGTAAAAATTCTCTCACACAACAGACCTGCCAGAAAATGCACAACCCTGCAATCACCCAAGGGGAACGCTAAGCCCTGGCCCACACTTAACAATTCAGCCACTGGAGTATCTTGACATGCAACATACAACATACAAATCACATCAATATAATTTCAACATGTAACACACTAAACACACCAAAATAACTTCAGCATGCAATACACAAAACACACCAAAATAACTTCAGCATGCAATACTCAAAACACACCAAAAAAATCACAATATATATATATCCCTCCCTCTTCTGTTCCAAATTTTTGCTGGTGGCACTCTCCTGCACAACCAGTCCCCTTTTTACCAAACCTTACTGGTGGCATAACACTGCCACGCCCTTTTTTCCCTTCCTGGTGGCCCTCTGCACAACCAGGTGAGGCTTGATCAGACCTCGCCCCCCTTTTCCTTGGGGGCCCACGCCCTTTCCCTTGGGCTTACCGTTTTCCGCTGCGGACCTGTCCCCTTGGTGCCGTCCTCTTTGTTTTTCTCCCTCAACAAGATGTCTCCACTGCAGGACAGTGTGGCCGGCTTCCCCCACGAAACAGGTGGGGTGCGCGCTGAAGCCTGCAAACGCTGCTGAGCTGTTCACCTTGGTTGAGCCTGGCCCTCTGGTCCGTATTGGGGAGAGGGCTGATCCCGGCACGAGCCCCCAAAGAAATGAAGCCTTATTTACCTAGGGATCCATCAGCCACGCCATCCCCGGACCTTGGAGGGAACAAAAGTACCAGGAAAGCAAAATCTTCTTTGGAGAAAAAGTTTATTGAAATCTGTGTACAGAGACATTCTGTACACAGAGACAGCCAGCTAGATAGCTCCTGAAAATACACTGGCTGTAAAGAAATACGCATCTACAGACTTCTTATACTCTTCTGAACACTCTCCCCCCTCCCATACCTTCTCAAATTATTCCCTTACATGGCACATCTATATTGCTTGCTAAACACATTTTATTGCTTGCTAAACATTCCCGTCTTTCTGCTAGCTAAGCATTTCCTCCCCTTTCCTTCGTACACGTGTCTTCATCTTTGCATTAGTAAGCATAAGGCAGGAAAAGGGGCCTCTTTAAGCAGCTGGGTAGGAAATGAACTTTTGACCTGCCCGCCAAATTTAGTAGGTCTGGTTAGTTACTGCTAACAGCAGCGGTTTCTTGCTAGCTGACTAGGCAGGAAACGACCTCCTGACCTGTCTGATTAGAAATAGCAAGAAACTGCTGTCTTTGCTAACTGTCTGGCCGAAATTTGCAGAAGTAAGATTAGCTCAGAGATTTACTTAGGAATTTACTGCAGATAGTATTCACAAAGTACAGAGCTTAGAAAATATTGAGAGAAACCTTTCCCATCTCCCTTTAATGTGAACAAAGTCTAGGTCCTTACTCAGAAAAAAAGCACTTGAAAGTTACTCTGACCTTTAGGAGTTTCTACAGTTTTGCCATCTTTACTATTTCTTTAAGCAAATAATATACATTACAATGCAACAAAATGTTTCCGTGCTTGACCTGTTTGTGGTGTGCTCCAAACATGTGCACAAAAACAAGATTTCTCACAGTGTATAGATTATTGTTATAAAAATCTAAATTAAACCCACATTGGGGGGGGGGAGTTGAGAACAGTTGGATACAGACATTCCTTAATTACTAGAAAATGGCATGCCTATTTAACTCTGGTGCAGTGTGTATATTTTAGATCAACATGGTTTGGAATAAGTGCACCTACAACATCTTTCCTTTCTTTCTTTCTTTTGTTATATGTACTAATATTTTCCTTGCTAGTCCCCACAAAGGCCCACATTTAAGTTGTTTTCAGTCAACTATACATTTGCCTTTGAGACTATCAAATATCGTCTCTATTTTGAGGGTTAAGAAGCCAGCCTGAAAGAGATCTTAGCTTTCTTTTCCATTCAAAGGGTTAAACCAAGGCAATGTTGAAAGGAACAGGGGATGGAGAAGGAAGAGGGGGAATAAAAGGTTAGTGTTTTCTGTCCATTAAAGAGAGCGTTCTTTGCTGAAGCCCAATTGGTCATGCATTCCTGCAGGGTTTCCTGGCAGAGAGGAACCCAGCAAAAGCACCTGCCCTGAGCAGAAGCTGGGCCACCAATTTGACCTAGCCATTCCTTTTACGATTTGTTGGAGTCTGTCATTTATTACAGCGTTTGCTTTTGGGCCTAGAGACTTGGAGAAGCCGAAGGGAACAGAGCGTTTCCGTAGCTGCATATGAAATCCACCCCAATGTAATTGAAAATGGTAGTGTCGGTCTTTTTAGCAAAGTGTTTTGTCAGTCCATCCAGTCTGGGAGCCTGTCAACCAACAACTGTTTTTGGACCGCTCCACAAAATTGGCATTGTAGCAGAACTGTACTGCTCTGAAGCACCTCTATGGGTAGCAGATAGAGGAAATGAGCTCCAGCAGAGGCTAACAGCAAAACCAGCAACTAAACTCTCATGACTAACAGTACTTGTATCTGAAGTGTGAAGTATCGCTCAAATTTAGTTTAAAAATTGTATCCTAACTTTTGGCCCAGACAGGACTGCAGAGAAGTCTACAGTCATTGCCATTCTTATTTACATGCCTCAACTCACAAGACACCCACAAAGTATATTTTTAAATACACACAACATTTTGCAAAGTCCTATTAATATTTTTTTTTAATGCTGCACCTACATCTACACCTACACTACAGAAATATCCACGTATAAGGTCACATTGAAAACAAACGGCAGTGTCACTCCATTGGTAGAAGAGAAAGTCGGCAAGCATGGAGTATCCATAACTATCTGGGTTTTGTGGAAGCACAGAGAGCACATTTCATAGTTGCCAACTAGACCAGGGGTCAGCAACCCGCGGCTCCGGAGCTGCATGTGGCTCTTTTACACCTTTGCCGCGGCTCCGGGGCGGATACTAGCGAGGGGAGGAGGCGCATTGTGCGCTCCGACACTCCCCACTGTGGCGGGCGCTGTACTGGCTGTGACGTCGCATGGGGGTGGTGTGTGCCTTAGTCACGCACCGTCCCGACGTCACCTTCCCGCCCGCCCGCTACATTGTAAGGGGCATGTACACTGGTCACTGTTTTGAAGGGGAGTGAAGAACACACACACACAAAAAGGTAACTTGTTAATTTAACGTTTATTTCTATGAGGAGGAGTAATTCTGAGGGGTCAAACAAATAAATAATAAAAAAGTGACAAAAAAGTTATTTTTATAATGACGAGTTTTGCGGCTCCCAGTTTTTTTTCCTTCGGAAACGGGTCCAAGTGGCTCTTTTTGTCTTAAAGGTTGCAGACCCCTGAACTAGACCTTAGAATAGGAGGGCCAAGATTGGGATGTTGAGGGTCTATTGTGGATAGAAAAATGCAAAACTAAGGATTCAGAAGCAAATGATTCAAGAAAGAAAATTTTGTTGTAACTCTTATTCAGTAATAAGAGTTACAACAAATCTAAACTGGAATTTGATTAGCTATATTATTTAAATGGATCTGAAAATCTCTTTCCTTAACCAAATATATCACCTACACTGAAATGGACAAGAGGTGGTGGACTCTCCTTCCTTGGAGGTTTTTAAGCAGAGGTTGGATGGCTATCTGTCATGGATGCTTTAATTGAGATTCCTGCATTGAAGGGGGTTGGACTAGATGACCCTTGGGGTCCCTTCCAACTCTACAGTCCTATGATTCTATGAGACAGAAAGTAGCCACTTGCATTTTATCAAGCGACCAAGTCATGTGCTATTGAGCTGTGACAATCGCTCACAGTGACTGCACTAACTCCATCTCCTGCCCCCTAAAAAATATCTGGCTTTCCAACATAGGATGCACCAATTCAGTGTTTCCAAAACACCGAGGGCACACTATCCAGAAGCACTCTTAGTAATAAGGGAAAGGGCACAAGACAAGCAAGGAAGCAAAGTTGATCAAAATATAGTGTTTGTGTCAAGCACAATTGTGTCAGTCAATTTCAAAACTGGATCTATTAAAAAAATACAACATCCCAAAATCAAGTTCTTTAGATTTCTTGACATCTCTTAATTGTTTTGGTTTTAGCAGGCCATACATATGAAGAAGAAAAAGCTGTGAACCGTGAAATATAGTCAAATCAAATACAAAATTCCATTACATGTTATCTATCCTGTGCTATCAGCTACTGAACACCATTATATGTCACCAAATGCTGTTACATATCAGCTTTCAAATACAGTCAAACAATAAATACAATTGCAATGACAGCTATCAAATGCTATCAAGACAAAATAGCATTACAAGTCACCTAATACTGTCAAATATTAATGGTCATATATCAAGTTCTGAAATCATTAGGTGCCAAATACACACACACACATATATATACAGTCATACCTCGGGATAAATACGCTTCAGGTTGAGCACTTTTGGGTTGTGCTCCGCGGCAACTTGGAAGTAACAAAGCGCATTACTTCCAGGTTTTGCCGCTCACACATGCGCAGACGGTCAAAATGACGTCATGCGCATGCGCGGAAGCAGCAAAACATGACCCGCGCAGGCGTGCTGTTCGGAATGCAAACGGGGCTCTGGAACGGATCCCGTTCACATCCCGAGATACCACTGTGTGTGTGTGTGTGTGTGTGTGTGTGTGTGTGTGTACACACATATACATATATATAAATATTTAGCGTATATTTAGCATGCTGACCAAAGGAAGTTTTAATTGAAAATATTTTTATCTTTAGATTTGCTAGTTATATTTTGGGCCCCCATATGTTCCACTTCCATCTGTGATTTTCTGCTTTATCTTTTTAACAGAAATAGGTGTTGGTGTCTTTTCTGCTCTCATGGGTAATTTCAGCAGGGCATAAAAAGTATTCGCCTAGTACTGTTGCGAGCCCTGTATCGTACTACTAGTAGCAGTGTTAATGTGCCTTCTTTGACTTTCTTTGTTATAAAGCTGGCCTCGGATGATCTATCTCTCTTGGTTAGTTATATGATTAATTCTGATAACTATGGTAGAAAACAACTTAAGAACCTGTCCACCTGGTAAGGCTTTTCCTAGCCACTGTGATCCACGCGACGGTCACCTCCAGACTGGATTATTGTAACTCGCTCTACGTGGGGCTGCCCTTGAGACTGACCCAGAAACTCCAGCGGGTGCAGAATGCCGCAGCGAGACTCCTTACGGGGTCTTCGCTGCGAGATCACATTCATCCGGTGCTATACCAGCTGCACTGGCTCCCGGTGGAGTACAGGATCAGGTTTAAGGTGCTGGTTTTAACCTTTAAAGCCCTATACGGCCTAGGACCCTCGTACCTACGGGACTGCCTCTCCTGGTATGCCCCACAGAGAAACTTAGGGTCTTCAAATAAAAACATCTTGAAGGTCCCAGGCCACAGAGAAGTTAGGCTGGCCTCAACTAGAGCCAGGGCTTTTTCGGCTGTGGCTCCGATCTGGTGGAACACTCTGTCACAAGAGACCAGGGCCCTGCGGGACTTGACATCTTTCCGCAGGGCCTGCAAGACAGAGCTGTTCCACCAGGCCTTTGGCCAGGGCACAGCCTGACTCCCTCCCTCGGCAATCTTCACGGAGCTCTGGCCCAATGGTTGCCAGTGGCTTGAATTGATTAATTTCATAATGAATGATTTTAGAATGTTGTTTATGCTGTACTTTTGTACTGTTTTATTGTTGTTAGCCGCCCTGAGCCCAGCTTCGGCTGGGGAGGGCGGGATATAAATAAAATTTATTATTATTATTATTAAATAGAGTGAACAGACTAAACAAATCCCACTTGCAATTGGATTCTCTTAACCATGCACAAATATTCGTGATACATCCTGGAAATGATGGGGGAATTCACAGGGCAGCACACGTGTGCATTTCCCTGTTTCACCCACATGCTTTTCTCTCTGGAGGATGCAATTAAAGATGACATATACATTGTGGACTTTGGAATTTCTCTAAAGTGCCTCATCCGTGGCTGGTATGCATACCTTGACATAGTACAAGTGCTGCACATTCAACACTATATCTCCTAAAGAATCACCTTGGTGCACCTATCTGCTTTCTTTCCAATATCAACTTTTCCTGGGGGAAATGGAATATGAATACATGGTCCATTCCCCCCTTTTTTTCTAAGTCTCAAGTATTTGAGGGTCCTTTTCCTGATGAAATCCAGTTGTCTCAGGATGTGTGTGGTTTGCCACTACACACCCCTGGCTATCTGTTTTGATGAATGAAAGGTGTTCTTTGTAACCAAATCCACTTTTCCTGGGGTGGGAGGAAGAGGACACACATCATAAGCAAAGGCAGCCCATTCCTGAATATCTCAGCCCTTGCATTTCAGACTGATAGCTATAAACAGATGTTAATTGCGAGAAAAGCAATAGGAGGAATGCAGATGGTTTGGGAAATGCTCAGATACTATCTATGTGGTTCTTTTTACCATTGGTTTGAACAACCAAATATCAGCACACATTTGTTGAAATGCTGGGCCTTAAAAGAATATACAGCAAGGTTTTTGTACAGAACGCCCCTACCCCCTTGTGGCATGAGGACACTTCTGGAAATGAAAAAAGCAGTTATAAAAATTGTGATTGAACCCATCTGAATGAGAACTGAAGCAGCACAGTGTTGTGGCTGTTGCTGTCGTAACAGCCCTCTGAACCAGGGCAAAAGTTGAATCCGGACTAAGGCATCGCCTCATTAGCTAGGCTGAAAGACCTGAAAACACAGAGTGCACATAGGAACTGCTGCTATTAATGTTTCATTGCTTAAGACTTGAACCCAACTAGTGATGTTGCCAGAACTCAGAAATGCCCAGTTTGGGAAAAAACAAATTCTGCAGGCTCAGTGTGTGGCTGCACTCTGAACTAGGCACAAAACTGCTCCCTCAGTTCTTCAGCTCAGTGTATAATCCAATATTTTAATATTTCCATCCAAACCTGCACTTCTAGGAATCTCCATTTGACATTTCTGCTTGGATGATTCATTCCCATTACAAGCAATGTATCCAAGTAAGTCATAATCAGAGTACTCATTTAACAACAACAACAGCGATGATGTATACCACCCATCATCCAAAGATCACAGGGCTTACTCTAAGTATGATGTAGGTGGAAACAACCCAGTATGTCCAAGACCCAACTTCTCATTTTCTCTTCTTATCCATTGACAATGTCACCATCCATACTGTTGATTAGGCATAACTTTGCAAAAAAGTTGCTCATTACTTTCATTTCCTGGTCAAGAGAAACTCTGGTCATCTGGCTGTGTTCTGGCCTTGGCTACTTAAGTCTTCTTCTCTTTGGTCTTCCTCTGTTTTACCTTCATCTACTCATGCCCAAACAGCATTCTGCTGCTAAAATTAAGTCTCTCTTGTGATGCCCCTCCTCAAATCATTACACTGGCTTCCTGTCCACTCTCAGATCCTGCCAAGTGTCTTCTCCTTATCTCCAGACTCCCATAGCCTTGCAATCTCTTTGCTCTTGTATCTTTCCAGCTATCTGAAAGTCTCTTGTCCCTGACACAACTCTACCTCCCCCCCCATTGCCACTTATGTCCAGAACTTTGGATTAGCCAATGTCCAATTATAATGTGGTCAAACTATTACACACAACCTCCAAGAATTTAGGGCTTCATTTTAGGCTGTGTACAGCATTTTTTTCATGCAAGTAATATGACTAGTTCTCATTAAAATGTCCAGTGCAGCTTGCTGATGGACCATACAACAGCTGTTCCATTCATGGCGAAAGGGTTAGGAGTCACCACTGGTGACAGTAGTTTCCATAGAGCTAAGTGAAGATACCTGATCAACATGGCACCAGCAGTTTCACTAACCTCTGCACTCTCAAAAGAGCTAGCTAAGTTGAGAAGGTTAAAGAGGATGTCCATGTAAGCTTTCTTACGAGATCAGTGAAGCTACTAGCAAGCATGTTAATACATCGTCTATTCTCCACCATGGGCAAACATCAGGTGGCTTCAATGTCCTATACTTCTTTATAAAGTACAAATTATGTGGATTTCATGGGGGGGGGGAGCAATTAAGTTGAAAACAACCAGTATAAAATCAAAGAAGGCAAATACCCCATCCTCCAAATAACGAGCATTTGTTTTGATGAAATGGCTACTGGTTGTGGGTTGGATGATGAGCTATAGGCATCTTTCAGATTTCAAAAACGACCTCCCTGTGGACCACACATAATAACGGTGCTATAGCTGAAGACGGTGAAAAATGTGTTTGAGCATTGCAATGAAATTACTGTGTGGATAAAATTAAAATGTTAAAATGTTAGACATTTCCCCAGTTGGATTATGGACGAATGAGCCATACTTGAGACGGCGTGAAACAAATCTAATATTTCTGACTTTAGTTTACAACATGCCTTAAATTGATTTAAAAACCTCTCTAGGGGTGGTTACTTCAATTAAAGTTAAATGATGTCAGGCATCACTTGAGATCTAGAGAACAGATTTAGAAAAATATGTAATAAATGACATGTTTTGTTTAGTAACTTCAGCTTGCAAAGAAGTTTTTACGGGCTGTTTTGATGCTCCATTCTCCCTGGCAACTTCTTCTTTTTCTCCTCAAAAACACAAAAATATCTCATAGCCATTAAGATGATAATGAGAAGCCCTGGTGCCACAATCTTCAAAGTCCGTCTGCAATGTAAACATTTAGCTGTTCCATAAGTAGCTTCTCAGTTACTGATTCAAAATGCCCCGCGATCATATCACCTTGTGCTCTGGGTCTGGAACAATATCAGATTTTCAGTAGCTGGACCTAGATCCACACATGCAGCAAACTGAAGTGAATATGAGAAAAGTCCTGAAGAGATGGAATTTCAGATTTAAAGTGGGAGTGCCATGTTTTTGGGTACTCCCACACATAAAAAGAAAATTTGTCCCTGCAGGTAGAAAGCAAGCAGAGCAGGGAGAGAGCAGACTGCTTGGGGGCCCTGGTGCTATTCCCAAAACAGAGCCTCCCTTCTGCCCAAAAGGAAGCCATGGAGAAGGTAACACAAAATAAGACTTGTAGCCTCTTAAGGACTAACAACACATTTATTATGGCAGAAGAACTGCAAAAAAAATAATCAGCTTGTTGAGTTTCACAGCTTTCAGGAAAACACACACACAATAAAATACTTTGAGCACACATTGCCTTCACGTTTTAAATCACTTTACTCACTTATTGCATTGGATCTTTCGGGCCCTCACCTGACTCAGCCCACCCAGGAACGCTATTGGATCCTCCTGGACAGAAATACGTAGCCTTAGCAACACCGTCTTCCTGGCTTGCTCCTCAGTTCTGACTCCAGTCCTGCCCAGTGGAATAGCATGGGAGAGCCACAGGGGAGCAGGCACACTCCATTCCCCTCCCTCCCCCCTTTCCACGTGGCCCTGGGCGCTGGCAAGCCACGCGACACCACTGGTCCTGACCTTCAGTCCCTCACCTCTGATTCCTTGATGCCACTCCTGGCTCCTGGTTCATCTAAGACTGCTGCTTATTGCTCTTCATTGACAAGAAGCCTATAAAGCCCCTGCTGTCCATAGCACAAGCCCAACGGGTAAGAGTCATGGAACTTAAGTTCTGTAATGATGATTCATGTATCTTTAGGTCCTCTGACAGTCTTACCGGGAGTTGTGGGCAGGAAGCCATGGATGAAATGAGTTGTTGGTTGCCATTCATTTAATGGTGGCAATTTGTTGCTGAAAGACCAGGGGAAAGTGCAGGTTGTGTGTATGTGAGACTACTGAACATAGAATCATAGAACTATCGAACTGGAGGGGACCCCAAGGGTCATCTAGTCCAACCCCCTGCAATGAAGGAATCTTGTGGATCTTAAATCCAGGTGCCTTTCTAATGTGCAAGTCGATGCTTTTTGGTATGTGGGTAACAACAACAACAACAACAACAACAACTTATTATTTCTACCCCGCCCATCTGGCTGGGTTTCCCCAGCCACTCTGGGTGGCTTCCAACAGAAGGTTAAAATTACATTAAACATCAGTCATTAAAAACTTCCCTAAACAGGGCTGCCTTCAGATGTCTTCTAAATGTCACATAGTTGTTTATTCCTTTGACATCTGATGGGTAGAACTGTAAGCATCTTACTTCTTTTCACAAGCCAAATGTATTTTTAATCTTATGATTCTTATTTTATCTGCTATAAACCCCTATTTCCCTAACACTCTTTCCCTCTTCCCTATTGTATTAAAACTGCTCTTGCTGCAAAGAAAGAAAGAAAAGAAAACCAGCACCCCTGTATCCCTGGCTTTCTATGGTGGAGGTGGGGAAAGACAGAAGGTATTAACGGACCCAAAATTTGGGATTAGATTTAAGAGGGAGATCTTTAAATCCAGGTTTTGCATGCTTAATTCCACACCGTTGGAAGGACTATTGATTTTTCACATGTGGCTTCCTGTGTATGCAGTTAAGGGGTTTCCTCTCCACTGTGATCATGTGTCCTAAAAGTGAGAAGCCCAACCCTGATAATATGGCTAGTTTATCAGTTTTAATTTCAAAATCAGTCCATTCATTTATCGATGGTTGGTTTTGTGTTTGTAAACTACTCTGAGTGCATATTGTTAGAGAAATAATAATTGTTAGAGAAATAATAGTAAATAGTAAATAATAGTGGGGGGGGGGGGAATCCCCTAGGAAATTCAAACCATACCCTTAGTTTAATCAGGATTTTTTGCACTGCCCAAACTCTTCCTGTACTCCAAGTGCAAATGGAATAAAACGTCTAAACGTCAGAATCCAGCTCCTTTCCCCCTAAAATTCTATTTTGCCTGGAGCAGAAGAAAAAAAAATAACAGCCATCAGAAAAGCTAGAGCATGAAACTCCTCTTGCATTAGGAAAAGTCTTCCTGAGAATTAGCACTAATTGTATTGTGGCTTGCTGTTGTGCAATCAATGTGACTTCACCAAAGGAAACTGGCATTGGTGTCACTAGGTGGCATAGTTTTGACACATTTACAGATCATTACCTAATGCTAATAACATTTCGCAGTGAGGCTGGCTAGTGGAGGAGGGGGTCCCCTTTAACATCACTCAGCTGTATTGCGATCTGCGAGTGTGAGCTGCCTGTCAACTCCCAACGGGTATGAGCTGGAAGCCGAGTTTTGTCATCAGGCCTTGAAATTAAATGACAACAAGCCTGCCTGCACCTGGCTGAAGACACATTCAAGTGCAGTAGGAGAACTGCAGGGAGGAGGCTCAGACCTTGATCCTGGAGGTAATGATCCACACGCCTAACCAATTCTTGAGAATTTAATATTCTCGGTAAGCTTGTGGACTTGCGTCCTCATTTGGATTCAATTGGGGTCTTTCGTTCAGCCAGCAAACTTGACAGGCCTGCGGTGGAAACACTTGGAAAGGCCACAAATAGTAGCACCAGGGTGTATTTTGCATGTGGCCAAGCTTTTAATCTCCCCACAGCGTTCCTCAATCAAGTGTCACTCTGTGGCTGTGAAGGAGAATTAAAGGGGGGGCTGACAGAGATGTCCAGCACACCTTTGGCTCATCAACGTGTGTGTGTAAGCATTTCAACAGCTGTATATAATTATGCTGTAAATTCTAAGCTGTGATAGAAAAATAGTAGTCTCGCCATCACCCTCCAAACTGGTTGGCATTTGTGTCGGGTGCTTATAGCACTTGATTCAGGCAACCAGGAAAGATTGGTCTGTGATTGGTCTGAAGATCATTCTCTGGAACAAGTCTGTCGTATGGGATACTTAGTTTGCATGCATATAATTTCAGCTCTTTATTTAGTAGAACAACACCCTGTGTTGTAGTTGTGCAGTAGAAGCTTATGTTTGTGCACCTTAGCCTTAAGGCTAAGTTGAATGCATCTTTATTAATGGGCAGATGTGGTCATCACTGTGTCTCTGCATTCCAGCAGGGAATGTTAACATTGAATTCCTATGCGTGGGATGGATAAAGTATCCCCAAAATAAAGATACATATTAAATCACAAAGCAGCATTTTCAAAAACAAAAAAACATAGAAGCAGACTAATTATTATTATTTCTAAAAAAATGAACTATAACCATATGCAGGATCTGGTCTTGTGCTATGTTCATACGAATTGCTAACACAATAAGCTTACCAACAGTCAGATCCATGTGCTCCCAAAGTCAATTCAGGACACCAGGGCCAAAGAAAGGGGATCCTGGAAAACCATTTGGACTGGGCCTCAAGTTCTAAGGGGGCCTCAGAGTTAGACACACATTATTTTTTCACTTGCTTTTATGTGCATTGGACCAAAATGTGACCCACTCTCCCAGCTTAGAGTTGCAACTTTAGAAATGTGATTTGGTAAATACATTTTTTTTTTTTTGATCCTGGTTGTTAATCGATACATGTTTTGCCATACAGTGGTGCCTCGCAAGACGAAAAGAATCCGTTCCGCGATTCTCTTCGTCTAGCGGTTTTTTCGTCTTGCGAAGCAACCCTACTAGCGGCTTAGCGGATTAGCGCTATTAGCGGTTTAGTGGCTTAGCGGCTATAAAAGGCTTAGCGGCTTAGCTGCTAAAAGGCTATTAGCGGCTTAGCGGCTTAGAAAAAGGGGGGGGGGAGCGGAAAAAAAATCGCAAGACTAGCAAGACGTTTCATCTTGCGAAGCAAGCCCATAGGGGAAATCGTCTTGCGAAGCAACTCAAAAACAGAAAACCCTTTCGTCTAGCGGGTTTTCCGTCTTGTGAGGCATTCGTCTTGCAGGGCACCACTGTATTAGATACATACATACTTACTTACTTTCTTATACATACATACACCACCCTTCATCAAAAGAACTCAGGATGGTTCACAGAATAAAAGCACAAATACATAATAGTAACACGTTCATAGATATTAATGGAAATATATTGGTGCCTCATAAGTGAAAATCATGTCAGAGAGGAGGACCCTCCCAAAAGCCTTCAAATGCCCTTTCCCCCCTGTTCTCCAGCTCTCTGTCTTACTCTCTGCCCAATCCAGACCAAAATAACTGGAGGTGAAGTTCTGGGCCTCCTGGAGGCTGGAGGATGTGCAAAAAGCTGCGTGTCAGCTGCTAGGGAGGGGACTGAGCCATCTAAACAAAGCCCTGCTGCACCTCAGTCTCTTTGGGGCTTCCTCCACCCTCCCTGACATCTTCTTCAGGCTCCAGGGAGGGTCTCCTCACAAGCTACAAAACTCTCAAGGTCTCTCCTGCTATTTCCAGGTTTGGATATACAGAGGTACCTCGGTTTTCGGACGTAATCCGTTCTGGAAGACTGTTTGACTTCTAAAACATTCGAAAACAGAAACATTTACTTCCGGAAGCATTTACGGTACTTCTGGAAAACTCAATACGGAAGCCATGTGGTATGTTTGATTTCTGAAAAGCGTTTGAAATAATTAATAATAATAGTTACATTTAGAGCCCAATCAATTTATAGGTAATAACCAACACCTTGAATTGGGCCTGGATATAAACCAGAAGCCAGTGCAATTCACACAAGAACTGGGCTATATATGGCCAGAAAGCCAACATGAGAAATGGTTCTGGTAACAATATTTTGCACCAGCTGTAGTTACCAGATACTTTTCATGGGAAGTCCCACATAGAGCATATTGCAGTCATCTCAAGGCGATTAGGGCATCTGGTGAACCAGCTGAAGCCAGAAACTTACTATTTTTGAAACAAGGGAATGTGGGGGTTATGGTTCATCAGAGGCAAGGGCAACTGCCCCTCAGTGACCCTTGAAAGTAACATTTTCACAGTTACATAGTTTTTTAGGGAGAAGTTGACTAGTGAACATGCTTCCCTGCTGGTGTTCAAGGGGATTCCAGGGGCAAAGTTCTGGAGCTCAGAGATAGGACCTGAAAGAACAGAGGTTGGAAGCTGCCTGAAGGACTTTGTGATTCTTTTACCCCCAGCCTCTGGCTTTCAATTATTTCCTTCCACCTGATCTGCCAAGAAGGATTATTGGTCTTCAGCATTTGACCCTGAAGTGCTGGACAACGTGGAAAACCCTCAATCGTTAGCACACGCTCAGCTCCTCCAAGCGTATCCTTTGCTCTGCCTTTCTAGGTTCAGCTCTGGGCTTTCTGGGTCTGTGTCCAAGCGCCTTCTTTTTCTTTTTCTTTTCTTTCTGCGAAAAACCATGCTTTACCACTCTTTATAGCTGTAAACAATTCCACATTTGCACCAATTTAAAGGTAAAGGGACCCCTGACCATTAGGTCCAGTCGTGGCCGACTCTGGGGTTGCAGCACTCATCTCGCTTTACTGGCCGAGGAAGCCAGCATACAGCTTTCGGGTCATGTGGCCAGCATGACTAAGCCGTTTCTAGCGAACCAGAGCAGTACACGGAAACGCCGTTTACCTTCCCGCTGGAGTGGTACCTATTTATCTACTTGCACTTTGACATGCTTTTGAACTGCTAGGTTGGCAGGAGCAGGGACTGAGCAACAGGAGCTCACCCCGTCACGGGGATTCAAACTGCCGACCTTCTGATCGGCAAGTCTTAGGCTCTGTGGTTTAACCCACAGTGCCACCTGCGTCCCTCTTTGCTGCCACTAAATCAGAGGGTAGGGACATAGTCATACTGGCCACATGACCCAGAAGCTGTACGCCAGCTCCCTCGGCCAATAAAGCGAGGTGAGCGCTGCAACCCCAGAGTCGTCCATGACTTGACCTGATGGTCGGGGGTCCCTTTACCTTTACCTGAATCCGAGGGTGGGTTTTCCTGGTAAGAGCAGGGAGTGGGGAGTGGGGGGTGCTCAGACATATACCGGGAAAGGCTGGACCTAGAAAGCACACGGGAAAAGCTAAGTGTGGATGAGCCCACAAATACACAAACCCATCCTTATAATGAACAGGAAATCTATCTTTCTGACATTTTCTCTGTGCAAGGGCTTGCGTTTCCCTTTAGTGTGGGGACCGGAAGAATGTGCTGAGAAAATGGAGTTCTTTGAATTTGAGAATGCAGAAAGGAGCAGTTTAGAGATGTGGGCCTTGTTGGGGGGGGCAGGAAATCTCTTGGCCTCTTCCCTCTGACCCTGGCATGTAATGCCTGCCACTGGAGAGCTTAATAGGAAGGGATCTCAGAACCAAGATATTTCAAGCAGCCCGAGACTTGACAGAAGAGTCTCTCGACTACTTTTCCGTGGGCCATGGGGATGTGCTCTCTCTCTTATTATCTGTTTTTGTTTAATAGAAATTAAAGAGGGAGACATCAGTAGAAAGAAGGAGTTGGCTAAAAATAGTTGTCCTGGCCAGGGCATATTACAGCAAACTCCTTTCGCCTCTGGTGGTTAGTGGAGTTTCCTTTTGTTGTCTTCTCTGATTGTTTCATTTATATGGCAGGTTAGACAGCAACAGACTTCTGTTATTGCCTTTTCTCGGTGGTGAATCTCTCCCCCCCCCCTTAAGCTTGGAGCCCCCTCAGGGCAGTCACTCCCCAACCACAGCTGGTGACAGGCAGAGCTCTGTCTCTCTCTCTCTTTCTCTCTCGCTCACTTTTAGTGTGTTCAATACTCAGAGCCGAGTGGCAAGAAGATTAACAGCCACACTATTAAGTGGAAAACACTGTCTCAATTTTTAAATTGCTTGGGCCTTTAATAAAAGAGAAAGGCAAAGAGAGGAGAGAGAGATGGAGGAAAAGATCCTGAATGTGTAACATCTTCTGGAGGCTCACATTCGATTTCAGCAGATGCTAAATTGCTTTCTCTCTTCCCCCACCACCCCAGTTTTCGTTCCTTCGAAAGTACATTCTGCTGCTTAATGCTATCTCTCAGTGCTCAGAAAGAGCCCTTTAATCAAATTGCAATGGTAGTCCGTTAAAGGGGGAAGATTAGTGGGCTTGGGGTTCTGCAGCGCAGTGTGGCTATGTGAATCAGAAATTCTCAGTCCTAGGGCTGTTTAAAAGAAAGTTATTCCAGGAAACTTTTTACATCATTAGCTACTTCCTTTGCACTTTCCATTAGTCTTTTCACTAATGCTGTCAAGAAGAGGAGGAGAAAACGAGGGTGAGCAGATTTATAACAGGAAGATAGTGACAGAGGGACACAGCTTCTTCAGAGCTTGCCAGCACAGGGAAAGTTTTGTAAAATGAAATTATTATTAAATCTTATTATTGTTTAATGAACACAGCAGACTGCAGCTAAAGTAGTGCATACAATATACCTGTATTACATTGGCCTACCCACTGCATAGTTATATGAGGATGTGTTCAGGAGCTGCACATTATGTACACCCCCCCCCCTTTTGCGCCCTTTAAAACCTTGCTTAATCAGTCAAAATTACCCTCCTTGGAGGGAGAGTTCATGTTTCCTGTCCCCACCACGACCTCCTTGCATTTATGGAACCATTTGTGTGGGATGGAGCCTAGGCACACATACCTAACTTACAAATAATTATTCTTCGTGAAAAATGGAGGCCTGTCTTTGAATCGAAGGCCGATGCACATTCTCCTTATGTGAGGGTGGTCCTGTGCAGATGGCACGCAAGCAAGAAGGGGCCTGGGGCCCGGCTGGTGGGCACAACCCTGAACCCATCATTCAGCTCTTCAGTCCAACAGAGAGGTGGCTGCTCAAACAGAGCTTCATGGAAATTCTTTCATCTTGCCTCAAAATTCCTCAGATGTTCACATGTTTAAATTCACCTTCAGCTTTGCTTTAGGAAAATCCTCTGAGAATCTACAGATGAGGGAAATTCTCTCAGACAGACAGAGAAAGAGGCTGTGTACACACCGTACATTTGAAGCACATCCTTCCCCTCAAAGAATCCTGGGAACTCTTGTTCACCCCTTCACAGAGCTACAATTCTCAGAACCGCAACAAACTATAGTTCCCATGGGCTTTTTTGGGCATGGGGGGAGGTGTTGCTTATATCCAAAGTAGTGAAAAATCTCCCAATCCATTAGTGCATTTATTTCCTGAAAGCTTGGAGGGCCATTAGTAATTGTAGACAGACTGAGCTAAATGGATGAATGGGGACTCAGCTAAACTGGTAAAGAAAAAGCTATTTATATGTGTTGTTATGTGCAATATTACATTGTGCCACCAGATGGAGACATGGAGTCCCGTTTTTCTCTACCTGTTTTCCCTGTTTAAGTTTACAATGCTTTGAACTGAAACATTTCTTTGATGTGTCTAGATGCAGCTGAGTCCAACTATAAGTCAGTTTACTGCGTTGCTGGAAGGTCAACTAGGGGTGGAGGTAATGGCAAATTCCCTTTTAGACCTGATTCAAAATAGGGTAAGTCTTTCAACTTCCCAAAATTGCAAATTTAACCCATCCCTAATCATTTGCATAGGCAAAGTAAGCAAAGGTCTGCAGGAGCTATCTAGTCCACCCAAACTCTTCTCCCAAGGAAAGTTTTGAGTTTCACTCCTTTCCCCCCAGTAGTACAAATGGCATGCAGGCAAGTTACTGCATCACTGTGTAAGTTGTTGAGGAATCTTTAGCTCAACCCATGGGAGTATCCTTGCCTATATATATATATAGCCCCAGCTAAACTGTGCCATTAATAAACATAACCTTGCTGAACAATCCAAAGGACCCCATTTGTTTCCATCGAAAATTGGCCCCAAAGAGCACATTCAAGACGGAGTTATGCATTCCTCTCAGCTGTCTAAAGTTGACGTGCCCATGACATATCTGTATCTGTTTTAAATCTCCTTCTTCCCTTAGCATACCTCATTTTGAACTGAGGCCCATGTTTTCTAAATAACAATAATAATGCCACCACAATACGTGTCTTGCATTTATTCATCAAATCACGTGCCCAAAAGATATGCACAGCCACTACAATTCTATTTTATCAAGGGGGCCATTGTCTTAGCTATTTACTCCCTGCTCCCCCTTCAGCTCGGTCTGTTTTGAATGACAAAAAGTTGCACCAGCAAAGGGAGGGGGGCAGATATCAGCTAGAAACACTGAAGATTCTGGTTTTCTCCAGGTTAAAGCCAGCCTCTCTCACTGCAGAGCTTTTGTCCTCTTTGCCAGAAGCCTGCCTGCGGGCTTTCTAATAAAGCAACCCCTTTGTCAATGACAGCAATGATTATTTCCTGCAGCTGCCCATCGTGTTGCATTTTGTAACACAATTTGGCCTCCTTTGGCCCCTGGTTAGTCCTATTTAAAGTCCTGCAGGGGTTCGCTGTTTGATCTCTAATTGATATAATTGACTGGGAATAATCAGAGTGGCTTTATAGATTTTTATTGATAGTTAATTTTCCTTCTGCCATTGTTTCATCTGAGAGGAGTATAACCTAATTTACTGCCTCCCCAATGGGATCCATCATTACCCTTTTTGGCAAATGCTGTTGGCGGCTTACTTGTCACCAAAGGATCAGAAAGAGCTGTTAAACCTTCAGTGCCTATCATTACTTAGTGGCAGTTTAGAAAGCTAATGAGCATTATAAATTACAATCAATAAGTACACACAATATACAGTTGTTCGGCAAGACGTTATTAAACAAACATAAGCCGGCTCTTTATTTTTATTTTTTTGCTTGCTATACACACAAACACAGACACACAGAGGACCATTCTGAATTAGCATAGGAGCCTGATAAGGCCAGCTGACTACTGAAAGGAACAGCATCTTGCCTAGGCTGCATTGTAAAACGAATCCCTAATGGAGTTTGGGAAGAGAATAAAGAAGCCAGCAATGCTTTATTTTGCTGTATAAGCAACCCGAGGCCTCCAAACACACGAGCAGAAAACAACACCCCTTGCGTCACTGTGTTGTTTGATCTGTTCCAGCAGTGTTTCCAAATGCATAACATAACAACTCGGGAAAGGAGAAGCTCCTGGATTTATACCAGGAGTAAAGAAAAGTAAACACAATATTGTTAAACACATCTCTGGTGGGTTCTTCTTAATTCCTCTGAAGGCCCAGGGCTGAGAGATGATTTCTCACTTCTTCAAAATGCTACAGTATCAAGGTCACGAGCATTTCCGATAGTGGTTTAGCCTACTAGGTGGCATAATTGAGTAACAGAAACAGAGAACTGAAAGAGACATCTTGGTATCCTGCCAGACGCAAGAATGGCACCCCAAACCATCCTTGCCAAAAGATGCAGCACTGTGCTATAGCTGGTTGTATGCGGCTGCAAAAGACCTTACGAAATCTTACTATCGGTTCTCCTGCTATAGATCTTGAGCTGAAATCTATTCTAGCCCATTCCTGGTATATGCTGCTCTAATGCCAATTTCACACGAAACAGCCACCATGTGGAGAGTCTCTGAAACTGAATCCATGTGTGTTGGCTGCTATTTGCAGTTAGGCACTCAGACATCTTCACATGGTTTGCCACAGACTGCTGACAGGAGAGTCTTGCACTGGCAAATGAAGGGGAATGGTGCAGCTACAACAGAACCACATGGAAACCTAAAACCACACATCAGGGCAGAAAGGGTAGCCATTTCATGTGCCCACCACAATGAAAAACAACCTGCTCTGATGCCTCACTACAAAATTATTCCTCCTACTGCCTAAGGAGATGCATAACTAACAGGAACCTAGGAAAGTGATACAGGTTTGGCCCAATGACTCTCCTCACTGGCAAGTCAGGCATACTTTCCTGTGGATATTATCTGCATGGAGAGGTAAGCTTATAATTAGCTGGTCCTTGGTTGGACTTTGACTGGTTAAGGAGGATCTGAACCAGAAAGGAAGATTTATGCCCAAGTCAATTGCCCAGGCAGTTGAGCAATGTGTTGGGTCCACCCATGGAAAGTGCCAGACATGTCCCTTAAATCTCATTGACCTGATGCCAGTTCTGGAGCTATTTCACTAGACTTGGGTCAATGTGATTTGCCACATATGTTTTTTTTTGCTTTCAATAAACCATCCCTGTGATTGCCAGGAAAGATGTAGCACTGGCAGGAAGATGTACTTATTTTGATCTAATAATGGAGATTGTACATCACGGAAGTACAAGGGTGGGCATACTGTAGATGCATCTATGAATGGCTGTATGGACCTTAGTAAGCCTCATATCACTGCAGTTGGCCGTGCAGTTCCTAGGGCTGCCTCTGGGCAATGAAATATCACAAGAAATCAGAAGTATGAGGTACATGAGAAGAGAGAACCAGTGTAGCCAATTTTGCTAGGAATAAATCAAGTGAGATTACAAGACACATGTGCAATTCTCCACAGTCCCTAAAGTCTCTTGCGAGAAGGTGGAAATGAACTAATTTATTAGTGAAATCACATCAGGGGCAGTAATTTCATGTTAGTGAATTTACATGTAATAACATTAGACTTCCATCCCTGCATATCATCACAGCTTGGCCCTCCTAGATGATGAATGAGGTGCCTAAAGAAAGATGATGGCTTGATTGTTTTCACAGCAAACAGAGCAGCATTTTAATTTCTTGCTTCTGTGTTTATTGCTTATTTGGCCCCTTGCTCAGCTTGTAAAAACTCAGCTAAGTGGAAATGAATAAATGTAATTACTGTGGGTGACAGTGGTAATCTGTGTGGGTTTTTCATATTGGCTTTGCCAGTGTTAATCTAATCACTGGAGAATATGTGTCATTGTACAAATGTACTGACAGAAAGCAGAAGCCCTCCATCAGTCGGTGGCTGGAAAGGGAAATCTTTATGTTGAAAAGCAGTGGAGGAGCACTTTGCCTGCCTAACCACATCAGTTGTGCCAGGTGCTGCTAAGACAAACCATTGCCATCTATGAAAGAGTCTGAAATTTCCCTTGATGTATCAGACTCATCACTGCTATTTGCAAGGTGAAGAATCATCGCAAGACCACTTCCCCCAGCACGGCCATATAAACCAGTGAGTTGACAAACTGAGAAGACCTTGTTTTACCAATCACCCCATTCTATTGTGATTGCATTAGAGCCACAGCTCACAAGAACCAGACACTATGGGATATGCATGACCTACACTGGCCAAGATTTGGGTTTGGCCAGCTCAGCATCCATGTGTAGAAACAACCATAACTAGTATATGAATAAACAAAAAAAAATTCCTTCCAGTAGCACCTTAAAGACCAACTAAGTTAGTTCTTGGTATGAGCTTTCGTGTGCATGCACACTTCTTCAGATACATAGAAGTGTATCTGAAGAAGTGTGCATGCACACGAAAGCTCATACCAAGAACTAACTTAGTTGGTCTTTAAGGTGCTACTGGAAGGAATTTTTTTTGTTTTGACTATGGCAGACCAACACGGCTACCTATCTGTAACTAGTATATGAATGTAAGTTTAATTGTGTAGGCTTTTAGGACATAGAAAAGTACAGCATTTAGGGACTGTTAAAACAACAACAACAACAATGACAAAAACGACAATGACTAGGAATTTATCAGTTATTCACAAAAACATAAAGTTTTTCCCCCCACAGATCAGTTCGAAATCATTGTTGCACACCACGTGCATATGATCCATGTTTTTGCATCACATTTTCAATTAGGAAGAAAGCAGGTGACAGCATAAGCCAATATTGATTTGAATGGTAGTTGTGCTTTCTGTGTTCGTTTGGCACCATTATGCAACAGCTTGGAAGCAACCCCTTTTTTCCAGACTCAGTGATCATTTCCACAAACTTACTGTCTGACCAGGACCCTTATGCAAAATAAGTTTTAGAAGCAGAAAATCAAGAGCATTCACATCATCTCTACCAAAAACAAAACACCCCAAAGTGCAGCTGTAAAAAGCAGGGAACAAACATACTACAGAGAATCTCCTTGAAAGTATGCACCTCAAGCTGTGTAAACTCACATTACTGACAAAGACAAAGAGGGCTGAGAGTTGTTGATTTTTAGTGGAGTTTTAAGAGAGCCCAGAGTTTCTGGAAGCATGTTTTTCAGTTGTAAAACCTCCTGAAGAAGAGAAGGGAAAATGTAAACCTCATGCTTCTTCGAGTTAAGAGATACAAACACATCAAAAGCAGAGGACAGCCTTGATTTCGGTGATCAGATCTGTCTACGCTTTGACCTCCTAAACTGCGGTAATGTATATAAAGAGGCCATAGGCGAAGAGGAAGGATGCTCACGTCCTTCCTCTCAGCTTATGCCCTTTGTATGCATTGCTGTGTCCTTGGAAGCAGGGATGTGCCTCTTCAAGCACAAAGCCTCTAATACAAACCACCTGTTAGCATTTCCAGTTCAGCTGTTCTTGAGATCAGTGGTCCTTACTGATCTCGATTTGTTCCTTTTTTTTCAACAGCTGTAGTAAGTCATAGTTTATTAAACATTGTGTTCTGATGTTCTTAATAAAACTAGTCAGTTCTTACATTTTACTCGGACCTAAAATCCAGGCAACTTTATACATTGAAACCAAACAGTATATCTAAATCTGCCCCATTACCTATTATGGGCAGAGAACAAAATGAATTAAAATATGACAGTGTTCAGTGTTCCAGTGCCTTGGGTTTCCACCCTGTTCATTTAATATTAGTGGGAGTTTTGTTGTTGATTTCAACAGGAACAGAATTCTACCCTTAATCTTTCTCTAACATAATCACCAATGCACACATGTAGATAGTTCATTGGTTCCTGTGAGCCAGTCCATAGAGATGTCAGATAATTTCAGCCCACTCCACAATTCACTGTGGTGCCCTCTCAGTCATCTCTTCACTAATTCAAAGGAAGTCACATATGGCCACCATTTTTGAAAGCACTTTTACCAGGCACAGCAGAAGTAAACTCCAAGCAGCTTCACACAAAACATTTCTCAATTTTGTGTTTGTCTCTTTGACTGTTTCTTTGTGGATTTTAAAATGATTTCCCCAGAGTTATTTTTAAAAAGAATATGCACAGAGAGGTGATACATATTTTAACAAACACAGATGGAGAAATAGGGCAGGATGGGCTGGGACAGATTTGTCTATCACTAGCAGTGCAAAACTGGATCTGGTCTGGATCTAATAGTATTGCCAGCTCCCGACCTGGAGGAGACAGCGTTGTTTTCTTAATGAGGCACTCAGACACCTTTCTATAGCCCCCCCCCCCGTACAGATGGGCAGATGTGATGCTTCTCTACACCAGTGTTCTCCAGTGTGATGTCTTGGACTCCAGCTCCCATCAGTCCCAGCCAACATGGCCAGTAGTCAGGGATGGTGGGAGCTGCAGTACAAAATATCTAGAAGGTTGACCGACCTACACACACAAGTTTTCCATTGCAAATACGCTTGATGCACATTTACATGAAAGCCAAGGGTAATCCCAGACAGTACATGGCTGTGCAGCAAAATAACTGTATGTAGAATAAACATGATAGTCTACATGGAGATTTCAGATGAACATCTAATGGGATTGCTCCTTCCTGTATAAGTTTAGTGATGTATGAAACAATCCTTACTAGGATGTAGGTAGTATACAATTGCCTTCTCAGAAATATATGCATCCCCCCACCACCACCACTTTCTGACTTTTCAAGAGCATCTGCCTTCGACTGATCAGGCCCAGAGCACAGGGAGGAAATGGAATCACAATGCTCCCCAGATCATCAAAGTTTATGGGTTCTAGCTAAACTAAATTGTCAACTTTTACTGTATTAACTTGGCTACCTTGTTCAGGTTTGCGGATGGTAATTCATTTCAACGATTTCCTCATCTATAGATACTTTGAAAAAAGAAAATTCAGTAACTAGGCAATTCCTCTCCAGCTTTTGTGTGTAAAAGGGATACCATGTCAGCCAAACTGCGATCCATAAAAATTGCCTCAATTGAAAAGGAATGGTAAGAGATTCTACAATGGAAATAGGATAATGTGAGTCCTCTGTGGAAAAGCACTGCTGGAATCAAGTTATCTATTTCCATTCTAGCCTGGTATTTTGCCATGTTCATTTGTTTATTTCTTTAAGAAATGTAGTGCTAGGAAGAGGTGCTGGATTGACAGCAGCTTTGTATTTATCCAAAGGAGCGGAGCAGGACAAGCCTGGGAGCTGCAGGCAGTCCCCATGCTGTGTACTCCGTGCCCCTCACCCCCTGACCCACCAGGACCACCTCCTTGGGACAGGAGGCAGTTCCCCGTCTCAGCCTTGCTAGATATGCTTGGCTTTTCTTCTGGGACTGCCAACTTGTAGAAGGGGGCAACTCTTGCTTATTTTTATTAGTCAAGGCCAAGCCTTTTCCAGACTTGAAAACTCAAGTCTTATTGGCCTTGAAATCTTACAAACAGGCTCTCTCATGAGAATACAATTCCTTCTTGAGCCAGAACAGAAATACAGGGTTTTTTTAATGGCTCCCCTTCTCTTCATCTTCAGAAATTTTTGGGTAGACAAGGAAACAATGAAAAGGCAAGAAAAAGCTCAGCTGCAGGATTGTTCCAGCAGCATTTGCCTCCATTTAAGTCCAAAGGATTTTGAACTAAATTATGCTATCAGCATCATTTCAAGTTCATTTTCTTCTGGAAGTCCTTTCAAGGAGGCATTTTTAAACCTCTCATAATAGCAAGTTGAATAGCCGGATGTTGTTGCATGCATTTTGAATAGATCATATAAGCTTTCATTATATTTTTGGTAAATAATCTGTAGGAAAACCCCAGAGATTAATACCAGCAATCAGAACATGAAACGGCATAAGAAGAATTAGAAATGTGCAGCAGAGTATTTGGAACCGAAATAAATATAAATCCCCATGTGAACCAGTCACTGAGGACAGCATAGTGAAATTGTTTGGGGAACACTGCGAGAATAACTTTGGGTACATAAGGTCCTATGACTAGGTCACTTTGACCTGTTCTTTGCGCATAAAAGTTGGACTTGTGCCCCAATATGTCACCGTTCCTTGAAGTGTCCCCCCAACCCACGCTGCAACACCAATGGCAGTGTGACGAGAGATGCCAAGCAATTTGGTTGTGGTTGCAGGCTTCTTCCATTGATCATTCCACTCTGCAGAGTACATGCGACATCTTGTCATTAGAATGGCAGAATTATAAGTCCTCCTTAGGATGTATGGCACACAGGCTCCCTCAGTTAATGTTCTTCTTTATTGGATCTGTTGGTAGCATCTACCATTTTAATATTTGATAAATCAAAGGGAACGGAATTGCTTGAAATGGTGTTCCTGGCGTTCATTGACAAAGCCAGTACATCCCACTCAAATTAACTTCCACAAGAAAAGGAGAAAAATCAATTTCAACACAGAGTAGGATCTTTGTTTACTGTTGTTATTACTCTTATTTTACCCTCAGGAAGGGAACACTGTGGCAGACTTAATAATTTGGCTGAGGACAGAGTGTCAGTTTCATTGGGAAGGTGCAGAGACTGCCTCTTTAATTTTCATCACTTTGAATATCTTTATCATTAAAACTGCATGGCTATTTTGTTAAAACATGAAGAAGGTAATATATCTGCTTTTTCTCTGCCAGCATTGCCTGTGTTTCAGATTTTTGCATTGTCTGACCCCATTTCAGTCAATTTTCCATATCCTGCCTGCCTTGAATCCGCCGAGGGAACACACTGATGCTGTGTTTATGCTAATTTTATGCTCTCTGAGTTGTGTCTGTTATTCAAAGCAGTTGAAGCAGTTATTGCCAGTAATCTTATTTCTGCTGGAGCCCCAGGGCAGACTAGGCCTCAAAATCGGGCCTGCAGACAAAGGCATAGCCATCAGAGCCTGCTGGTAAATGGCAGCTCTTTCCCACAGAATCTGATATCAGTTACTTTGCAAACACAGTAATAAAATGAAACAAATCAGATTTTCAAGTAAATAAACCAGGCTTCAGTGGCAGTGACAATGGTCAGGACAACAGGATTTTAATAAGTGATGCTATATGCTGGGAAAATAGGAGAGCATCATTTCTCCTCTCTCCTCACCTCACTGCCCACCCAAAACAAACAGACAGATGGACGGACGGACGGACACAAATAAATAAATACAAATGCAAACAAATGCAAATGTTACAAATACAAATGCATGTCTATACAGTGTTGCTTGATTTCTGACTATACGTTCAGTGGGCTTTTTCAGAGAATCACAGAAATGTAGAGTTTGGAAGAGACTCGGAGGGTCATCTAGTCCAGCTCTCTGCAATGCAGGAATCTCAGCTAAAGCATCCATGACAGATGGCCATCCAACTTCTGCTTATAAACCTCCAAGGAAGGAGAGTCCACCACCTTCCAAGGGAATCCGTTCCACCATCAAACAGTTCTTACTGTCTGAAAGTTCTTCCCGATGCTCCTTTCTTGCCACCATTTCTACAGGTATTATCCCTTATTGCAATGAACAATCCCGCTGCTCCCTCCATCCAGTGCCCATGCACTGGGTGTGCACCTGTGTTGTGCAGAGTCTGCTGTGTCCACAGACTTCCCCCCTACACAATCAGGGTTCAAGGTGCACAGAGAACAGGGGAGCTATGTGCACGCAAAACAGACTTCTCGGTACAGATGCTCTCCTTCCTGACATGTGAGTGGCTGGGTGGGTGGGTGTGATATGGTGGGGGCAGAACCAGATTGTATAGCTCACTCTTCACCATATATGTTTATTAATCATGCAAGGGATATATATTTTTTGCAGAAAGTTTTATTAAGACTTTTCCCAATACCATAAAAAGCAAACTATTCTAAACAGGAAATAAAAAAACAAAAGAAAAAGAAAAAGAAAAGAAAAAGAGCTGGAAGAATACAAAGTAAAATGAAGCAATAAAGAGAGAGAACGAGAGAGCAAAAAAAGTAAAAGCAAGGGAATAAGAATAGTAAAAAAACAAAAGAGAAGAGATATGAATAAAAGTGACTTTCAACTATCCGTCTGTAGCCTTATTAATCCACGGGTAGGAATAATTGTTGCACCCGAGCAGAGACAAAAGGAGCCAAACGACACCAAGGGGTTAATCCAGAGAAAGAGCGTTTTATTCTGCCATCCGGAGGGGCAGAAGGCACCTGTGTGATTCAGTTCACAAAAGACAGGCCGCACCGAAAACATTTTACAAGCAGGTTTTATCCTTTTTTGCAAACCCCTTTTTTCCTCTCCCCCTTCACAGGTTCTTACATAGAAATGTTGCTTTTCGTTCTCTGGCTCTGTTCCCGGAAGTATGTTGCAAGTCAATGTACCAGGACAAGGTTATTTGGATCTGGGAAGCGAAAGCTTTTCTGTTCTCAGCTCTGGGTTTGTTACAGCGTTTTTGTTACAGAGAGGACTGCTTAGCTCATGCTTTTTGTCTTAGAGGAATATGCAGTTTTAAAAATGCGTACGCCGAGGCCTGGCTGGGGGGGGGGGATTAATAAACAGTTTTTTAGGGCTTTCTGGGGTAACCCTAACTGTACCCCTTCATTCCATACCTCTCAAATTTGGACAGTCTTTTTCTTAAAAAGACTCGTCCCAGGAAGGCACAGGCTGATATTCTCGGGTCAGAGCTATAATCTGGGGGCGAAGCATGCGTGAAATCATATTGCGTGTCATTGTATGCAAGCATTGCAGCAGGCAAGGTACAGAAAAGCAAATAATTAGCAAAATGAAAAGTGGGCCTAGCAGCAGCAACAACAGGCCTTTTACCCATCCTAGGTTTGGCAACCAGTCAAGTCATGGCATGTCCCATCCCTCCCAGGTTTGGGTAGGAATATGGGCCACTGTTTCAAGTCCTGCTGCCAAATTGCGAATGGCCTCACCATGATCAGAGATGTTAAAGCAACAGGCCCCACCTGTGAGATTTAACGCTGCACAAAAGCCGCCATGTTGCGCCAGGAGAAAGTCCAACGCTAATCGAACTGACAGAAACGCATTGCGTGTCTCATCCAATTGCGTGGCAATTAGCCTAAGGGCCGTGGCTGTCGTGTTAGCAACAATCTCTACCACTGCCTGGAGTCTGATTACGCGGTTCAAGTTATAGATCGGCCCCCTTGCCCCAGAGATTTTCTCTCCCCGATTCCATGAGGCTGGAGCATAATGGGCCAGTATCCTTTCCGGAGGCCACTGATTTTTGCCCCAATTCTGGGAGCTGCCACCTGCAAGTGTTGCCAGGTCGGCCGAACGCCTTGGGAGGGCATGATAGGCCTTCCTGCCACACACCCAGTAAACGTCCTGACCATGGGCAGATATGGTGCCTGTCAGCAAGCGGGCCAGGCATGCAGTCAAATTGGAACCAGAAAAGGTTCCTGTCTCGGACTCAAACATGTTAGTTAGGGCTGGGAAGGTACGATCACAGTGGGAAGTGCCCACATAGGTCTGAGCGTCACTTGCGTCATTTGATTTGTTGACACAAAGGCAGCCAGTGATCCTGTGAACCTGGAAAGGGACGGAATGATTCCATAAAGAAGAATGGTTGCCCAGAGGCTGGAAGGCAACAAGTGGAGTTGTAACCAAGGATTCATTCCAAGGCACAGGGAGGAGTGGCATTCCTCCCAGAGCATCTACAGGGGCCAGAGTGCAGACGGCACAATTGGTCCGATTTGCAGAGAATGCAACCATCTCAGCAACCTGAATCCACTTATATGTGTGGTGGGCCCCCCACGATTGCAGCAGTTGTCTGGTCACTGTGAGTGGTATTGGCATTTCAAAGGTCAAAGGCAGCAGAAATACCAGCATGGGGACCCACAGTCGTATTTGAGCCATTGTATGCACGGGGAGGGGCTTAGGTAAGTGCTAGAGAGTGGGCTGGGGTGTAATTACGCTGAAAGAAAAGACCCACTAGACACCCTCCTCTGCAGGGGTGGCATAAAGCAAACCAGGCCCAGGTACCTTCAATAAAGTTCAGTTATGCGAAAGGAAAGAAAAGAAAATGTGAAAATGTTCTCTTTCAATCCATGCTGGATCCTGGAACCGTGCCAAGCGTCAGCGTCCGGAGTGACGTAGGCAGGGCTGTAGTCTGGTGGGTGTTGGGTCGTCTGGTGGGCGTTGGGCATCTTGGGTCCCTTCCAACAAGGCTGGAGCGATGTCTGGGCGTCTGGGTCCAATCTGGGTCCTCATCATAGGGATGCAGAGGCTCGACCAAGGCACAAGGCGTTCCAGCAAAAGCTCACCTGTTAAGAGAAGAGATAACAAAGACGGCAGCGATTGCACAGAACAAATTGATAGGTAACATTTGCACATAAGGTATAGGCCTAGCAAACATTAATTCAAAAGGGTATGCTTGGCAGGAAACTTCGCAAGGGGTTAACAGTTCTGTTCCTTGGGTTAAGTTTTGCCACCTGAGATTTTTCAAAAGTCTTTTTCTCTGCGCACTAAGTGTCAGAGCTTTTGTGGCCTGTAAACCATGTTGCAAATTTCAGTTGATTTGCCAAAGACTGCCAGTGTCTTGTAGAAAGAACAATGCGCTCCTTGCTTCTGGCAAAGTTTCAAATTCCTCAAAATATCAATTCCTATGCCGCAGCTCCTTTCAGAGTAAAATTGCACCTTAAAAAGAAAAACTTGACAAAGTTCACAGAAAGCATTCACTTGCTTTTAAGAAAGTCACTTCCCAGGTTAGTACTTTGGGGCAAAGCCTTGGCATTCTGGGTTTATGTGGCTGAACTGTAAATCCAGAAAGTGTGAGGTTCAGGGTAGCTGGTTGGCGAGAATGCAGCATTTTCCTTCTTGGAATAGCTGCCAAGAGATAACGCTCTGAAGCTACCTCCAAGCGCCTGGCACAAAAGGGGGGGGGGGGAGCTGATGTCCTGTTACTCGCATGATTTTTCAAAAAACAGTCTGTTCAGTTGCTTTTTTTGCTGCAACAGTCTTTGAGCAAGAACAGAGATGAGAAGAAATAATTTTTGAGAAATCTTATTGTTCCCAGCCTGTGGGGGTGGGGTGTGTCGGGCGAGGGGCCTGTGGGCATTCCATTTCCCAATGACTCCCTTGCCTGCAGATGGCGCACTGGCTTCTTCCCTAGGCGTCTTCTGCCCCTCCCGTGGACACCCTCGCTCGCTCCAGGATTGCGTTTTTGGCTTTCTGGCTGCTGGCTGTTTGAAGACAAACCCCTAAGTATTTTGGCTGGGTCCTCTTCGAAAGAAGGATTCTGATTAAAAGTGCTTGGAGGTCTGTGGTCCTGGGCGTCGGATGACTCCAGGGGGTCGTACACTCAGTGGGGTGGGGCCATCAAAGTAGAGTTTTAGCTGCCTCAATTGCAACTATTAGTATTGTCCGCTGCCCTGAGGGCATTTATCTTGCAGATTTCCTCAATGGTCAGTATTGTAATCCTAGGGCTTTTAATCCCTTGGGTTTTAATTGTCTCTTTCTTTTTTAACAGTTCTGTCCTATGCGGCTCTCAAAGCCGCCTGCTCTTTTTCTTTCTGTCTGCCAATTCACATCCTGGCACTGGGCTGCTTCTAGAACCCAGGGGGCCACATCCAGTTCTGTTTTAAACGGTTCTACATACTGGAACACTCTGTCAAACTGCTTACTAGTCCATCTTATCTCTTTATCTAGAGTTTTTCTGAAGTCTTCATCATCATCATTATCATCATCACCTTTCTCTTCACCTTCCTGGCTTGCATCACAAGGGGGTTGGGGAGGGGCAGAGGGGGGAATCTTCTCATTTGGGTCCTCAGTCTGGGCATTGGGTGGAGAAGCAGCCCTATTTGCTCCCAGATTTGGTTTCCTGGGCGCAGTGGCTGCATATGGCAGTGGGGAGGTAATTATCTCCTCTTCTAGGACTGGTAAAACTGGTGGCTTTTTAACTTGTAATTGTACTGAACACAGTTTGACTTGGGCAGTCACAATTCTATTTGTCCGAAGCCATGAGGGATTTTGATCCACATTGGCTTTCCAGATAGAAATATAGGGAATCTGATCTGTGTGGGCCTTGAAAATGTTACTCCATAAAATGTTGTCCAAGTTTGGATCAAAGGATCCTCCAGTAGGCCATTCTGGTAAATACGAAGGCCAGTCAACTTCACATAAATGTTGGAGTCTGCTTTTTTTTTTTTTTTTAGTTTACATCCCCACTCTTCTGCTTTCGTGGTACTTTCCCAGTTTTCCAGAAAGCTCTGTAGTGGTGTCTCAAGAATTGTTTTACTGCTTTTGTTTCCCATGACTCTGGGATCCTGGGGACACTGGGACACTCAGCCCTCCTAACGTTATTTGTTTCACTCAGTCACAGGCCAGACGTTGCTTTCAACGTCTCACACACTCAAAACATTCACTGGAGTGTCCCCACACGCACATTCAGAAAAACCCATGCACCTCCCCCAATCCCCCCTTCCCTCCCCCCCCAAAAAACCAAAACCACAACCGGCAGCGCTTAGACTTCGACCGGGGCCCAAGAGCACCTTTTTTTTTTTTACTGCTTCTTCTGGGCACAAAACCAACCAACCATAACCGGCAGCGCTTAGACTTCGACCGGGGCCCTAGCAGCACCCTTTGCTGCTTTTTCTGGGCGACACCAAAACCAGTGGCACTTCGTCTACCCTGCTGGCGGAGTTGATCAGACTCTCTTTTTGCTCGCACCTATCCTTGTGGAGCTTGCTCCCACCTATACCCTGTGGAGCTTACCTTTTTCCTCGAGGTACCTTCTTTCTGCACGGCCGTTGCTCTTTCTCTCCGTCACTTTGTCGCGTGTCCACTCAGGAACGGGTGGCCAGTCCCTCCCACGAAGTTGGCAGGATGCGCGCTGGAACTGTTGACCCGGTATCCCGAGCTGCTCGCCTTGCAGTGACGCCCTGGACCTCTTTGTCCCTCGATCTCGGGGAACGTGCTTATTCCCGGCCAACGCACCAAAAATATGTAGCCTTATTAATCCACGGGTAGGAATAATTGTTGCACCCGAGCAGAGACAAAAGGAGCCAAACGACACCAAGGGGTTAATCCAGAGAAAGAGCGTTTTATTCTGCCATCCGGAGGGGCAGAAGGCACCTGTGTGATTCAGTTCACAAAAGACAGGCCGCACCGAAAACATTTTACAAGCAGGTTTTATCCTTTTTTGCAAACCCCTTTTTTCCTCTCCCCCTTCATAGAAATGTTGCTTTTCGTTCTCTGGCTCTGTTCCCGGAAGTATGTTGCAAGTCAATGTACCAGGACAAGGTTATTTGGATCTGGGAAGCGAAAGCTTTTCTGTTCTCAGCTCTGGGTTTGTTACAGCGTTTTTGTTACAGAGAGGACTGCTTAGCTCATGCTTTTTGTCTTAGAGGAATATGCAGTTTTAAAAATGCGTACGCCGAGGCCTGGCTGGGGGGGGGGGATTAATAAACAGTTTTTTAGGGCTTTCTGGGGTAACCCTAACTGTACCCCTTCACGTCTGTCAGTTGTAAGTGCAAGCGTCCTCATGATAATCCAATGATCAATCCCAGTTCTTCCTCCCTCTGCTAGTTGATGTTTTCCCACTGTTCATTCTAGGTTAAAGGACCCCTGGACGGTTAAGTCCAGTCAAAGGTGACTATGGGGTTGCAGCGCTCATCTTGTTTTCAGGCCGGTGTTTGTCCACAGACAGTTTTTTGGGTCATGTGGCCAGCATGAATAAACTGCTTCTGGTGCATGGAGGACCGTGACAAGTGCAAAAGCGCATGGAAACATCGTTTACTTTCCCGCCACAGCGGTACCTATTTATCTACTTGCACTGGCATGCTTTTGAACTGCTAGGTTGGCAGGAGCAGGGACCGAGCAACAGGAGCTCACCCCGTTGGGGGGATTCGAACTGCCAACCTTCTGATCAGCAAGCTCAAGAGGCTCTATGGTTTAGACCACAGCGCCACTCAATCTAGGTATCTCATGTTCATTCCTTATCCTTTTCATCCAAGAGAGGTTCTCCAATTATTATTAAATATAAAAATTAGCCTTGAACTTCCTCCAGTCCAGCCTCACAACTTCCTCACAAATTTATTCGCTGTGTTTATATAATAGCACAATATCCATTTTTAATTGCCAGTATTGCAAATATTTGTTCACACCCCATGCTTCCAATTACATTTCTTGTTACTATGGCCTTCCATCCTTGTCAATTAGAAAGCTTAACCTTCCACTTTCTATATTTCTATTCTTTTTCCAAAAGTGTTATGGGGGACATGGTCATTTCTTCTGAAAGGATTTCAGATTGTACACAGAAACCCCACAGGGCGAGTGCCACTATTGAGAAGGCCTTCTGCCCGGTTCCCTGTAGCCTCACTTCTTGCAATGATGGAACTGCCAGAAGGCCCTTGGAACTGGACCTCAGTGTCCAGGCTGAACTGGTGGGGTGGCGACACTCCTTCATGCATACAGGGCCAAGGGGTTTAAAGGTCAGCACTGACACTTTGAATTGTGCTCAGAAATGGACTGGGTGCCACTGTAGATCTTTTAGGACCGGTGTTAAATGGTCCCGACGGCTGCTTCCAGTCACCAGTCTATCTGCTGCATTATGGATTAGTTGTAGTTTCTGAGTCACATTCAAAGGGAGCCCCACACAGAGCGCATTGCAGTAGTCCAAACAGGAGAGAACCAGAGGATGTACCACTATAGCGAGACAGTGCACAGAGAGGTAGGGTCTTAGCCAGCGTACCAGATGGAGCTGGTAGACAGCCACCCTGGACACAGAATTAAGTTGCACCTTCATGGACAGCTGTGAGTCCAAATGACACCAAGGCTGTGCAACTAGTCCTTTAGGGGCACAGCTACCCCATTCAGGACCAGGGAGTACCTTACACCTGGCCTGCCCCCTGTCCCCCAGAAACAATACTTCTGTCTTCTTAGGATTCCACCTCAATCCATTGACCGCCATCCATCCTCCAACTGCCTCTAGACACTAAGCTATTGATAATTAAGTGACTCTCTTGCAATATAGCAGATTTGAAGGGGTAGAATATCAAGCATAGAACATTCATCAACTGCATCAAATCCTTTGACATCCTTCTGTTGCAAGAGACCTGGGCTTGTGAATAGATACCAATGGTTGTAGTGGCACATCTTTGGCAACAAGTCAGTCCAAAATTAGAGGTAGGCCCAGAGAAGAATTACTTTGCCTGGACTCTTTACCTCTTAATGTGGGAGTAGTTGCACTACCCAGCTGTGGATCTGTTGCCATGGCAACCCTAATTAAGAGTAGGTGCCTTCAGGTTCTACTGTTTAATATCTATCTTCCTGCACTTGGATGCCATTTTGAGAGGGAGGGGAAACACAGTGGGAAGAGCTGGAACTCATGTTGAGTCAATGTTTCCATCAGCACAGGTTTATTTATATAGGCCCTCATGATTCCACATCAGCAGACTCCAGATAACCTCAAGGAATTCACCATATGATAGGACAATCTTATTGTGTTAGACATTCTTAGGACACCACAAAATTTTTGCTAGCATATGCCTTGCTCTTTACCATGCTAGCAAAATAATATCATCCTGAAAGTGAAATCCTTGGATGTATTTGCAGAGCAAACTTTTTTGAATAGTTTTCTTTTTTAACTAACAGATGGGAGACTTTTTTCTCATTTCTTATCTCTTTTTGACCTTTTTTCTTTCTCTCCTTTCTTTTCTCTTCTTTCCCTCACTTTTCATCTTCTTGTATCAAAAAAGCATTTATAAAAACTTATGAAGGAAAAAAAAGCACACCAGACAAATTAATAGGTGAGTTTATCTTTAGTTTTACATCGGGGACTAGTGTTGTAGAATATGCTGTTGCTTTTTCAGTCAGTTAGGGGGCTGATTCAAGCTTTCTATGTTGATAAATATGCAGATGGTGATCACTACCCACTAGTCACACTCACTGATGTTTCCTTAAATATTCTCCTGCCCCTTGGACCACCACTGCTAGATTAAGTGGACAAACAGAGCAGAAGGTAAGTTTTCTTCTTTTGTGGACTCTTCTGCCTATCTGTTGATCCAAATTATTTAAATTTAATACATTAAAAAAAAAAGGTTTCCCTGCTCCTGTTACAAACATATATCCAAATGCTTCTTGATGCTACCACTTCATTCTTCTTCTTTAATCACCTTCTCATCCTTCTATTAATTTTAATCCATTTTCATAGCTGGCCTTCTTTGTTTCCTTACAATCAGCACCTTTGTTGTTTTCCAAACATCTAAAAATCCATTTTGCTTGTGTAGACCTTCCAATACTCTGTTCCCAGACGTGGTATGTAGAGATAGTTTATTGCCATCATCCTTTGTCCATTCACATTCCAGTCCTTTCAAAATATTCCTTCCATTGTTCAAGGACTTGCTGGGCTATAAATAACTCTCTGACAGGATGCCTACTCCGCCATTAAAATTTGGTTTTCCTCAGCCTGCCAGTTGAAGAACAAAGTCACATATTTAAACTCCTGCCAGATGTAATTAGCAGTCCTTCATCTTGCGAAATTGTTCTCTCCTTCACTCCTGGTCCAGTTCAAAGATAATTTAAATAGCGTCCATTACTTCAGTCAAGAGCAGAGGGTATAGAAAACCATTGTAAAAGCCTTTGTTGAGCATAGATCAGTATCTCCCCTTTCTCTTCCTCAGTATCAGACAAAATAACATCATACCAACTGCACACAATTCTTTCATTTTGCAGGGGAGGTCAAGAAAGAAAAAGACCATTTGGAAACTATATAAAAGCATTGCCTTTCCCCCCCCTCTTCCATCCCAGCTGCTGTAAGTTTTTCGTGCTCGTTAAAAATCATTCAAATACCTTCATAGCTCAAATCCAGTCCTTTCAGCAGCTGATTAATTGCAGCCCATTATCATATGCAGTTTCAGGAGCACCCCTTAATTAATGTCAATATTCCAAAATCTCGAGGAAGCAATCACAGATCATGCCGGAGACAGAGATTAGTCCATGGCAAGGACACACTTCCCAGGTTGCACCCATTCTGCCTTTCAAGCTGGCAGATATGGGCTTAAGCAACACTGTGGGATATGGTGCACTCCCCAGAAGCCCCTGAGGAGGGTTGCCAGGAAAATCCTGGGTTTTCCTTGCTTGGACAGCTCCACTCCCCTGGAGGGCAGGAGAGCTCGACTGCCATGGCCATGACGTCAGGCTGGAAACCATATCAAAACATTTTAATGTCTACTGTTGAGGGAAGTTTAGGGAAGTTTTTAATGTATGACATTTTAATGAATTTTTAATCTTTGTTGGAAGCCACCCAGAGTGGCTGGGGAAACTCAGTAATGCAAAGGTAAAGGGACCCCTGACCATTAGGTTCAGTCATGACTGACTCTGGGGTTGCGGTGCTCATCTTGCTTTACTGGCCGAGGGTCATGCGTACAGCTTCCGGGTCATGTGGCCAGCATGACAAAGCCGCTTCTGGCAAACCAGAGCAGCGCACAGAAATGCCTTTTACCTCCCCGCCGGAGCAGTACCTATTTATCTACTTGCACTTTGACGTGCTTTCGAACTGCTAGGTGGGCAGGAGCAGGGACTGAGCAATGGGAGCTCACCCTGTCACGGGGATTCAATCCACTGACCTTCTGATTGGCAAGTCCTAGGCTTTGTAGTTTAACCCACAGCACCACCCACCAGATGGGCGGGGTACAAATAATAAATTATTATTATTATTATTATTAATATTATTATTATTATTATTATTGATGAAGAAACATTGTGCCATTATGATGCACTTATATCTGATATCCTGAGGATCTCAAGGCAAGTTAGCACTCCTGCTGGTGATAAATATTCTAGTTGGCTAGTTTTGGCTAAGAATCAAATTAGACCTAGAGCCTCTGGATCTGAGGACTGCTACCAATAAATCTTGTTTTCCTTTATAATAGTACCCTATCACCACAGCTTCCTATCTATATATGTGAACCATTTCAATGTAAAGGAGAGCATCTACTCTTGCCCATTTAAATGTGCTGCCATCAACTGTTAAACAGATGGTTTAAAACAATCCTGGTTAATGCACAGATATGTTTGTGTAGGTGTCTTTCCAGGGGAATATAAACTTAATTTAAACTTCGGTCATATAGTGAAGGGGGAATAGTGGGACTTGTGAGCTAATCCAATTTTAGGGGTGGAAATTGAAGTTATACAGTGGTGCCTCGCAAGAAGAACAAAGAAACAGTGGGGTCACTCAGAGGAGAAGATGGTGAAATGCAAACAGGGGACACAGAAAGGGCTGAACTCCTCAATGCCTTCTTTGCCTCAGTCTTCTCCGATAAAGAAAACAATGCCCGACCTGAAGAATTTGGAGCAAATGATTCAGCAGAGGAAACACAGCCCAGAATAACTAAGGAGATAGTACAAGAATACTTGGCTAGTTTAGATGTATTCAAGTCTCCAGGGCCAGATGAACTGCATCCAAGAGTATTAAAAGAACTGGCAGATGTGATCTCAGAACCACTGGCAGTCATCTTTGAGAATTCCTGGAGAACAGGCGAAGTCCCGGCAGACTGGAGGAGGGCAAATGTTGTACCTATTTTCAAAAAGGGAAAAAGAGAGGACCCAAATAATTACCGCCCAGTCAGTCTGACATCAATAGCAGGGAAGATTCTGGAGCAGATCATTAAGCAAACAGTCTGTGAGCACCTAGAAAGGAATGCTGTGATCACCAATAGTCAGCATGGATTTCTGAAAAATAAGTCATGTCAGACTAACCTGATCTCGTTTTTTGACAGAATTACAACCCTGGTAGATGAAGGGAACGCAGTGGATGTAGCCTACCTTGATTTCAGCAAGGCATTTGACAAGGTGCCCCATGATATTCTTGTAAAGAAGCTGGTAAAATGCGGACTTGACTATGCTACCACTCAGTGGATTTGTAACTGGCTGACTGACAGAACCCAAAGGGTGCTCATCAAGGGTTCCTATTCATCCTGGAGAAGAGTGACTAGTGGGGTGCCACAGGGTTCTGTCTTGGGCCCGGTCTTATTCAACATCTTTATCAACGACTTGGATGATGGACTCAAGGGCATCCTGATCAAATTTGCAGATGACACCAAACTGGGAGGGGTGGCTAACACCCCAGAGGACAGGATCACACTTCAAAACGACCTTGACAGATTAGAGAACTGGGCCAAAACAAACAAGATGAATTTTAACAGGGAGAAATGTAAAGTATTGCACTTGGGCAAAAAAAATGAGAGGCACAAATACAAGATGGGTGACACCTGGCTTGAGAGCAGTACATGTGAAAAGGATCTAGGAGTCTTGGTTGACCACAAACTTGACATGAGCCAACAGTGTGACGCGGCAGCTAAAAAAGCCAATGCAATTCTGGGCTGCATCAAGAGGAGTATAGCATCTAGATCAAGGGAAGTAATAGTGCCACTGTATTCTGCTCTGGTCAGACATCACCTGGAGTACTGTGTCCAGTTCTGGCCACCACAGTTTAAGAAGGACACTGACAAACTGGAACGTGTCCAGAGGAGGGCAACCAAAATGGTCAAAGGCCTGGAAACGATGCCTTATGAGGAACGGCTAAGGGAGCTGGGCATGTTTAGCCTGGAGAAGAGGAGGTTAAGGGGTGATATGATAGCCATGTTCAAATATATAAAAGGATGTCACATAGAGGAGGGAGAAAGGTTGTTTTCTGCTGCTCCAGAGAAGCGGACACGGAGCAATGGATCCAAACTACAAGAAAGAAGATTCCACCTAAACATTAGGAAGAACTTCCTGACAGTAAGAGCTGTTCGACAGTGGAATTTGCTGCCAAGGAGTGTGGTGGAGTCTCCTTCTTTGGAGGTCTTTAAGCAGAGGCTTGACAACCATATGTCAGGAGTGCTCTGATGGTGTTTCCTGCTTGGCAGGGGGTTGGACTCGATGGCCCTTGTGGTCTCTTCCAACTCTATGATTCTATGATTCTATGATTCTAAGACGAAATTAATCCGTTCCGCGAGTCTCTTCGTCTTGCGGTTTTTTCGTCTTGCGAAGCATGGCTATTAGCGGCTTAGCGGCTATTAACGGCTATTAACGGCTTAGCGGCTTAGTGGCTATTAACGGCTTAGCGGCTTTAAGAAAAAGGAAACAAACTCGCAAGAACTCGCAAGACGTTTCGTCTTGTGAAGCAAGCCCATAGGGAAATTCGTCTTGCGGAATGACTCAAAAAACGGAAAACCCTTTCGTCTAGCGAGTTTTTCGTCTTGCAAGGCATTCATCTTGTGGGGCACCACTGTAGTCTCTATCTATTCAGGGTGCAAATTCTCCTTAGGTGTTTGGAGAAGGCATATGGGCAAGTATATTAGTTCTATGCTGTCTTTTAACACTTTGACAAAAATAACCAACAGATCACCAGAGACCTAAAGATGGGACAGAAATGGTGAGCTGGAGGTAACACGATATGTTTAATGTGCTTTCCTCATCTGATATGTGTGGGGTAGTCATTACATTGCAGGAAGGCTGAGGTTCAAGGAGGGAAGCCAAGACTAAAAATGGAATTATTGAAAAGGCATTGCTTAAAACAGGGACTTTTTCCCACACTCATGCTTATAATATTAAAAACGGAATACCATATAAAGTTTTTGCTGTTGCGCTACTTTGGTTGAGGCTGAAGCACATTTTGACTTACACCTTGGTCAAAATATCAAGAAGTCCTCTCCTCACCACAGAAATTCTGGTCCTAGCACAATCCATGAAAAACTTTCCAAAAGATTTTAGTTGGGGTTTTACTGTGTGTAATTGATTTTTTTCTTCAGATAAGTAGCACAAATATGCTAATTCAAGTCTGCAAGGAATTTGTTTTCATGAAACCTAAAGGAAATCTTTTTCCTTCTTCTCCTTCCTTTTCAAAGGCAATACAACCTCATTTATAAAACTTGCCTGGGAGGAACCAGAACCTTCAGGTAATTGAGCATTTGAATAAATGGAAGCTCTGTTTACGAGAGTCTATATTTAAAAGGGGTTTCTTTTATGTACATAGCCATTTAAAATATGTATATTCCACATAAGAATTAAGATGCTTGAGGTGATGGGCATCAAGAAATGTTAAAAAACATAATACAATAAATTTCAAAGCCTAAAACAATGAAGGATACATGGGAAATGTGTTTTACATTTGGAAAACTAAGGTTTTCAGATATGAATTTATGACATACTGTAAATCCTAAACTATATTATCTTTTCGGCATTTCAACTGTTGTTTCTTAATTGTTTTTATTTGCTTGCTTGTTTTCCAAAGGTATTTAATGTAGAGTGCCCTATACATTGAGAATGAATGGTGTTAACCAAGGATGAAAAGGAGGCTGGCTTCCTCCAAGGAGATCACCTCTGAATATACCGCATTTTTTGCTCTATAAGACTCACTTTTTCCCTCCTAAAAAGTAAGGGG
Source organism: Podarcis muralis (assembly GCF_964188315.1). Taxonomy (NCBI): domain Eukaryota; kingdom Metazoa; phylum Chordata; class Lepidosauria; order Squamata; family Lacertidae; genus Podarcis; species Podarcis muralis. The sequence continues at coordinate 117,742,618 of NC_135657.1, read as the reverse complement.
AAATGTGTGTGCATCTTATGGAGCGAATGCAGGCTGTGCAGCTATCCCAGAAGCCAGAACAGCAAGAGGAATTGCTGCTTTCACTGCACAGTGATCCCTCTTGCTGTTCTGGCTTCTGAGATTTAGAATATTTTTTTTCTTGTTTTCCTCCTCCAAAAACTAGGTGCGTCTTGTGGTCTGGTGCGTCTTATAGAGCGAAAAATACGGTAAATATAAATGGTGTTTGATCAGAAATACATGTATGTTGTGATGTGATTGGGGTTAGACCAGGCACCCCCAAAATCAGCCCTCCAGATGTTTTGGGACTACAATTCCCACCATCCCTGACCACTGGTCCTGTTAGCTAGGGATGGTGGGAGTTGTAGTCCCAAAACATCTGGACAACTGAGTTTGGGGGTGCCTGGGTTAGACTATCTTTGGGGGAGACTTTCTCTAATCCTATCAGTTTATAACTGAAATTTTGGATTTTACAGTTATAAGCTGTAATATTGGAACTGAAAAAAATGATCACTTTCTTTGTTGAGTAAATATCTCTTGCCAGGTTTGTGATGTAAGCTTGGGTCAAAATGTTGTCAAACTGAGTATCTGGAGACGTTCTATAAGGTAAGCTGTAGGGAGCGTGTGTTTCTTCTCTCTCCCCAGCCTTGCAACCTGTCTGGAGTGATGCAGTCAAAGAAACCAAACCCAGGGGATGTGCAGGGACCCCTGGAACCTCTCACAATTCAGAGCCCACATGTAACAATAGTCACACACGGTCTTATTTATTGCATTTTATTGTTGTACGCCAATATATGTGCTAAAGTTTAGCAGTCTATCAATTTTCCAAAGAAAAACAAATAAACATTCCACTCCGGTAATTTTCACATCCGTACACATATCGTTCCTCTTCGCGTAATTGTGGGTTGGTGTGTGCATGCCTCCATTTATATGTGGGTTTCAAAATGTTATATGTATTAGGTGTCTGTATGGATGGGCTATGCATATATATATAATATCTAATATTTTGAATTCCAAATATTGTGCTCAAGCATTTCTCCCCATATATAGGCTTGGGAAGAATTTAGTGCTAAATAAATGCTGCCTCAAACCAGCAAGATAAAACATAAATCATTGCATTAAAAACCTCTAACAAGTCTATCTGCTTTTTGAAATGACTGGGAGATGAAAGAGAGAGTCTCATTTAAGAAGGCCCAGCGGAACAGTTCTGCATTTATATAGCTGTTATCAAAAGCAATTCATTTGGAGATCAAATAGACTGACAGATAGGACAAGCTGGGGATCACAGCTGCCTTCAGGCAGCCAAAAGCAAGGATGGTTTCCTGGTACCATCACTAATATTGGGCGTAGTCGATGCTTGCGTCTATTACGGCGTGCAGTAAATGCTGGCGGAATTTTAATGTGCTCTGCTCACACTTGGTGCTGAATTGTAGCCAAGGGAGGGGAGAGAGAGCATCCCTCAGTCTGGTTTTTGAAAGAATACCCTCCCTTGAGCCACGCCTGATCGGTATTTATTTTGAGAAAAGGTGACAGCGCTGGCAACTGCGAAAGAACAAAAGACAAAGCCAGCCTCATTCCCAGCACCCTCCAAGCAAAGGGCTGTTTTACTTGGAACATCAGTACCTGCTTCACAAGTAGGCTCAGTGGACAACACTTCCATTTGCTTAAACAAAGGCCATCGCGTTCTGCCTGGATGCCTGGATGTAGGATGCTGCAAATCATCCAAAACATCTAGGAGCTTCTAGCCTCCAGATTAAGCTCTTGATTTCGTCTCCTCCAAAGCTCTTAGGCTGAAAGGAATTTGTTTGCATAAATATTGACCTGTGTGTGATATGCATGCAGGTATCTTTATTGCCACAAAGGGGGTGTGGCAAAACAGGATGGTGCTGTTTTCCCTTCCTTCTTCTTGAAGTGGCAACAGGCCACCCAGAGATGGGGCATCTTGACTGAATGCCTGGAAATGGGGGTGTGAGGGGCAGCGGCGTAGCGTGGGTTGTCAGCACCCGGGGCAAGGCAACTAATTTGCGCCCCCTAACCCGGGGCAAGGCAATTAATTTGTACCCCCTAACCCGGGGCAAGGCAAGTAATTTGCGCCCCCTAACCCGGGGCAAGGCAAGTAATTTGCGCCCCCTAACCCCTAACCTGCCGCCGCTCCAGCTTCTTCTTGCTGCTGCCTGGGCTGGGGTATTTACGGTAAGGTAGCCACGGCGGCGGCGGCGGGTCCGTGTCAGGTGATCTGAGGCGCGTTGCCGCTGGCGCTGCCGCCCAAACGACGCCGCTTGCCCGGAGGAGGAGGAGGGCAGAGAGGCGAGGAAAATGCAACATGGCCCAGCAGCTGCAATGGCGGGGCTGTGAGGAGGGGCTGCCTGGCGGGCCCTCCGCGGCCCTGACGCGTGGGGACCACGGCAAGCGCTGAGAGCCGCTGCCAGCTCGTCGGTTCCGCGAGACATGGGGCTCTGCTACAGCCTGCGCCCGAGGCTCTTCGGCGACTCTGGAGGCGGCGAGCGCCCCCCCCCCCAGATGTTGCGCCCGGTGCGGACGGCCCCCCCTGCACCCCCCACGCTACGCCACTGGTGAGGGGGCACTCCTAAGTTCAGATGGTGCTAGCAGACTTACCAGTTGGGAATGAGATTTAGAATTAAGTTGCAAGTTATTCCTTGTAGCAGGAGTAGTTACCATTTGTAGAAAAGTAAATGTAGAAGTCAACTCTGTTGTATTTTTCTCTTTGGATCCAGTAGGATCCAGCCACCTCTCACTTGGAGCTGAATCGTGCAGCTCACACATGCATAGACACAATTTTATCTGCACTTTATTCCTGTACAGTTTCATGGCAGCTAAACTGAGGGCCAAATTGGACATGTCGAATCGATGCTTGCCTGTTTGGATTTGCCCCCCTCCCGCCCTCTATTTTTTAATATAAAAATGAGCATGCAAGGGAGAGGAGTGAAACTGGCCACTTCCTTTCCTTACCTTACTGTGCTCTTCCAGCTCTTATACTGGAAGTGAACCAAGTCAGGGGAATGGCTTGCAGAATATGACCTATAGCAACAGGAAGCACAGAAAAGATTTTGCAAATAGTTTGCTTTTGTTTCATTTGAGTTCATTGCAAAGAAATTCAGAGCAGCATTTGGATGCAAACAAAATTGGATGAAATGCCAATTATGGTCAGAGTTATAGCCTTCGAGCAAGTCTACTGTGGGGCTAGGGGGAAACCACCCTAAATCCTTGGATTTGAATAATTTCCCAGTTGATAGGATAAATCCCTTGTTTCTCAAAACTCCCATCCCACCGCCTGTTTTGCAAACAAGAAAGAGAAACACTACAAGCAATTTCACTGGATAACCATGCAAATGAAACAGGAGATTTAGACGTCTCAGCCTGGAGATCAGAGGGAGAAGCGTGAAACTGCTGCAAGGGGCATCTGTGCCTTTCTGAGAATCGAGCAGGCATAAGTAGACTGGGACCTCAATAGGGATGCCATATATAGCATGCATGTGTCCAGATCTTTAAGTGGTAATTCATTGGAGGTATCTCAATTAGGAAGCAGGCATGCATTCAAAGCATAGTAGTTGCAAAATTCGGCGGCCAGGTTGCTCACTGAGGCAAGACGATTTGAGCATATTACACCAATTCTGACCCAACTGCATGGGCTGCCAATTAAGTTTCTGGGCCCAATTCAAAGTGCTGGCTTTGACCTACAAAGCCTTATAATGGCTCAAGACCACAATATCTCAAGGACCGCCTCTCCCCATATGAATCAACCCAGACCCTGTGATCATCATCTGAGGACCTTCTTTCATGTACCTCTTACATGAAAGATCTGGAGTGTGGCAACACAAGAACAGGCCTTTTCTGTGGTGGCTCCATGCTTGTGGAATGCTCTCCCTGGGATCTTCAGATGAAAGGAGGTCTACAAATTTAATAAATAATAATAACACTCAAGTATGCAGAAACCTATACTTGAAATATAATTAGCAGAACTGAGGTAGGCAAAGCTCACTATGAACAGGCTCTGGCTTGGATTCTGATTCCTCCCAGAACTATGGGGCTTGCAGTCCACCCCATGATCATCATTCCTGGGGGAAGACTTTCCTAATCCTCCTTCACCTGCTCCCTGCTCCTTGTCTCCCCAAGGTGAGGAGGATAGCAGATGGAGAAGACATGGTGTTGTGTCCTTTCTACAGAGAAGTGGAACACTCAGTGCAGGTGTGTATGTGCTTCTGATCAAGATCATCATGGGGGGGGGGGGTGTTAAAGCCTCTGTCCCCTCACACCATGGTCTGGATGCAATTGGGGGCTGTGACACAATCATCTATCTATATCTATCTATCTATATCATCTATCTATCATCTATCTATCAATCATCTATCTATCTATCTGTCATCTATCTGCACAGTAAGCCTGCAACTTATGTAGGGGTTGCGTTCCAGGGATTGTGCCTAAAGCCAAAGTCTCATATAGTCAAAACCCATTGGGTTCAATGGCGGGTGGGGTTGCCAAAGACATTTTTCTCACCACCAGAGCAACACCAGCTCTGAGCTGCTTAGAAAGACTGGGATCCAGGGCCGTCTTACCCATAGGCGCTAGGGTTGCGGGACACCTGGGCACCAGGCTCTCAGGGGCACCAGGTCAAGAGTCCAGGGCCAGAAAGTTGAGTCCAGGGAAGAGCCTGTCCATTGGTTGGAGCACTGCAGTGGGCTCTTCTGCTGCAGGTGGCTCTGCACCGCGAGTTTGGGGGCAACCGAGCCAGCGAGACGCTGAGGCGGCTGGCCAGCTCTGTCCTCCTGCACACCTGGGACTGGGCAACCTGGGGGGGACGGACGCCGGGTGGATCCTTGCCACACATGCTTAAGACAGTCCTGGTAGGATCTGATCAGATAGCGGCTTAGGACTGGTGTCACTCCACCAGTGTTGGCAGTGAGGGCTGGGCTGCCACACGGCGAGCTCCGTCCGCCCTCCATGCCCCGGGTTGCCATGAAAGCACACTCTGCCAGTGGATGGTTATATTCTGATCCACACATTAGTCCAGGAGGTACAGATGAGAGCGCCTTCTATCAGAATTCACAAAGATCAATACAGTAACTGCAACATAGGGAGCCTGCTGAATCTGTCTCTAGACCATTGAGCTTGCAGTTATGCTACGCTTTGCTCTTTCTCAAAATCATAACTGTCCTGCCCCAAAACCCAAGGAGGCCTTTCTCAATCTTTATAAAAATAGTTCTTTCACACAGCCAACGTTATTAGTCATAGTGTGCAATTGGTTCTCTATTGGAATAGCAAAGAGGCCCACTGGCAGTGTGAAATGACTGATCTCTTGTGTGGATGTATCTACAGCTCTGAATCCCAACTGCCTCCTAGCTGGAGGCATGGGAGTATTTGAGTCAGAAAGGTGGGAGAGGGAATTGTAATATTAAAGGAATCTCTAAGTCACGTGATTTGACACTACTTAGGCAGAATGTATACCTTTTTTATATACCAATGAAGGTTTGGAGAAGCTGAAAAACTAGCAGAAATCAGACTCCAGTTATGTCAGCTCAGGAAGGACAGGATATAGTCAGTGTTAAATGATTTTACGGCAGACTGACCCAACAATAATTAGGAGAGCGTTTACAGGACTGGAAGCACCCACATCTCACTAGAGGCAAGCTTAATTTACTGCCCACAAACTATTTTAGAATTCCCCATTTTTCAGGAGTAAAAAACATCCAAATTTACTGTTTCCAAAAAACTTTCAAATAACATTGTGAAAAAGCATGCATATGCCTGTCTTTCTTAAAATAAAGAAAGGTAATAAAAACTATTTTTGTGTTCACAACAGCAAGGATGCAACTTAAAAATCTGAAATAACAAATCTAAAATGAGAGATAGCTATTCTTTAAAAACTGTCTTATATATAAATAATAATTCTAAAAGGTACCATATTTACTTGAATGTAATGTGCACCTTTTTTTTGGCCAAATTAGGATGCGTATTAGATATGATGGTGCATGTACATTCACCAGCAAATACTTTTTTGGTTTCAAGGTTTTGAAAATTGAGGTGCGCATTGGATTCAATGGTGCATTAGATTCACGTAAATACGGCATATCCTGCCTATTTTTCAGAAGAAATTCAAGGTGGCTTACAATAATAATAATAATAAAACCTAAAACAATCCATAGTTCAAGCAAATCACAAATCAAAATATTAAAATAAAAACCAAGGCCACAATACAGCAATTACAAACCCACCAGGAGAATCAAAACAGCAAAATACCAAAAAGAAGGAATAGTCAACTGAACCCATTTTTAAACAGTTGAGCCGCTGCCACCCAGCTAAAGCCGTTTTAAGTGAGAGGTTCTGATCCAGCTCTCTTGGGATGGGCAAGGCATTCTTCCACAAAGTGGGTATGGTGACAGAAAAGGCCCCAGGTATGCTTTGCCCAGCATGCTGCCCGGTATCCAAGGATGTGGAGCTGGGCCCCAGACAATAACTCGAACCTGGAGGGAGCTTCGTAAGGGAGAAAACAGGCTTGAAGGTACCCAGATCATACATCAGGTAGGGCTTTAAAGAAGGGGTGGCTAATATGTGGCAAATGGGCTGTATGGTCTTGCCCATCGTATCCTTACTCTTCCAGATAGGATTGTGATGGTGCAGAAGCCCAGGCAGCAACCGGTACCAACCAGGCACCAGTCTGTTACTACTATCCCTATGCCCTCCACCAACTTTTTGAGCCCCCATGTGAAGGGCAGTTTTGAGTTTTTTTTGCCCATGCAAGAACCCATGTCACTCAATTGTTGTGTTGAATGCAGCAGGTAAGTCATTATCATGAAAAACCTCAGGTCCTGCTGCTGAGTTTCATGATGGACATTTGAATAAAATCTCTGGATGAGTTACTAAAGTTTTATTTTTAGAGTTGCCGTTTTTTGCTGGAGCCAATTACCAGTATGTGAAGACAGAATTAAAGCACAACCCACAATAAATGAAGCACTTTAAAAAACAACACCAAACACATAACACACACGGAGAGAGATTAACATAGGGTTCATATTTTAATTTTTGCAGTTACTAAACAGGAAAATATTTTAGCAGGAAAGAATGGTATTAAGGAGAAATGATTCTTCATTTGCCCTTCGGCAAGGCAAAGAGAGGATTTGATTTGCTGTGTTACGCTGGAATCTGGATTGGTACCCAGAGATGAGAGAGGTGTTTAATAAAATTTACATTTCATTTTCTCACTTGACACCAGTCTCCTGTCACTCACCAAATGAAGGGTATTTAGCAAATAAGTTTTGTCAGCTCCTAGACACAGCATGAGAGCAGAGGGTTTTTCTAGCAAGTTTTTTCTTTCTTCATTATGTTCACAGTAAGATATGGTGCACGTTGGACGTGCGCTTCTTCAGCAGCTGACAATGATGCAGCCGCACTCAGGAGCTCAGTCACCAAGGCTGGATGTTTTTCATTCAGTCCTTTACTTGCCTAGATAACTCAAGGACTGCCTTCTCTCCTGCGGTCACCACCAGAGCCGTCTTTAGCAGATGCGGCGCCGGGGTGCAAATATCCGACCAGTGTCCCCAAATTACCATGGATAGTGTTGGGGTGGCCGTAGCTGCACACTGCCAGCCATTGGGGAGGGAGCAACTCTCCCCCATGCCGTTGCGGGAGAGCGATCCTCGCAGAGGCTTGGGAGTGAAGTCGCGCCCCTCCCAAGCCTTGTGGGAGGAGAGCACCGCTTCCCTCCCAAGCCTCCTCGGGAGGAGAGCGATCCCTGCAGAGGCTTAGGATGGAAGCTGTGCCCTGCCAGCCATATGGTTGGTGGGTATGCAACTCCCGAGGAGGCTTGGGAGGGAAGCTGCACACCTGCCAGCCTTATGGTTGGTGGGGCGCAGCTGGCGGGCATGCAGGGAAAGGGGAGGCCGCCAGCAAAGCCACACAGCTCCCCCTCTTGCTGGGGCACCCCTGAGAGGCCAGCGCCCTGGCACAATGCACCACTAAGCCCTATGGGAAAGACAGCTCTGGTCACCACAGCTATTAAGATCAGCTGAGGCTGTGCTCCTAAATACACTTACAAGGGAGAAAGCATTCTTCTGATTGAACATACATAGGCTTGCACTGCAAGAGCACCTTCTCGATGAGAACACCCCTGAGCCAAATTCAAACAGCAGAGGTGAATTCATGCATGGAGAGATAGCCCCTAGATCAGGCTTCCTCAACCTCGGCACTCCAGATGTTTTGGGACTACAATTCCCATCATCCCTCACCACTGGTCCTGCTAGCTAGGGATCATGGGAGTTGTAGGCCAAAAACATCTGGAGGGCCGAGGTTGAGGAAGCCTGCCCTAGATATAAGGTCCTTCTTAAACCTGTTCACACACTGTGAGGGTCTCATGGGTCTGTTTAAGCAAGTCCCCCGCCAACACGCCTGGCTACCAAGCCCTTCCCCACCTGAATGCTCAGTGTGTGAGAGAAGGGGATTTGGATATGCACTGATTTATGCACGTAGAGCTCCTTTGTACAAGGGAAGATGTTGGACCAGACAGGATCTCCCCTTTTGTTGGGGAGCTCTATGCACATACATTGGCACACAAAAGGTCCCCTTGGCATGCATGCTGAGTGTCTGGCGAGGGTGGCATGGCCACCATCTGGGGGAGAGGTAGGGGGAGTGGCTGTTGTCTCTGATGGTTCCTCAAAAGCATCTTCACAGAAATAAGTGCCACGTTTGACTATTTATAATTGTGCTTTATTTTTAGAACAATATGAATTTCCATTTATAAAAAGACAATTACAATTTAAAGTAAAAGTAACAAAGTAAAAGTCCAAAAACTAAAGCAACACCCATTTACTATATTTTAAATAAATGGAATTATACTTGACCTTAACTTTGCCAGCACTGTCTTCCTGTGCTTTTTATTTTTAATCAAACTGCGGGACCAACTAAACTCCTTTCGCATCTTTATTTCCTTTCTTTGGTTTTGCATTCCTTACTTTGAAGTCAGTTCAAAATTTTATTCCCTTGCATTCACCCTCCAAAGCCAGCTCCCCCCTGTCCCCGCTGCATGTATTCAAAGAGAGAGGAACAATTAGGATCGCCCCAGGCAGCCTGCCCCTTAAAATCTGTTTTTCAACAGATGCAATCAGATAAATAACTTCAAGACCATCAGATACTAAGGCTGGAATTAGTTTAACTAGGAATAGAAACAACTGAAGTCTTCGACCATGTAATTGACCATAGTTGTGTTCTGCCATTAGTAATAGTATATTAAACCCATTGCTTATATGACAAATTCAGGATCTTATTCCTTGATAACACATTAGCTGTATTCATGCATCACCCATGTGTAGGGCACTCGTGTGTTTGAAGCAGGAGTGGGGCTGTGCTTCTCAATCAACTCCGAGTGTCCACCTTTGCCCTACTGTCTGACACCAGCAAGCTGAGCATAAAGGTAAAGGTAAAGGTACCCCCTGCCCATACGGGCCAGTCTTGACAGACTCTGGGGTTGTGCGCTCATCTCACTCTATAGGCCGGGAGCCGGCGCCGTCCGCAGACACTTCCGGGTCACGTGGCCAGCGTGACAAGCTGCATCTGGCGAGCCAGCGCAGCACACGGAACGCCGTTTACCTTCCCGCTAGTAAGCGGTCCCTATTTATCCACTTGCACCCGGGGGTGCTTTCGAACTGCTAGGTTGGCAGGCGCTGGGACCGAACAACGGGAGCGCACCCCGCCGCGGGGATTCGAACCGCCGACCTTTCGATCGGCAAGCCCTAGGCACTGAGGCTTTTACCCACAGCGCCACCCGCGTCCCAAGCTGAGCATAGTGGTCTGCAAAGAAATCCTTGTCCACAAACCAGAAGTGTGGCTGCACTCCATCAAACTCTGAGCACTGCCTACACCCTTCTGCAAAGATTTTAAACAGCTAACAATATCCAAGATACGTGTGCATGTACTGAATTCTGGACCCTTTACACCCATCCTCCTAGAGTTTATCTAGATGTTACATGCGTCATGGTAATAATGACTGATGGGAGGAGCACAGTAAGAAGAAACGCGCCGGTGTGTCTGCATCAGCACAACCGGATGCCCTCATCTGCAACAAAACATGTCTCTCCCGTAGCAGTCTCTACAGCCACAGCAGGCGCTGCAACTCTCCCAATGGTTTGACTTCACCTTCCAAGGCACACATGGTAGTAAGAATTCCCACTGCTGGGCATCATTGATTAGAAACCATTACATGAGCCATTACTACTACCTTCACATAATGAGTTTCTCTACTTTTGCTCCATGGCAGTTACTGGTGGAGGTGGGGATCTCATTACATTGCCCCAACTAATGTGGTGAGTTCTGGTAGATGGTATGTCTGTGGAGCAAGTTTGAAGGAATGGCCTTTGCCTTGAGAAAGCTGATCCCTACAGCAAATGTAACAACTAAACCAGCTTTTATTCTCTTCTCCTAATTATATAAAACAAAATTACTGATTATTTATTTTTTGCCTTTTGTTCACCTTCTTTACCATGGAAGATGCTTATTGAATTACATTCCAGCTAATCTGAATGCTTAAATATTCAAATTTTGGCAACCATAAGCAAATTATGTGAATTCTTTTAGAGCTGACCATTTGCTCCACCTTCTGCCTGCACCGGGGGTGACAGAAGGTATTTCAATGGCATTTGCCCTTGAGGCCTCCTCCCCTTGTACAGTGGATGCTCGGGTTGCGAATATGATCCATGCAGGAAGCACGTTCACAACCTGCAGCGCCGCGCGTGCGTGTTGTGATTTGATGCTTCTGTGCATGGACAAAGCACAATTTAGTGCTTCTGCACATGCTCAAGTGCCAAAACCCAGAAGTAACCCATTCCGGTACTTCCGGGTTTGGCGCGGTGCGCAACCCAAAATCGCACAACCCGAAGCGTCTGTAACCTGAGGTATGACTGTACGCACAAAGCCTGGGGGGGGGGGGGTTCCGTCCACCCACTGCCCCAATAAGGATACAGTGTGGGTGCATAGCTTATTCTCCCTTGCTGAAGGAGGAAGTTGAGACCATTTCCCAGTTCTTCTTTAGGTGCTAGGTGCTTTTCAAGACTCAGTTTAATTCTACAAGATCTGACTTTTACGCATATAAAATAGGCCACATGTGCTTTCGCTCTTTCTTCATCTCAGGCTGGGGAGGGGGGGGGTAAGCTAGAGATTGACTGAGCAGAGGGAGTAACACCCATGGCACTCACTCAAAAATCCAAATATGCCCATGGACTTAAAAAGCTTGGTGGTTCTTGGATTGTCAATGAGTGAAACTATTCGAGTTTTTAAAGCACATTTATTTGTTAACTTCCATATTATTTATCATGAATCCTATCCCAGGAACTAGTTTATTGTTATGGTACTGCAACTTGCTGTTTCTCCCTCACATCCCCTCCTGACCTCAAGGCAGGCTTCTCTGAGGGTCTTTTATATCTTTTATCTGTGAATTGCCCTTTCTTCGTTTCCTTCTGCTGAGCATAGTCTGAGAAATGTTGCTTGGTATCCTTCCAGTCATTAAGCTCCTTGATGCTCAGCTGCTGAAGTTCCAGAGACCCCCATGTGGATGTTCCAGTGTGGGACCGACGGCCTTGCTTGGTCCTGTTCACTGCTCCCACTGCTGTGCTGTTAAATGCTTGATGATGGCCCTTCCTTAATGGTTCTCCTGTGTCTTCATGTTCTTCACGCAGCTTCAGGTCTGTTAGAGAAAATATAAGCATTCATTTGATAGACTGTGGTCCAATTCTTGGTGTTTTCAATGGCTGGTCAACAATTACTCTAAGGATGACAGGAAATGCTTTGCAGAGCAATGCCAAGACCAAAAAGGGACTGGTAGGGACTGGTATCATGTCTCAGGCCGGCCTTGCCTTTTTCATAGTTCCCAATGTAAAACCTTACATTTATATCCCAGGATCCATAAAGAGGGGAAATTTGTCTTCCCACATGCAATGGGATCATTTAAAACTATGTCTTTGTACAGCTGGATTGGTAAATCAAAGCACATCTAATCTGTCATTTGATTTATGTTATATTAAGTTCTAAGATGGTTTATGCTGTCTTATATATACCATTCATCCACAACCAAATTTAAAACACCAAACATAAAAAAATCTAGGGTTTGTTCATGGGAAATAAAATTAGCTGGCATTAACAAAATAGAACTAACTAACTTTGATGGTTGCTCAGTTTTCAAAACCAACATCACTTTAAATAGAGGGGAATGCAAAGATTAGACATTCCATGTCATGCATATTATATTTGCTTAAGATGTTGTTATTCTTGTTTAAATTCGAACATATTGGGGATTTTTAATGATCTTGCAACAATTCCTTTTAAGAAGAATCTGAAGGACTGGATTTCCTTTTGCAGAGAAAATTCTCCCTATTAATTATTTACACGGTGGCTCCAATCAATGTGGTACCTGTCATCCTCACCAGTCGAAATGAAAGTTCACTATGTAAAGGTGCCAAGGGAGACTGGCAGCCTCCCACTGCGATTTTATAGACAGAACTAAGTCAGCACACATTACGTGTCAGAGCCAACATCAGAAAGAATCAGATCCTTTGATCTCAGACCTCCACAGGAAGCTTAGATCTCAGACAAATTAGATAAAAAATGAATTTATAGCAGATATGTATCCTAAGGCATACAGCTGAACACTGTATTTTGAAAGAGTATGGCAAATATCAAAACATATAAACTGTAGCATTTCCTCTCTTGCTCCTTCTGCTTTTCTGTGATAAATATTAATTAAAATAAGATGAAACTCAAAACTAACCTCTTTCTGCTTCTTACATAAGCAACAAGTTTAGGACCAGGGGAACCCCTCGCAGTCCCTTATTTGCATTCTAGTGGGGGAAGAGCTGAGGTCTGCACTTTGGGGCAGCCAAAACCCCTTCAGCCCCAAGCACAACAGATGCCCCGCCACAATGGCCACGAGGGATGGAGCCAGTTTGAATCCAGTTTACTCTCCTGGCTGACCCCACCCTCCCAACTCAGAGCCCTCCTCCTCCTCCCCTTTAGACCATTCCACCCCAATTGGTTCCATGGGACTCACAGCAAACATGGTGAATGAGGGCAGATTTATTTTATTTTATTTACCATCCTTCATCTCAGGATCACAGGGCAGTTTACAGTTTAAAAACACAAAAATACACAACATAATAGCAAACAAAACAATACCCCCCACACACAGAGAGAGATTAAAAGGCCATCGATTTAAATTAAATTAGCCAAAGGCCTGGGAGAAGAGGAATGTTTTCACCTGGTGCCTAAAGACATGTAAAGAAGTCGCCAAGTGAGCCTCTCTGGGGAGAGCATCCCACAAGCAGGGAGCCACCACAGAAAAGGCCCATTCTTGTGTTGCCCCTCTCCAGACCTCTCATGGAGGAGGCGCACAAGGAAGGGCTTCGGATGATGACTGCACTGTTTGTGCCAGTTCATAAGGGAGAATAGCTTAAAGGTAATCTGCATGCCTCCATCAAACAGTGAGCGATGGGTGAAGGAATTATTACAGCATGCAGATTAGAATGTTCAGCCTCTATGTGGCAAGGGAACCTGATAAATCTGAGAAGGTCTGGAAATCCTGTCCTCCTCCCAGAGAGCACGTGTTGTGGTGAGATCAATGACTGACCTCCCTGCTGTTATGGGTGGGAGCGATTGGATAGCCACAACAACCCAATTGGTGGTCCCTCGGTTCCTAGGGTAATTCTGGCCAATGGGATCGTTTTATGCATTAACCGGGGGACCTACGGTATATATCGTTGCACGTTGCATTGAGCTTCCTCTTTTCGCCTCGTGCATCGGATCACCCGCCCACCCTCCCTATATTTAGGGTTCATTATGACCTTGCTATGCCATCGTGGGTCGTCTGTTTTGGGGACAGGGGCCCAGTAGGAATTTTCCCATTTGGCTGATTGGCTGGTGCCATTGGGTTTCGCCTACCGTGTAGCAAGTTGTCACAACTTTGTAAGGTTTGGCGGTTAGGCATTGGTTCAACGTGGAGTGGAGGGGAGGTTGTCATGCCCACCCCTCCAATAAGCAAAAGGGTATTCCGTTAAAGGAATCCAGTGGCTCGCCTTGCTTTTGTCCGATTCCCTTCCAGGGCTTAGGGCCACGCCAGAGCCCCTGGGAGCATTTGGGGTGAGCTTGAGTCTGAGCCTGGCCCAACGCTCCCCCAGAATGTTTTCCCTTACTGACGTCTGCCGGTTTCCAGTCGTCAGTGCTGCTGTGACAAGGTCAGATGCAGCTGGTTGGGAACCAATGCCTAAGCAAAAAACTCACGATCTGTAATCAATAAAGTTGTGGCCAAAATTATGCCAAGAACCTTAAACTAAATTCTGTGTCAATTGTGTCTTTATTTATTGGGGGAGGTCTTGGGATCTTAACACGCAATGCGTTTTTGGTACTAAATTTGGGCTGACACCACTTGGACCATACTTCGTTTGAGAGTCAACTAGGTATATGAATCATGTTCAAAATATATTGAGTGTAGGTTCTCCTTGCCCTACAACCTCTAGTTTTCACACATGTATACGGCAGTGCAAGGTATGGTGAAGAAAGTCTAATTGAACTCTTACTATATATAACATCAATTAAACCAAAAGATCGATAAGTATATGTTTGCAATGAAATATTTAAACCTTTTCAAATCTCTCTTAATTTCTGTGGCTGATATGACAATGTGACATGCTTGCATATATTATTGCAATGATGAGATTTGATCCGGCTTAGTTTTAAAAAGTAGCCTTTTGCATATAATTTGTCCCTGATCAACTTTTGGGATTAGGCACACCCTACCTATATATAGAGGGACGCGGGTGGCGCTGTGGGTAAAAGCCTCAGCGCCTAGGGCTTGCCGATCGAAAGGTCGGCGGTTCGAATCCCCGCGGCGGGGTGCGCTCCCGCTGCTCGGTCCCAGCGCCTGCCAACCTAGCAGTTCGAAAGCACCCCCGGGTGCAAGTAGATAAATAGGGACCGCTTACTAGCGGGAAGGTAAACGGCGTTTCCGTGTGCGGCTCTGGCTCGCCAGAGCAGCGATGTCACGCTGGCCACGTGACCCGGAAGTGTCTCCGGACAGCGCTGGCCCCCAGCCTCTTGAGTGAGATGGGCGCACAACCCTAGAGTCTGTCAAGACTGGCCCGTACGGGCAGGGGTACCTTTACCTTTTACTACCTATATATAAATAGATATACAACCCAAACAGTCCCTGATGCAGCTATACTCATGAAAATTTGATCTAGTAAATTCAGCCTAATGACACATACATAAATAAGCATACAATAAAAGAGAGAAAAAACTCCATCAAGTTAGCATTGGGGTCTTTTAGTCATTGCAAACATTATTTTAAATATCATTTAAAAATGATTTGATCCAATGAAAATGGATGAAGCAATAATCTGCAAGTCAAACAATCCCACGTTTGATTGTAGCAGTCCGTTTAATGCAGGAAAAGCTCCCAAATACGTTAGAAGTTTTGTCTTCCTCAGCAGCTATTTTACATCTCACAAGACTTCACTTTGTCATCTGCAGTATATATTATTTATAAGAGGTCATCCATAGCTTATTCATTCATAAGATAAAAGTTTTCTGCTCACATGGAGCTTTAAAATAGTGGAACCTTTAGATTAAAATGAAAAGGCCTCCTGAACAAAGTGAAATCGAAGTCCAAATATTCAATATTCTAAAAGCATATTCTCAGCAAAGTCGCTAAGAATATAATCCTGAGACAAACCATTTAGTCCAGCATTGTCTATTCTGCCTAGCTTTTTGAGATCAAAGGGTCTTTCTCATGTGTGGCTGATATGAAGAGTCCAGGGGTGGGGATGATGACAGGTGTCAAGGCAAAACATTCAACTCAATCTTTACCACACCATGGAGGATTTATAACCCCTTTACACGAAAGGGGTGTAAGGGAGTGTTTCCTCTTTACTTTGTCCATCAACATTTGCTCAATGCATATTTATGTTAGGGTTAGTCCCCATCCAGTCCCTACAGTAACATAACTGAGAAGTTATCCAGATACTAGGTCTCATATGGAAATCGGTGTCTTATGGGCAGTGCTATTTTTCTACAAAAAGAGGTGCTGGAACTCACCTTGTTCTCTTATAATGATAATTGTGCCCACCTGAAAGGTGCTGGATCTGAGTTCTGGTGAGTTCTGACTGAAAAAAAGCCCTGCTTATGGGAGACTGGAGTGGAGAATAGAAGTTCAGAAAGAAACATAAAAATTACCCAAGGTAAGTTACCCATTTTATTTTATTTTTTGAAATCGTGGACAATCTGGAACTTGTGTACATTTGGAGATATAAAAATGGGGACACAAAACAATTTTTGTATTTTAGTGAGAAACAGAGGGCCCTATCAAGATAGGATATGATACAGGTAATGAAGACATTGGCTACAGGGGTGCATAAAGTTGATATACTACCAAATAGAAACTTTCTTGTATCATAATCCAGTTATGATTAATTACAAAAAAAGAAAAAAAGAATGGGTGTTTTAGAGGGAGACTTAATGAAACATTATTACGCCAAGGTAAGATCATACAAGATTGAAAGCAAAAATCAAAAGAATTTTTTGAGAATAATTTAGACAAAGATATCAGTCTGGGATGCAAGCAGAACATATATAAGAGGTTACTTTATGCAACATACTGGTAACTCTTGACTTAAAAAAGAGAGAGAGGAGAAAATACAAAAGATTCTGTGTGAAATTAGCCAAAAAGAAAAAGAGCTGGAACAATCACCAACAAAAACAAATGTTAGCTGCCAAAATTAAGATGCTAATAGGAACCTCACCAAAATGCTAGAGAGGGTGCACCTCCACAGGCACATACCTACACATGAGGTGGGAATGCCCCAAAATCCAACTATTCTGGACAACAGCCATTCAAGAAATATGTAAAATAACTAAGCAAGTATTAGAAATTACCCCAGAACTGGCTCTACTAAACATATTCCAAGACAATAATGCCAACTCACATCACAAAGAACTCATAACCCATCTACTCCCAGCAACCAGAAACATCATAGCCAGACACTGGAGAGACCTGTCTGGAGTAAGCATGGACCAATGGTACCAAATAGTATGGGAAACAGCCCTACTAGAAAAACTAACCAATAAACTGAAACTGACACAGGGACAAATAGAGAAGATACCTTCAGCCCTTTGTCACATACACAGCCCAACAAGACAACAACAAGAATCCACCAACAGCAGATGAATCAATATGGCTAACCTGATCCAAAAACACCCACCCCACTCACACATGAAAACAAAGTTCACCACAGCCAATCACAAACAAGCAACCACACCCTAGGCCAACCCTAATTTCTCTCACCACCAAAGGAAGACAAGCAAAGAGAATCTGCACAAACGATGCTGACACAAAACCCCACACATACATTAAGCAAAATAGAAACATTGCCTCCTGACCCCACTCCCACCAACCATGGCTCCCTCCACCTCTTCCCCCCATTTCTTACTAATGTAACCCTAATGTCTCAACAAATGAAACTGACCTATGGAAAATGTAACTTGAAAAAAGAGACGTTGCGCATACCTTTGTAAACCAAGAAAATATTAATAAAAAATATTAAAATGGGGGGAAAACCAATGCAGGAATATGCTAACATTTGAAATATGCTAAACATTTTTTACAATTTGCTAATAAACTTGGGAAATGGTTAGAATATGAACTGAGAAAAGAAAAAGTGAAGTAGGTGATGCTGAAATTACAAGAAGGGAATGCTATAATAAAAGATTGGACAAATATTGTCATGGTCACAATTCCAGTGAGCTGGAAGGTTGGAGGTTCAGGCAGAGACCAGCCTCAAACCCCAAAGCAACAGCCCATTGCAGGAAGCCATTATCTGGACTCCTGAAGCAAAGCTTGCCTGGAACTTCTCATGAGAAAATCTAACCAGGCTACAACTAGTTGACAACTAGTATTTGTGGCTGAGGCACTGAAAAGACCAGCTCAGGGACCTGCTAAGGTTGCAACCTGTGATGTGCAAAAAGTTGCTTTATAATAGGATTAAGTCTGTATCCAAGAGACTCACCTTCTCTCCTAGCAGTAATGTTGTGTTTATTCTCCTCCTGGATGAAGCACGATTGGGCATGAAGTATCTGCTGATTTGCCTGAATATGGGCATGCTTCTTATTCTTCTTATTCTTCAAAGGTTTTCTGATCCTGTTTTCTGTAGCAAAACATTACAAGGGAATTTAAACAGCAATTTTTCAGTGAAATATACAAGTGACCTCCTGGAGAAACAACTAATAGCCCATACCTATTTGGACATAAGAAGTGCCTTAAAAAAAATGGTAAAGGACCCCTGACAGTTAAGTCCAGTCGCGGACAACTCTGGGGTTGTGGCGCTCATCTTGCTTTACTGGCCGAGGGAGCCGGTGTTTGTCCACAGACAGTTTTTCTGGGTCATGTGGCCAGCATGACTAAGCCACTTCTGGTGAACCAGAGCAGCGCACGGAAACGCCGTTTACGTTCCTGCCAGAGCGGTACCTATTTATCTACTTGCACTTTGACGTGCTTTTGAACTGCTAGGTTGGCAGGAGCTGGGACAGAGCAACGGGAGCTCACCCTGTCATGGGGATTCAAACCGGCAACCTTCTGATAGGCAAGCCCTAGGCTATGTGGGCTGGTCTGATGGGAGCTGGAGTCCCAACATCTGGAGGCTCCAAGACAGCCACTCCTGCATTGGAGTAACTAGAAAGTACAACACAAGGGTCTGTACACAGCAGTAATGCCACACCATGCTGATCTGCCCAATACTAATGCAAGAAACATTTCCACACTGTTAGAATTGGGGGGAGCACGATTTGCTACCACCAAGAAACATTTCCACACTGTTAGAATTGGGGGGAGCACGATTTGCTACCACCAACTATTGCCAATCTCACTGTAAAACTTCTCTTTTTCTGTACAGTAAGCCCCAGCAGAACAAATGGGGTATTTTCTGGGTAGAAGCTTCACTTCAGTTTTCCAACTCACTGTTCCTTCTTGTTTTCTTGGCCCAACAGATAACAACAGATCCCAAAACAAGCAGAGAGGCTGCCGATCCCAGTGCAGCAGTGAAGATTATGGCTGATTTTTCAGTCACAGTAATGGGGAATATAGTAAAAGAATTGGATCTGACAGATAATATAGCACCTAAAAAAAAAAAGCAGAATAAAACAAACAACATAATGAGGAGCATGTGTTTAAAGGTTCAGAAATGTAGTTATTGCCACAAAGAAAGGACATTGTGTCTGAGATTGCTTGAGGCCTGAAAGAAAAAGATGAGGCACAGAAAACACTATCAATATCACAGATGGTATCACGATCCCAGTTCTTATTATAAGAAGATGAGAGGTAAAGGTAAAAAGGTAAAGGACCCCTGGATGGTTAAGTCCAGTCAAAGGCGACTGTGGGGTTGCAGCGCTCATCTCGCTTTTCAGGCTGAGCAAGCCAGCGTTTGTCCACAGACAGCTTTCCGGGTCATGTGGCCAGCAGGACTAAACTGCTTCTGGTGCAACAGGACACTGTGACAGAAGCCAGAGCACACGGAAACGCTGTTTACCTTCCCACCACAGTGGTACCTATTTATCTACTTGCACTTTGATGTGCTTTTGAACTGCTAGGTTGGCAGAAGCTGGGACACAGCAACGGGAGCTCACTCTGTTGTGGGGATTCGAACCACCGACCTTCTGATTGGCAAGCCCAAGAGGCTCAGTGATAAGAGCTCTGCTGGATCCGATCAAAGTTCCATCTTCTTGGTTCAGCCAATGTTGCTGAGAAGCCGAAAAACATTGGTTCAGCAGTATGTTTAAGCTATTAGAATTTGGAAGGGAGAGGAATGTACAGTATTTCAGAATTTATTTATTTTTTTAAATGATTTCTTAGTTACCTTTGGATGGCAATATCTCAAACTATGCTGATGTATGAACGATCCTTTTGGCTTCACATGTAGCTGTTTCTTTGCTTAAGTCAGCAAGTGAACCAGGAATTTTGTTCCCATTAATTATAGTTTCTCATTTCATCCAAAGCAGGATAGTATGGGGCAAGCCAGGATACTGAACTATGGTTTGAAGTTGACTTCATATCCTAACTTGTTCTGAAGTCATTAGCTACAGTTTTCTGGTTTGGATGAAATGGGAAACTATTGTTAATAGAACAATAGAACTATTGTTAATAGCCTCCCTGGCTTGTTTGCTCCCCCGTAAGAAAGGAGAAGCAAAGGTCCTGCACATGAGGCCAAAAGACTTTTTCACATATTGGCTGATAAAAGTGAGATCTCTTATTTATTTTCTTATTGTCTACCAGCTCCACCTGGTACGCAGGCTGAGACCCTACCTGCCCGCGGACTGTCTCGCCAGAGTAGTGCATGCTCTAGTTATCTCCCGCTTGGACTACTGCAATGCACTCTACATTGGGCTACCTTTGAAGGTGACTCGGAAACTACAACTAATCCAGAATGCGGCAGCTAGACTGGTGACTGGGAGCGGCCGCCGAGACCATATAACACCGGTCCTGAAAGACCTGCATTGGCTCCCAGTACGTTTCCAAGCACAATTCAAAGTGCTGGTGTTGACCTTTAAAGCCCTAAACGGCCTCGGCCCAGTATACCTGAAGAAGCGTCTCAACCCCCATCGTTCTGCCCAGACACTGAGGTCCAGCGCCGAGGGCCTTCTGGCGGTTCCCTCATTGCCAGAAGCAAAGCTACAGGGAACCAGGCAGAGGGCCTTCTTGGTAGTGGCGCCCGCCCTGTGGAACGCCCTTCCAGCAGATGTCAAAGCGATAAATAACTACCTGACATTCAGATGACATCTTAAGGCAGCCCTGTTCAGGGAAGTTTTTAATCTGTGATATTTTACTGTATTTTTGGTTTCTATGGAAGCCGCCCAGAGTGGCTGGGGAAACCCAGCCAGATGGGCGGGGTACAAATAATAAATTATTATTATTATTATTATTATTATTATTATTATTATTATTATTATTATTTGTACATCCATCCTACCTTTCCTCTGTTACAGAACCCAATATCTCCCATGAAGGCACTGATCTTACCCAGCACCTGCTTAGCTTCAGCATTAAGCAGTCCCCTTTCGACTCTTCACTGGATAACGAATCTTACCTGGAGGAGAGGTCACTTTGAAAAAGAGGTAACAACCTGAGCAGGAACCAGAGACCACCAGGTTTTGAAAGGCAGCCTTTCCATCTTGGACCTTTATCCTTGTGTCACCTGAAGAAAAATACATATCTATGCTAGATTACCTGATGAATTTCACCAAAACTACATCTTTTAAAGCCACAATCTTACACAAATTTACCTGAAAGCTCCAGTAAGCCAATGGGACTTAGATTTGCCTCATTATTCAAGGTGCACACAGAACTGATGCACAACCCTATCATTTACACCATTGTGTTTTTTTTTTAAATAATTTTTATTAATTTTCCAAACATGTAATAAAAACAAACAACAAAACAAAACAAAACATACACACAAATAAACATGTATAATTTCATAAACTCATTTTCCTTCACCTTATTTCCAGGACTTCCCCATACCTCCCTTTTTCTGCATCCTTATTTTTCCCTTTTGACAGCAACCCTCCATTCAATTAATTAGCTCCTCTTCATTATAATTCCCTTAAATTTATGATATACAGCTGCAATTCTCTGTTTCTTAACACCATAGCATCTCAGCACTCCTCAATGTTACAACAATTTTTAAGGTATATTTTAAATTTCTTCCAATCTTCTTCCACTGTCTCACTCCCCTGGTCACGGATTCTGCCGGTCATCTCTGCCATTCCCATGTAGTCAATCACCTTCGCTTGCCATTCTTCCAGGGTGGGTAGCTGCTGCGTCTTCCAATACTTTGCCAGAAGAATTCTTGCTGCTGTGGTAGCATACATAAAGAAAGTTCTGTCCTTCCTTGGCACCAATTGGCCCACCATGCCCAGGAGAAAAGCCTCTGGTTTTTAAGAAAATGTCCATTTAAGGACCTTTTTAATTTCATTATAGATCATTTCCCAGTAGGCTTTAATCTTCGGGCAGGTCCACCAAAGGTGATAGAAAGTACCTTCAGTTTCATTACATTTCCAACATTTATTATTGGGCAAATGGTAAATTTTTGCAAGTTTGACTGGGGTCATGTACCACCTATAGATCATTTTCATTATGTTTTCTCTCAAAGCATTACAAGCCGTAAACCTAACACCAGTATTCCATAACCTTTCCCAGTCATCAAACATAATGTCATGGCCTATGTCTTGTGCCCATTTAATCATAGCTGATTTTACTGTTTCATCTTGTGTATTCCATTTCAGCAGCAAATTATACATTCTTGACAAGTTCTTAGTATTGGGTTCTAACAATTCTGTTTCCAATTTCGACCTCTCCATCTGAAAACCTATTTTCCTGTCCTGTTTGAATACCTCGTTTATCTGAAGGTAATGCAACCAATCTCGTACTTTAGACTTTAATTTGTCATAACTCTGTAATTTAACCCTTTCACCGTCTTGCTCTAAAATTTCGCAATATTTTGGCCATTTGGGCTCCATATTAAGTTTTTTTGTCTCTTTAGCTTCCATTGGTGATAGCCACCTGGGAGTTTTACTTTCCAATAGATCTTTATATCTTATCCAAACATTGTATAGTGCTTTCCTGACAATATGGTTTTTAAAACCTTTGTGTATTTTTACCTTGTCATACCATATATATGCATGCCAACCAAATCTATTGTCATACCCTTCCAGATCCAAAATGTCTGTGTTCTCAAGAAGCAGCCATTGTTTCAGCCAGCAGAACGCTGCCGATTCATAATAAAGTCTCAGGTCCGGCAGGGCAAATCCCCCTCTGTCTTTTGCATCAGTTAAGATCTTAAAGTTTATTCTGGGCTTTTTGCCCTGCCAGACAAATTTTGATATGTCTTTTTGCCACCTCTTGAAACAGTCCATTTTGTCCAGGATCTGGAGTGTCTGGAATAAAAACAACATTCTAGGCAATACATTCATCTTGATGACAGCAATTCGGCCTAACAAGGAAAGTCTCAACCTTGACCATATTTCTAGATCTTTCTTCACCTCTGTCCAACATTTGTCATAGTTGTCTTTAAATAAATTCACATTTTTAGAAGTCAGATTCACACCCAGGTACTTCACTTTTTTTGTTATTACTAAACCTGTTTCACTCTGAAATTTCTCTTTTTCTGCCATTGTTAAATTTTTCTCCAACACTTTAGTTTTTTGCTTGTTCAGTTTAAATCCTGCTACTTGACCATTTACACCATTGTTAAGTCCGCATTCCAGTTTTCTACGTGACATTATTTTTATTGGAAATATTGTTTTATTAATTTAATGACTAGATACCTGCATTTCATTCCGCAATGCTTTTAAGTGCTAACCAAACTCTAGTCAAATCCTGAACTTGACACAGGATCATGGCAAAATTCTTAACCATGCAGGGAGAATCAACTTTCTAAATATTGGTTCAGGTGGGAAGGGTTAGAGGCGCTACATATCAGAACCTCTTTAGGATGTTGGACAACATCCAGAGATTACAAAACAAGAATTTTTTACTTGTTCAGCAAATCAATTACTTGCAGCATTAAATATGTCCTTTGTGGCTACAATAATATTGTATTATTATTATTTGGGGGGGGGGGATCACCAGTGGAAGAAATTAAAACACCTGTCCTAGAAATCACTATCTCCCAAGCAATAAAATTCCCCTTGGAGACAGCCTGTTCTTCAGTTTTAAAAGCCAGAGAACTGCAGCATTGTTAAAACACTAAATAATGAGTTTAAATTATTTGATTATGATGAGTTTAAATTATGAGATTATGATGCTTTCCATTTCAAATGAGCATACTGTTACCCAGTGCTATTTTTCTAGAGAAAGAGGTGCCGGAACTCACCATGAACTCCGCCCTTGTTCTCTTATAATGGCAATGGCACCTACCTGAGAGGGGCCGGAACGGAGTTCCAGTGAGTTATGGCTGAAAAAAGCTCTGCTATTACTACACATTTACTCATGGAAAAAGTTTCTAGATAATCAAAGCCAGACTCCATGTTTTTAAGCACAGTACATATCAATTTTGTAGGCTGTTAATGTGTTGTACACTATTTCAGTGCTCCCTCTTGCATTCTCTGTGCTGCAAACATAACAGACCAATATTTTACTTCTTGTTTTCTGTAACTTCATCTAAAAGCTAGTGATCCAGCTGGAATGAACTCAATTAAGCCTTCTTGTATGTAGACAAATGCACTTTCAGGAGGGGTGGCACAAACAAGCGAGGCGCCTGATGCCAAAGGTATCTGCTTAAGTCAGGAAGCCAGTTGGTAAAATAATTTTTAGGGTTAATAATTCATATGCAAATGAAGTCAGAGTGCCAAACAGTAAAGGAAGGAAGAAAATTTTCATAGTTCTGCTCTAGTCCGACATGGTTTTAAATATATATATATATATTTCCCAATATAGTATAGAAATTGTTTGGCCCTGAGTCTGAAGCTAAATGCCTCATCAAGATAATTCTTTTGCACAATTTATGCCACAATTCATTGGATAAAGTTCCTGGGAAAAGTTCCACTAGGACCTTGGGATAACTTGTAGCAGTTTGAGCATCTAAACAGGTTTCTACCTTCCTATATTTCCCATCCATGACATCCAACTAAGTAGGTCAAAGAAGACAGATGGATAGCTGAGATGCCCCCTTTCAGTCTGATGGCTCCATTCCCTTGTGGGGAACCTCCCCGGAACCTCCCAGGGGCTACGGGCCACAGTGGGCTGGGCCAGAGGCAAAAGTGGGTGGAACAACGGATGCCACTCTCACCTTTTGTACAGAAAGGTTGTATTTCAGCCATGCAAAAACCAGAGGTTTCTACATGCACATGCCATCACAACCATCTCTCCATCCTCCATGTGGCAATGCAAGAAATTATCAAGATGCCAAAGCCAGGGGCGGAGGAAGGGGGTACGGTGGGGGCAGGTCGCCCCGGGTGTCACCACTGAGAGGGATGACAAAATGCCGGACGGCACTCACCACGGGGCCTGCAGCGCACCCAAGCCACACATCTCTCCTGGGAGTGACATGGCGGCTTGAGCGCCTGCAGGCTCTGCACTGCCCCAAACACTCCGCCCCCCCCCCCGCCTCCCCCTCAGCTGTAGGGCAGCTGAATGGGAGGAGGCAGGCAGACTCCTCAGAGGCCCCACCCCATGAATGGCTGCCCCTGGGCGCAGGGCACGCACGCCACCCCAGGCATCCAATTGGCTTGCTCCACCGCTGGCCAAAGCCCTAGCACAGCAGGGTCAGTGAGAGGTGTGGCCTGAGGTGGAGTGTGGCCTCAGGAGAGAGCCAAGGGCCAGTTACAGAAGCCTGCATGGCTGCATTTGGCCTCAGGCTTTACATGGCTGAAATTACAGTTCCCGGTGTGGTGTAGTGGTTAAGAGTAATCTGGTGAACTGGGTTCGCGTCTCCGCCCCTCCACATGCAGCTGCTGGGTGACCTTGGGCCAGTCACACTTCTCTGAAATCTGTCAGCCTCACTCACCTCACACAGTGTTTGTTGTGGGGGAAGAAGGGAAAGGAGAATGTGAGCCGCTTTGAGACTCCTTAGGGTAGTGATAAAGCGGGATATCAAATCCAAACTCTTCTTCTTCTTCTTCTTTCAAATACTTCCTCAATGCCTCTTCCCCACCCATATTGTTTCCTGAAATATCCAATATTGTTTCCTGAAATATCAAGGCCTCTGCCCCATTTGCTGCTGCCTAACTTTCCCCTCTCACTATTCCATTTTATCACGCCCCATCCTCTTCATTCACTGTTAGCTTCCGATACAAAGGTGGTCTGCAGGATCCATGAGTAGACGCCACGTTACAGCAGTTCAGTACCTACCATAAGCCAGTGGTGTAGCGTGGGGGGTGCAGGGGGGGCCGGCCGCACCGGGCGCAACATCTGGGGGGCGCACACTCACACTCGCAGCTCTCTGCCCCTACCTGGCTCACTCGGGTTAGGGGGCGCAAATTACTTGCCTTGCCCCGGGTGCTGACAACCCACACTATGCCACTACCATAAGCTAACAATCAGAGACAGTAACTTGCAGTCACAAGTTGCCGTTGGGACCAATACATCAAAATATCATCAGGTGCAAAGCACCACTGTGTTGAAATCAAATTGAAATGTCTGAACACCTGCTGTAGCCCCATTCAGACTAACAAAGCATTCGTTTCCTGTCACATGAACAAACCAGCCTCAAGTTTGAGTGTTCTTCCTCCTTTCATGCCTGCAAAGAGATCAGAAGTGTTCACTTCCACTTTTCAAACAACCACAGTCCCCAGTGATGCCTGAATTCATGGAACTGTGATTTGTTTAAACAATGGTAAGTGATAATGAGACAGGGCCATACAATGGTTCCATTCTGTTTTGTTCTGAAAATATTTTTAGAAAACAAAATTAAGTTTCTAAGTTTTGACATCTGAGGGACTGTGTGGTCACTTTAAAATTGGAAGCATATGCGCCTGAACTTTTCCTGTGATGTGCAAAAGAGAAGGAGAGGTTAGCCCGTGAGCCAGAGGCTCAATGTGCTTCATTACATAGCTGGAAAATATTCTTTCCTAAAAGAGCAGGACTGGGCCAAAGACTAATCAGATCATGTCACAGAAGTATCAGTTGGAGCTTTTCACACTACTTTGTGCCGTTTCCCAATAAAAATTCACCTGTTCCCTTAGACAGACAGCAATGAGCTTTTTCAGTGGCTGCTCCCTATTTGTGGAATGGTCTCCACCTGAGATCCTCATTGTCAGCTTTTAGATGCCAGGCTAAGGCATTCCTGTTCCAGGCCTTTGATAGCTAATTTGGACCAATCCTATACTATGATTCCTGGCCTCTCTGTGGTGTACATTTTAAGTTGGATGGGGTAGGATTTATCCTTTTTATAATACTGTTGGATAAGCACTTTTAGATAATTTGTCTTTTACTGACTTTCCTGATGCATTGTTTTTAAATGTTTGTAAGCTTTATGTTTTTATGGGTTTGCAAGTTACCTTGAGACATTTTTGTTGTTATTGCAGAAAGTGCTGAATCGTAGTCCCTTTTAACTCTACAACTCTATGATTTCCCTGCTTGCCAGCCAGGCACCTGTATTAAGCCTCTTTCATGGAACTTTTTGACAGAGCATCTAAGTGCCTTGACTACTGATAACGTTCTCAGTTTACTGTAACGCTAGCTTTCCAGGCTGCAACACTGGAAGGTTTTATAGCTGCCATTTCAAGTCTATGATGAACCCTGGAGTAACATACTGTATTCTTGAAAGGAGAGTCTCTCAGCTCTCTGGCACATATGCTTCAAATACCAGAATATTATGGATATATATGGTGCTCGTCACAAAGACCTCCAAAGCAAGCTGGTATTTAACGCTGGAGCGAGCTAATTTGGAGCTAAACTGCTTTGTGAGAGGCAGTTTGGCTGCTGTCAAACCAAGCAGTCTGAATACGTGTGGCAGACACATTCTCCTTAAATGCTGCTAACAATGATCACAATGATCACGTTTGTCAAAGGAATAAACACAGCAAATGATTACGCAGCGAACATCTGCAGAGCACACGTCTGTCGTTCTTGGAGTTTATTGACTATTAATTTGATGTATGTTTCTTTTAAAGAATGCATAATGCCTTTTTCTCTTCAGTGACTGTCCTTTATTTGAGCCTTCTTCCATCTTCTATTAGTTTGCTTCTTTCTTTCTTTATATTTCTCCTTTCATGGCTTAATTAATTTTGGGTCAGAGAGAAAAATAAGGTTGTTTCATAACTCACAAAGATATATTTCAACAGCTGAACTTTTACAATGAAGGGTAACGGAGAGCAGCTCAGAAGATCACATATAAACTCTTCCTTTCCATTTCTTTTGGTTGTTTTCAAAGCCATTGGCAAATTATTAGATCCCCAAATAAGGCAGCTGTCCTGGGCAAAACAGGCCAGGTGGCTACCATTATGTAACAGTAGACAAATGCCCACCTTGTGGAACAAGCATTGCTACTGATGTCATCAGTGAGCATGTAAATCAGAATTACCTCATTGGCTTCCTTGGAGCTATGCCAATTTAAACCAGCAGAGTGGCTGCCCAGGTTAATGTCAGCCACAGCAATGAGTCCATTACGTTCATCGCTTAAAAGACTGCAAGGGGGCCACGAGGGTCATTAAGTCCATAATTGAAAGACATTTGCACAGTGAATTCCTTTGCTCTGTTCTCAGCCAACCGTGCCTACCTGCGGGAGCTGTGCTACAACCCCTGGAAAGATATATTTGGCATGATCAGGGTTCATACGTGCAAAGCTCAGCTGTGACTTCAAATTGGCACACGGTGGGAAGCTTCTCTCTTCACAACTGATAGTTTGTTTGCTCCCCTGTTTTCAATAGTTCAGTAGGCACAGGTGGTGCCACTCTCTGCCTTAGAGCCTTGGACCCTGAGAAGCAGAAATGCCTTAGATTCTTCAGTACATTATTTGTACAAAGGCTCCACAATCCTAGGATAGTCCTAATTAAGCAACCTCTCCGTTTCTGTCCTGTTATATGCAAGTCACAGAAATCACTGCTGTGTCATCCAAATGCATTTGCTTTCGAAAGCCTGTTCATTTCTTTGGGTGGAGATTCACATGCACCTACTCTTACATGGGAATAATTCTGAAGTCCACTTAATTCTTTTTAAAATAAAAAAAATTAAAAATTCACTATTTATAATTCTCTGGAATAATATATTTGTATACCGCTTGCTTCAAATCCCAGGTTATTATGGATAAGGAGGTCACATAGACCTCCAGAACAAGCTCATGTATAATGGAGCAATACAATACATTTATAATACAAAGTGTTTTACAAGTTTGAATCTTGTTTGTCCTTGTAACTAACTGATCTGAGATAGGCACTTTATGGCCAAATTTTATAAAAGGGGGACAGAGGTTGAGGAACAGTGGCTTACCAAAAATCAACTGGTGTCTGACCTCAGCTAGTATTCAGAAAAGCATGTTGCACATCATTCGTAGGACTACATCACATCAGAATGCAGGTGTCTGAAGGCTCTGCCATGAGTATTTGTTTTTTTTTAAAAAAAACCCTTGCACATAGTAAACTAGAATCCTTCTCCTAGGCCCGCTAGCTTCAAAGGCAGAACATTTCTGACATGGAGAAACATTTGATCATGCAATTTTCCATTTGTTTCTAAAATGGCAGGGATCCAGAAAAACAATATCACGTGCTATTCTGAATGTGAAAATTGGCCCCGTCACTTTATCTCTGAGATGGCACTGACTTCAGAGACCTGAATCTGTTAGGGAAGTTTATAAATATTTTGCCCTTTCTGATTTTGGAACTTCGACTGTAACCTGCGTAGCCAGAACAAATAAATCCTTGGGGAGACAGTCAACTAGGTGTTACTCAGAGCAGACCCATTGAAATTAATGGACCTTACTTAGTTATATTCATTAATTCTGGCAACTGTACCCTGAGTAAAACGAAAACGAAGACCACCATGGTCTGCAACTAACTTGAGCAACAACTTGAGCAAATTAATGGACCTTACTTAGTTATATTCATCAATTCTGGCAACTGTACCCTGAGTAAAACTAAAATGAAGACCACCATGGTCTTTCAACTAACTTGAAAGGTCACCCTCTGATGTTCTGCCATGTGAGGCAACGGGCTCCTCCAAAGTATCCATAGCAAGCAACAGAGGCATGGGCAGAGTTCTGTTGTGATGCATCCCAGTTGTTCATTTCTGCCTTGCCTCTTCTCACACGAGACTCAGCAGTCAAGGTGCATAAGGAGAGGATTCTATGTAGGGAGGAGGGAGCTTGTGAAGGCCACATCTGAAACACCTGGGACCTGTACACCTGGTGAAGAGGATGCGGCCACAACAGCGCATGCCTCTCTCTAGCACCCTCTCTCCCTCCAGTTGAGGTATCTGCTGCCACCAGATAAGAGATCGGTTATTTACCAGGCTGCCCCTTATCAAACAGCCTTCCCAGAGTTCCCTGGGGTCTCTCTGAAGCCTCTTTAAGTTTAAAGCTCTAGGCCTCAGCGTGTTTTGATAAAGCTGAGACCAGCAGGGTTTATCTAACACGAATTTAGTTTCCTAAGATAAGAAAGACATGCAAATGTTACAGAGATGGAAATGTGATGCTCAAAAGGACTGAAACCCAAAATGTACCCTTTGGAGCAAAAACAAATCAAAACTGGATAAACAATCCCTAACTCACCAGGCTCTTAGCAGGACCAGCCCTGTCTGCCGTATCTGTATTTATAGATCTCCCTTGTCAATCATGTGTTCCTCTCCTCAGGTTACAGATTCAAGAAAGTTTGGAGCTTTTCTTTTCCCCACCTTCAGAAAAGGGATGTGCCATCCTGCACATACATGGTGACAACGCCTTGGGGCATAGTTAACCCTACAATCCCCACATGAACAGACCAGAGAGACAGGTATCATTTTGCCATATGCAGCAAGACATACATGCAAGATACACATTTCCGTAATGTACACAAGCATATACATAAGCAGCCCAGAACTATAAAGCCATTCTTTCACAGTTAACTGTCTTTTTGTGTATAAGGATGTTGCTTGGATCAGGAGCTATGCTGGTGCTCATGTGAAATCCCCCAAAAAAATTCAGCCAGAACTCACCAAAGCTCAGTTCTGGCACCTCTCAGGTGGGTGCCATTACCATTCTAAGAGAATGAGGGAGATGTTCATATAGAAAAATAGGTAAAGGTAAAGGTACCCCTGCCCATACGGGCCAGTCTTGCCAGACTCTGGGGTTGTGCGCCCATCTCACTCAAGAGGCCGGGGGCCAGCGCTGTCCGGAGACACTTCCAGGTCACGTGGCCAGCGTGACATTGGTGCTCTGGCGAGCCAGAGCCGCACACGGAAACGCCGTTTACCTTCCCGCTAGAAAGCGGTCCCTATTTATCTACTTGCACCCGGGGGTGCTTTCGAACTGCTAGGTTGGCAGGCGCTGGGACCGAGCAATGGGAGCGCACCCCGCCGCGGGGATTCGAACTGCCGACCTTTCGATCGGCAAGCCCTAGGCGCTGAGGCTTTTACCCACAGCGCCACCCGCGTCCCTATAGAAAAATAGCACTGCCTAAAATACACTCCTTTTAACATTCTACACATACAGTGGTACCTTGGGTTAAGTACTTAATTCGTTCCAGAGGTCCATACTTAACCTGAAACTGTTCTTAACCTGAAGCACCACTTTAGCTAATGGGGCCTCCTGCTGCTGCCGCGCCACCAGAGCATGATTTCTGTTCTCATCCTGAAATCCTGAAGCAAAGTTCTTAACCTGAAGCACTATTTATGTGTTAACGGAGTCTGTAATCTGAAGCGTATGTAACCTGAAGCATATGTAACCTGAGGTACCACTGTATTTGTGAGCAGCATGGCCCTACGCTGCCTATAATGGAACCTCAGAGGTGCTTAGAAATAGGTCCAAACCTTTCAGCACAGCCTCTGGACTGTCTTTCAGAAAGGCTGTCACAACCCACGGTTTGGAGGGGAAGCCTACTGTGGCCACTCTTCGACCCTACGGAAATAAAAAGAAACATAGCGTGTTGTTGTTAGTCACCACTGTTTTTTCTAATTGGGGGGGGGGGGGGGATGAAGATGTTGACAATGATTTCTTAGCCCATCTTTCAACCCAGGGCAGGTTGTAAGAATTTAAAAACGCAATATTAAAATTAGTTAAAACAACTTGCGGTCAAGTGGTGACCACAAAAATGCTATAAATATTGGAAAACCACACTGATGGTTCATTGAGGAGACGGTTCAGGGAGGTTTCAACCTCAGTGGCTTTTCTTCTTCTCTTGTCTGCCACAGCTGATCCATAAAAGAGCAATTGTATTAAAAGGACCCATTTATGCTGCTCATCTTCACCAGCTAGCCATGAAATATCTGAGTAATGATCTCCACCTTCCTGTAAAAATAGGAAGAACTGGTCTGAGTGATGTCTCATTCAAGCAGACTCTGAAATGGGTTGAGGTCCCTTGAAGAGTCATCTGTCTTGCTCCATCCTTCATCCTGCCTGTTGCTTCAGGCAGGGAAAAAGCTATTGCTTCCACTGTTCTATGGCAGGTGTGGGGAATGCTGGGCTCTTCCGATGTTGCTGAAATCCAATTCCCATCAGCCCTGGCCATTGCCCTTACTTGCTGGGACTGATTGGAGTTCCAGCCTGGCAACATCTGGCGGTCAAAGGTTCCCCACACCTGTTCTAGAAGGACTGTCAGGGTGATGCTTTTATTTGACTTCCTTTCACACAAGCAGTGGAAGTGCCAGTGGCATTGAACAGAGCCATGGGTGTAGCCAAGGGGGGGGGCAGGTGAAAGTAAAACAATAGAAATACTTAACTAACTGGCCAATCACGTTGGTTCCACCCCCTAACAAAAGTCCTGCTCCCCTAACAAAAGTCCTGGCTATGCCCATCAACAGAGCCTACCACTACTGAAATATTCAAAGGGGGTGGTGGGGGAGATCTCAGAGATCAGCAATTGGAGAGGAAGTGAAGATAAGGGCAGTCCAAATCTACTCCTGTTCCTGATTAAGATGTCCCACTCTCCATCTCTAGTTCCTGAAAAGGGCTGCTCACCGAATACAGTTCAGATCCCAATGCAGCAATTCAGAAAAAAATCATCATCATCATCATCATCATCATCATCATCATCATTGCTATCCCACCCTTCATCCAAAAATCACAGAGAGGCTTACAATACAAAAACGCAAAAATACATGTCATTGAAACTTTGCTTCAGGAAAACAAAAGTTGTGTTTCTCCCCATTCACTATTACTGAAAGCAAAGAAGTCTATAACTCCTTTACCACTTGCACTACAATGTTTCCAAGGAATAGGTGCAGGACGTTTTCTGTAAGCATGGCCTTTACAGTTTAATGGAGATTTTTAAAAGATTTGCTTCTCCCCCCCCCCCCCCACTTGTCAGAAATGTATATGAAAACAATATACATTATAGAAGTGCCTTTAAGTAATTAATCTAATAAATTTCAGAAAGATAGACAGGGTTTTTTTGTGCAGCACATATTTAAAGTTGATTATAGGGAAAGGAAAATCTAAAAAGGATCTTGATTACCTCCCTGCAATTTAGGAAATTGGTGGTGTTTTGGTTTTTTTAAATGAAAATAGCATGTATTACACGTTTGTCACTGCAAAATTTCAGAAGGATTGGTGCATAAATTAAAGTCTTTGGATTCATGGATTTATTTTTTCTTTGCTCAATGGACATCAAATTCTGTGATACAATGCATTAAACTTCAAAGACACTAAAATGCAAGTTGCAATCTTGTCCACCATTATTCATGTGTGTTTATCAGTGGATTTATGTGAAAAGGGCTGCCATTCTGAGCAGTTCTCTTGTATTTCTGATATTTCTCTTTCAGCTACCAATATTTAAAAGACTACATTTTCACATTCACCTATAAAATGAAAGGATGGGGTATTTATTAGGATTATGCTTTACATTGGAAATTTAAAACTAGCAGTCCTGCATACAGGATACATCCTTATCCCATAGTCCCAAATGCGCCTTCTTATAATTCCATACCTGCTTATCCAGGAAGATGACCTGTGGTTGCCTGGGAAGAGGGCTTTCCGTCACCCCATTAGCAGGCTGGATCCGGACAGAGATGTTATAAGGCCTGACATAGAGGCAACTTCCTGGAGTCTGGCTGCTTCCATTTCTTGAACATGGAAAAACATTAAGAGGAGAGGAAATCACCATTACTGGTTATTCATTCAGAATACATCTGGAACCATCACTGGGCACATTGGTGAGAGAATTTCTACCCATACGGCTAGTTTTCTGGAATCTACCAGTTTCCCTGGGACACGGGTGGCACTGTGGGTTAAACCACAGAGCCTAGGACTTGCCGATCAGAAGGTCGACGGTTTGAATCCCTGCGACGGGTTGAGCTCCCGTTGCTCGGTCCCTGCTCCTGCCAACCTAGCAGTTCTAAAGCACGTCAAAGTGCAAGTAGATAAATAGGTACCGCTCCGGCGGGAAGGTAAACGGCGTTTCCGTGCGCTGCTCTGGTTCGCCAGAAGCGGCTTAGTCCTGCTGGCCACATGACCCGGAAGCTGTACGCCAGCTCCCTCGGCCAGTAAAGCGAGATGAGTGCCGCAACCCCAGAGTCGGCCACAACTGGACCTGATAGTCAGGGGTCCTTTTACCTTTACCAGTTTCCCTAATACTAACAGGTTAGTACAGTAAATCCTCTGTGTTCTCTGCTCTATAGCACAGGGAATAATTCAAAGCTGGTGCCTGCAAATATGTGCACTGTATCTTTAACTACACTATGGTCCTTTACTTTTCAAATTCTCTGTGCAGGTAGGCTCCTCCTTAAACTTTTACTTCCAAGAGTAAAAATTGAATTCAAGCACCTGGGATTATTTGAATGCATGGAAGAAGGAACTTCATTCTGAGCCCACACAGCCTGACTTCCTTCTCAATGCTTTGTGTCATTATGCTTATTACCGTATATATGCTTCTAAACCACTGCTACAAGGTGATGACTTGGGGTTTGATATTGCCTCAAAATGAAAGTATAAAAACCATTTATTAATCTCTCCTGGTGTTTGCTTTAAGGTGTTGTACAAACAATGCATTTATTGAGAGCCTATTCACTTTGGTTTAACTCAATTTCTTTAGCAGGTTTCTCTGTATTCTAAAGGCACTCTGGGCTTTGCAAAGCTTTTGCCTTTGCAAACTATGCTAGGAAGGAAAAGGAAAAGTGGCTGATTTCAAAGCTAATAGTCTATGTTGCTTTCTAATACTGCTCATCTGAAATAACGCACAGGGACTGAGAAGTGGATTGCAGAAAATTAGCGGAAATATTTTCACTAGGCTTATATACTTTACCTAGGAAAAGATCCTGATGTTGGGAAACATGGAGGGCACAAGGAGAAGGGGACGACAGAGGACAAGATGGTGGGACAGTGTTCTCGAAGCTACCAGCATGAGTTTGACCAAGCTGCGGGAGGCAGTGGAAGACAGGAGTGCCTGGTGTGCTCTGGTCCATGGGGTCACAAAGAGTCGGACACGACTAAATGACTAAACAACAACATCACAATATACTCTACCTAAGCAGGAAAACTATTCTTATCAGTGCTAGCAATAAATGTAAAAGAATTACCTCACTGGGCATAACTGGTAGGATCAACATGTACTGTATGTGTTCTGCCAGACCTCAGTAAAGGTTACAAGCTCACAGTTTCCAGGCCTGCTGCTCCCACCAGAGAGAACAAGTCTTGTGGACAGAGCTTATTAAAACCTAGACTGACTGGTTTTTCTCTTGGAGAGCCATCCCTGATTGGAAGTGTCACTCATAGAACTCCACTCCTCTGCCTCTCTGCTTTTTGTGTTTTCCATTTATGAAAAGGTTGGAGGAAGTTCTAAAATTGGACTAAATATCCCAAACAAGAAAACAATTTCTAGAAACCCTCCTGAGTTTTCAAAGTGGCTCCAAAGCCTCAAAGCCTGCTAACTTTGCTTTGGGTTTTGAGGCAGTCAAAAATGTATTTGAGATGGGGATGGTTGCTTCATCAGAGGTGAATTCACAGACCTAGCACACCTCAGACTTCATGCATCCGGTGAAATGGGCATCAGGCTGCAAAACTTTGTACCGTAATAAATCTGTTAGTTTAACTCTAAGGTGCCACAAGAAGGTTGTTGTTAAGAATTTTGTTACATTTTCCATGTCATAGAATCGTAGAGTTGGAAGAGATCATCTAGTCCAACCGTCTTTAATGCAGAAATCTTAACTAAAGTGTCCATGACAGATGGCCATCCAACCTTTGCTTAAAAAAAACCCAATGGGGCCACCTTGTGAGGGAGACTGTTCCACTGTGTATATGCGTGTGTGTATGCTTTTTCTCAGCAGTGAAAACTCAGCAGTGGCCAGAAGATTGGAGAAGATCAGTCTACATCCCAGTCCCAAAGAAGGGCAGTGCCAAAGAATGCTCCAACTACCGCACAATTGCACTCATTTCACACGCTAGCAAGGTTATGCTTAAAATTCTACAAGGAAGGCTCAAGCAGTATATGGACTGAGAACTCCCAGAAGTACAAGCTGGATTTAGAAGAGGCAGAGGAACCAGAGACCAAATTGCAAACATGCGCTGGATTATGGAGAAAGCTAGAGAGTTCCAGAAAGACATCTACTTCTGCTTCATTGACTATGCAAAAGCCTTTGACTGTGTCAACCACAGCAAACTATGGCAAGTTCTTAAAGAAATGGGAGTGCCTGATCACCTCATCTGTCTCCTGAGAAATCTCTATGTGGGACAAGAAGCTACAGTTAGAACTGGATATGGAACTACTAATTGGTTCAAAATTGGGAAAGGAGTACGACAAGGCTGTATTTTGTCTCCCTGCTTATTTAATTTATATGCAGAATACATCATGCGAAAGGCTGGGCTGGATGAATCCCAAGCTGGAATTAAGATTGCTGGAAGAAATATCAACAACCTCAGATATGCAGATGACACAACCTTGATGGCAGAAAGTGAGGAGGAATTAAAGAACCTTTTAATGAGGGTGAAAGAGGAGAGCGCAAAATATGGTCTGAAGCTCAACATCAAAAAAACGAAGATCATGGCCACTGGTCCCATCACCTCCTGGCAAATAGAAGGGGAAGAAATGGAGGCAGTGAGAGATTTTACTTTCTTGGGCTCCATGATCACTGCAGATGGTGACAGCAGCCATGAAATTAAAAGACGCCTGCTTCTTGGGAGAAGGGCAATGACAGGCCTAGACAGCATCTTGAGAAGTAGAGACGTCACCTTGCCAACAAAGGTCCGTATAGTTAAAGCCATGGTTTTCCCAGTAGTGGTGTATGGAAGTGAGAGCTGGACCATAAAGAAGGCTGATCGCCGAAGAATTGATGCTTTTGAATTATGGTGCTGGAGAAGACTCTTGAGAGTCCCATGGACTGCAAGAAGATCAAACGCATCCATTCTTAAGGAAATCAGCCCTGAGTGCTCACTGGAAGGACAGATCCTGAAGCTGAGACTCCAATACTTTGGCCACCTCATGAGAAGAGAAGACTCCCTGGAGAAGACACTGATGCTGGGAAAGATGGAGGGCACAAGGAGAAGGGGGCGACAGAGGACGAGATGGTTGGATAGTGTTTTCGAGGTTACCAGCATGAGTTTGACCAAACTGCGGGAAGTAGTGGAGGACAGAGGTGCCTGGCGTGCTCTGGTCCATGGGGTCACGAAGAGTCGGACACGACTAAACGACTAAACAACAACAACAAATGCTTTTTCTAGGGACGTGGGTGGCACTGTGGTCTAAACCTCAGGCTTGCCAATCGGAAGGTCGCGGTTCGAATCCGCACAACAGGGTGAGCTCCCGTTGCTCAGTCCCAGCTCCTGCTAACCTAGCAGTTCGAAAGCACGCCAGTGCAAGTAGATAAATAGGTACTGCTCCGGCGGGAAGGTAAACTGTGTTTCCGTGTACTGCTCTGGTTTTGCCAGAAGTGGCTTAGTCATGCTGGCCACGTGACCCAGAAAAACTGTGTGGACAAACGTCGGCTCCCTTGGCCAGTAAAGTGAGATGAGTGCCGCACCCCCAGAGTTGTCCGCAACTGGACTTAGCTGTCAGGGGTCCTTTACCTTTACCTTTTTATGCTTTTTCTACACATTTTGCTCCCAAGTTAAACCTTGCTTGCTAAATAGCAGAAAGAACTTGCTTTCCTGCAGGACA
Organism: Podarcis muralis; assembly: GCF_964188315.1. NCBI lineage: Eukaryota > Metazoa > Chordata > Lepidosauria > Squamata > Lacertidae > Podarcis > Podarcis muralis. The sequence continues at coordinate 117,704,875 of NC_135657.1, read as the reverse complement.
TTGTCAATGTCTAAAATAACTGGTTGCGCCAAAGGGGAAAGAAAATGCTCCCTTCAAAAGCAGAATGTATTGCCATTCTGCCCAGCATTTTGGTTCATGGGAACCTGAACATTCCTCCCTGTAGCATTGGTAAAAGAACATGCAGGCTTGCTGCTTTCCTGCTGAGCAATATCAGGAGGTAAGCAGGTTAGCTTGTCAGTTCCCTTAAGGAGAAATGGGGAAGTTCACAACACCCAGGAAGAGCAGGCCCTGTGGGGAAACTATAAAGAGGTTACGCAACAGGAGATCGCAAACGCAGACCGGCTGAACATACTGAGATCCACAGGAGAGCAGACCCTTGTGCCAAAATAGGATGTGTGCTAGGGAAGAAACCTGTACAGATCTGTTGGTAAAATACAAAGGAGCTTAATCATTTGCAGTTAGTTTTATGAATAGCGGAGGAGGACTGGGAGAAGACAACGGGGGTGGTTTTTGTGTGCACCGCAATTCTGAGCACTGTAGGGTCTCTGTGTGTGTCTAGGTTTGAGAGAAGTACTGAGGTTTTGCATTCCTGTTTTTCTTTAGCTTTAAAATGCTGTGTGTGCGTTTGTTTGGTTACTGTGAGAACAGGCTGCTGGGGGGGAAGTGTTTTTGGTGATTATACTTTGTACTGTTGATACAAAGGATACCTGTTATGCAGTGTTTGAAGTGCCAACTGTTTCTTTGCAAAGGAGGAGAATACCAGAACAGGTGAAAAGAGTACTTTTCTCCCAGCAGAGGAGCAATTGCAGCAAAGTAAGACACCACTCAGTTTAGTTACTGTACTGCAGGTGTTAAACTCTTTGTGAAACAGCCATGGTTAAAAGTACCTTTGCAAAGGAAGTTGGTGAGAAAGCCATTGGCCAAGACCTGTGACTTCTTAGCAGCCCCAGCAGGTCTGGTGGGTAACAACATCTGCATTGTTTGCTTAGAAATCTTCCCTAGTCTACTGAGCTTCCATACTGTGTCACAAATGGCTCAGCTCCCCTAGTAAAAATCTTTCCCTACCTCTGACTCCCAAGGGTTTTCTGACATTTCAGTGGGTGCCCTATGGTTGCCAATAGCAACCAGCAGGTCCTTCCTACAGCCCCCAAGCACCATGTTTCAACCACACTATATATTGTGCAGATTAATGAAACCAAGGCTTACATTATTAATTATAACCATAAATATTCGACCCTTTCCTTACCTGAACTGTGAATGGTTAAGGACTGAAACTAGGCAGTCCTCTAATTCACTTCTTAGGTTTAGCACCTGGGGAATAGTATCGTGTGAAAAGTAAACAGCATTGTGTTGCAGGACAGACCCAGCGGACGGGCTGTTTCAGCATATCCCAAGGTAATACCACTTTAAGCTCCATATAAACTCTTAACAGCTTCTATCCTAAAACTAGACCGTAGGTGGTAGAGTTTTTTACGATATGTTATAATAGTGCAATAAATCTGTTAGCTTAAAATCGAATCTCCGTGGCCTTTTAGAGAAATCATCATTAAATGCAAAGCCCTCTTAATGATGCCATCCCGGTGAAATTGTTTAATCTGCAAAGGGGGTGAAAGGTCACCAAATGAATTTTTTATAATACATCAACTTGACACGCAATAGGGAAAACTGTAATAGATAAAAGCAAAGGAAAAGGGCACTGTCTTCTTCTGATAGGTCAATAGCAGCCAAGAGAGTCACTCATCCACTTTCCCTTCACTGCTGTGCTCCTTTCCCATTTAATATGGACACCCAATTAATACCTCAGCACCATAGACAACCTCATTTTAGGTGAATTATAGCAATTCCTTCCCCCTTCTCTGAAATGAAAGTGATCACAATACATCATAGCATTGCACGAATTAACGTTAATTGATTCCAGTTACCAAGCATCGATGGGCCACTTCTATAACCTGGGCCTTATTGGGAGCTGGAAGGGATGGAAGCAAGATTAGATTGCAATGTCCGTTGCTTTGGCGACGGAAGTCACCTGACACCTTGTTAGGTGGTTTGTACGGTTCTATTGCAAACCCCAGTGGGGTCGTCAGTAAACTGGAGTGATGTCCAAACATCATTACAAGCTGCTTCGATATTAAAGCGAAGGGATTAACACCTTATTGCAAGCAACCTGGATTTGTCACTGTGCTGTCGTTATCCAATTTCTAGCTGATAATGTGACTATGGCCTGCGGGCGCAAGGTCCTCCAGCTAAAAGGAAAGTATAAAAAAAATCCAACCTGCCCAAGAGCTAAAGTCGTTTAACCCCTCACCTGCTGTGCTTCCTGCAGATGAGCTATGGCGTTTGTTTGTTTGTAAACTATATTAAAACAGTGGGCAATGGCAAAAATGGGGTGGGAAAACTTCCGCATTCTGGGGCCTAATTCTTCTCTACCAGGTAGTTATTTTCTGTCAGCTCAGATACTCATTGTAGTGAACAAAGACAAAACCCCACTTTTCATAGGCTTAATTTATGTTGATGTTAATACATAGTGACTTTTGAAATGGATTTTCAGTGCACTGAAACAGTCTTACAAATGCCTGCAAAGTTCTCATAACACAACACCTCCTGGCCATGCCTGAATTTTGAATATTTTCCAGGAGATGCTTTTGTCCTCCCACATGATGCCCAAAATCTCCCTGACACAGTGCATATGGAAGGCATTGAGGTGTCACTCCTGGCAGGCCTAAGTTGCCAGTGACTCATTTGCATAAAGCAGTGTGCTCAACACGCAAGCTTGGTAGACCTTCATCTTGGTAGTGGCCATTAGCATCACATTCTCCCATACTCTTTGGAGACACGAGCCATTGCACAGCTGCCTTGACAATACACTTGCCCAGCCCAGCATCGATGGAAAGATTGCTGGTTATGGTGTGACCTAGGTAGACAAAATTGTCTACCTCAAGTGTGTGCTTATCATTGCTGATGCTGGCAATGTCCTGACCCAGAATGTTGGTCTTTTGTTTGTTTGTTGTGGAAAGGTGGGAATCTGCTCTATTACTTTTGTGTGTGTGTGTGTGTGCGCGCGCGCGCGCGCAAGAGAGAGAGAGAGAGAGAGAGAGAGAGAGAGAGAGAGAGAGAGACTGCTAGAATTCCCAGTGAAACTCATTGCTAAACGTGGCACTAAAATTTTCTTCGACTGAGTTGCCTTTGATTAGGCATGTTTGTTTTCCAGGGCAGAACATTGGAAAGCGGGAGCAATGGTTTTTGTTTGCTTGTTTTGTTTTCTACTAGAATTTAGGTACCTAAAACACGCAATAATTAGGCCAGATTAATATTGGTTGAAGCCTTGGAGCTGTATTAATTGGTGGGGTGTTGCAGAAAAACATGGCCCTTCACAGAACAAAGATAGATAAGTTTGATTAAAGGAACCAAAATTTGATGTCTATGATGCAAGCACTATTTTATGCCTCTTTCTATGCCTTCACAACAGCCATGTAGAAGGCAGAATGTCAGCAAAAATAAGTGCACACAGTTTTCTCTGTGTTTTGTTTATCAGGGTTGTTTGAATGTATGATGTGCTTGCCTTTAATCCCTGATATGCGGCCCCTTAATCTCTGATGTGAGTCAATATAGTTTAGGTTGTTTTTAGTAGACCAGTGCATGGCAAGATGGGAAAGACAACACACACACCCTCAAGAACAATTTGAGCTGCCCGCATCCTAGTGTGCGACCTCCTGCAAAGCCTGCTTGCAAAGCACTGCTCCCACTACATTTCTCAGGGTCTGCTGCCACACCTCCTGCACGTTCCTGACTCTTCCTTTTGTGCCCATCTTCTGACTTGGTCAGTCCAGCAGTTGCTATAGAATCAGATAGCTAGCTCAGAATTATTGCTTGCATTGATGCTGCTGTGGCAGCCGTCACAGTGGGAGAAATATGTTAATTTTCATTCTGTGGGTCTTGTATTTACAGGTCTCACCCTAGTGAGATAAGTGGATTTCCATTGCTCTTGGGCATAAAGTGACAGTGTTGAGTTATAAAGGCCTTTTAGATAGGTTTGCTATGGACAGTAGATATTAAAAGCAGAGCACAGCTTCAGGGTGATGGCGTACCATGGGGGAATCAGTAATGTGGGAATCAAACCCTTTAATTCTTGTGCAGTGGTATGAAGTAATTTAACCCAAATTAGCTATGGACAGCCCAAAGTGTAACAAGATGATGCATTCATTGTTTAGTGGCAATAATAAGCCAGCAACATAATCCTCTGCATGTTTGCTGAGAAGTAAATCCCTACTGTGTTGAAGGGGGCTTACTTTCAGGAAAGTATACACAGGATTTATACACAGGATTGCGACCTAAGTCAGAATTTGATGTATTTATTTGCTCAATGCCTGAGATATGTCCAACCACAACGTAAAATTCCAAGTAATCAACCATTTTTAAGTAAGCAGCTTACTTAACTATCAATGATCCTGACAGTCTCTCTGTTCCTTGTCTATGAAAAGGTGATAATTGCACTTCAGCTGGACAAATGTGAAGCCAGAAACGGGTCTGAGTCAAGTAGCAGCAGCTTACTGTACAGGAAGGCTTGTGTAAACTGTCTCATTTCTGACATGGCCATATTTCTCAAATCCCTTTTCCTCATTAAAAGTAGAATTGGGAGTGGCAGCCATGGTGGGAGAGAAGCATCTAAGCCCTTTGCAAATACTTTACTCATGCACTCTGTCCCCCAGTCATGTCCCCAGCATAGCACTTGTGACATCGGGAGCTGAACTTCTCAGTGTGGCTTCATTTCTCATTCATGTGTAGGAACGTGAACCCAGTTCAATCACTGAGATCATCTGTAGGAGTGACTTTAGTTGTCCCCCCCAATTAGTGAGGTTTATCTAATGTCAGGGTAATCAGTCCAGTCTTGCAAAAAGTTCTTCATACAAAGATTCAGCAAGCATCTTCAGTTTTACTTTTTACACATTTGCTGAAAACTTTTCTATTCCACCTAGTTTAAACAGACAATTAATATGTGTGTGGGTTACAATTTGCCAGTGGTTTGCAATTTCGTTTCCATTGTAGCTATAATGGTACACACAGTTTGATAAGCTGTATATGCTTTTATAAACAAAAAGTGCCTCCATAGAGCTGTTCAGATAACATAGCTAGAGTCGGACGAGTGGTTTGGGCTCACTGACTCAAACCAATCTTGGCCATAATTTGAAAGTGATGGTTGTTGTACCACTCGCTTCAGTGAATGAAGGATACAGGAGAGTAAGCCTTTGGTCTAAGTGCTTCTGTGTCAGCCACTCTTGTGAGGCTCCCCCCACCTTCAGATCATCCCTCACCACTGATGACATTGACAGGCAATGAAAAGTGCCTTTTACATTAGCATTTACAGTACAACATTACTATTTTATGTGAAGTTCACTTACCTAGAACTTCCATCTGCTGGAACTGAGGTGGCAGAAACCATCACCACTAGGGTATCAACTGGTATTTTGAGGGCATGCTGAAGTTCACCAGTCTGTTGGGCATTGATAAGAGTATTGGCCAAACTTGTCAATCTGTCACCTGAAAATGAGGAGGCAAGCTTGGACCTTCGGAAGTGTAATGGATCACTTATTTCGAGGATCACCACTCTGAAACCAGTGGATGAATGGGGTGGCAGCAAGCCCCCCCAAACTGCTGAACCTGTTTGGGTTTTCTGTTGGCTAGCTCTATGATGAATGAACACACATGACTTCATAGGGGGGCACTGGTGTTTTCTCTTTGTAGCATTGTCTGCTATGGTATTTAAGGTGCTCTCACTTCCAGATGAGTTGAGGACTGTTCTGATTTGGTCCCACCCAATCTGTAAAAAAATAGCCAGTCTCTGAATCACCGCTGCCTCAGCCTCTGCTATAGTGAAAGCAACATGAAGAGAATTATATGTGTGTATTTCAATAGGTTCATCCCAATGAATGGCAACATACAGAAGATTCTCATGAAAACTGAAGTAATTGGTTCCCGACACAGCATTTGCCAAGGAAGGTCTGGGAAATGACAAAACTGGTGGCATATAGTTCCCTTTAACAAAAACACAGAAGCTTCGTGGCTGATCGTAAAAGATAGCTAAGAGAATCCTTGTAGCGTTGTGACCACTATTTAAGTGGAGTCTTAGTGACCAAGGCACTGGACCATTAAAACAAATTTTTGAGAGCTTGCTCAATGGCAATATTGAGTAAAATGTTGGTGAATGCTCTGTGGCACAGCAGGATCCCCGTGAAGTGGCTTCGCTGAAGGTATCAATGAAGGTGTCGGTCACCAGCATGGGTGGAGAAGGCTTCCATTTACTGGTATCTGTATCTGTACTTTCTAAAATCACCACTGCATAGTATGTTTCTCTACAGAAATACACATTTGATGACGGTTTGTAGATGCACTTTCTGTCTTCTCTGTAAATGCCTGTTAAATAAATAATACATCATCAACACAGACTTGCCAACACTTGTAATTTTGTCACAAGACTTGTAATATGTGACAGACATTTCTCTTTACACAGTCTCTGAAGAGGTAAACAATTGTACAACTACATTATTAGCTTTCATCGAAAGTGTGATTGGGAGACCAGATGTAAGGGCGGGGAAAATATGTGCCTACTCCAAATGACAAGGAAAATTAAAGAGTAAAACTAGATGCTGTTTTCAAAAAAGAAAATGCACTTTTTAGATTGAATCCTTTATTCATTTCAAAGTAATAAAATGCATAATTGCATTACATTAATGTGATTAGACATAAGATTGCTGACTGAGTTGGCACTAATGCAGAAAGCTTATGCCGTCTAGGTTCTACAGATGTATCAGTGAAGCATTAGATCACTGAAGGTTCTGACTGGAGCAACAAAAAAGAGATGGTTTTTCAGTGGATTTCATCTGGAGGGCAAAACTGAGCTATCTTATTCCAGAAAAGAAATTCACTGAAGGAGGAGGTTATTATAGCAGTCCCCAAATATTTAAAAGGTGCCATAAAAAGAATCAAATTTGTGATAATTCCTTTAAGGATGAACAATGGCCTACAACCAATTGCTTACCTGATGTTCTCAGTACAGTGGTACCTCGGGTTACAGATGCTTCAGGTTACAGACTCCACTAACCCAGAAATAGTACCTCAGGTTAAGAACTTTGCTTCAGTATGAGAACAGAGGGAGGCCCCATTAGCTAAAGTGGTGCTTCAGGTTAAGAACAGTTTCAGGTTAAGAACGGACCTCCGGAACGAATTAAGTTCTTAACCCGAGGTACCACTGTATTACTAAAGCAACAAACTACATTTTCCAGAAAAAGCATTATATGGTGGAGGTGGTAATGAGGAGTTAAAACTCTTTTAAAAAATGGGATTAAGTTCTAATGGGCTTTTTTTTCTACCAGTGGGGTGGTCTGGGGGCTCTTGCAGATTGGCCTAACCTTTCCACTGTGTAGGGATGGGAGAATATGTCGATGTCTCAGTTTCTCGGTTTTCCAGTGTTTAACTGAGTTCTTCATATTTTGCATCCATTTGTGATTATTATTATTTTAGTACCAACCACTGAAATGCAGCCCCAGAACATTGGCCATGAGGGTGTGTGTGTGTGTGTGTGTGTGTGTGTGTGTGTGTGTGTGTGTGCGCGCGCGCGCACATGCCTGCACATATATGCAACAGAGAGCACAGGAATGAACATAGGATAATTAGGATAGGACCAAGGAGAGAAAGCTGAAAATCTGGGGGCCTTTCTGGACATGCAAATCACTGTGTCTAGTTCTGGGCACAACAATTTAAGAATGATATTGACAATCTGGAACGTGTGCAGAAGAGGGAGATTGGTATGACTGAAGGTCTGGAAGCAAGGTTTATGACGAATGGTTGAGAGAGTTTGAGTGCGTTTAGCCTGGAAAAGAGGAGACTGAGAGGAGATATGATAGCCATCCTCAAATATCTCAAGGGCTGTCACATGGAAGAGGGAACAAGCTTGTTTTCTCCTGCTCTGAAGGGAAGGATCGGAACCAATGGCTTCAAGTTACAGGGAAGGAGATTCAGACTAATAATAATAATAGTAATAATAAATTTTATTTATATCCCGCCCTCCCCAGCCGAAGCTGGGCTCAGGGCGGCTAACAACAATCAAAATAATCCGACATTCTAAAAACATTCATTATAAAATTAATTAAATCAAATTAAAATCAAATTAATGGCAACCATCAAGCCAAATTCTGTGCAGATTGCCGATTGCCAGAGGAGGGGGTCAGGCTGCGCCCTGACCAAAGGCCTGGTGGAACAGCTCTGTCTTGCAGGCCCTGCGGAAGGATGTCAGGTCCTGCAGGGCCCTAGTCTCTTGTGACAGAGCGTTCCACCAGATTGGAGCCGCGACCGAGAAGGCCCTGGCTCTAGTTGAGGCCAGCCTAACCTCTTTGTGGCCTGGGATCTTTAGGATGTTTTTATTTGCAGACCGTAGATTTCTAAACGCCGGGAACAACTTTCTGACAGTAATAATAGCTGTTTGACAGTGGAACCTACTCCCCCAGGTTGGTTGTGGGCTTTCCTTCCTGGGAGGTTTTCAAGCAGGGGCTGGCTGGCCATGTGTCATGGATGCTTTAGTTGAGATTCCTGCATTGCAGGGGGTTGGACTAGATGACCCTTAGGGTCCCTTCCAGCTCTAAGCTTCAGTGATTCACTAGCTACAGAACTGCTGCAGGCTTCCTCATTTGATGCCTTGCAAACAGCTGAGTCAACCCTTCCCCTCCCACTGATCATCCCTCTCGCATTTCTCTTGCTGAGGAGGTCCTGCTCCTATTCTGCCATTTGCTAGGATTTGCATTTGTGCAAGCTCCCTCTTCTGCAAAGAGGTTGCTAGCGTCCTGGTTGGTCCCTTCCTCTTCCTCTGCCCTCCCTCCTTTCAGAATCACCTTTTCTGCCAGTCACAATTTCTGCAGCCAGCCATTTCGATCACTTTTAAAATGAAACCCACGCTGGCCTTGGTAATCATAATGTCATTTACAATTTACCACAAAACACGTTTATTCAGTTAGCAGCACGTTGGAGAAAAGAGAACTCCGTATGAACTCGCCGCTGAAGGCCTAATCTGATTATTTCCTCATGAAAATCCAAGCAGGGGTGCTTGTAAGCGGGGCTGGGGGGGGGAGGGAGGAGAGGTCTGCTCACAGCTGACTCTCATAATCAACACAAATAGATAAGTGACACACCGTGTCAGGGGCAGCGTCTAATCTGCCCTGCGGCTCTCCTTGGAGAAAAAGGCCAGAGTGGACAGGGCTTAATAAATACTGATTGACCACTGAGTATTGAGGTGACATGTGCTATTTACATTCGAGATGAACAATAACAGTGATAAATTCCAGAAGCCTTCCTTCTAAATGGCTAAAATTAAGTTAAGCGGGATATATATTTCGTGTGAAAAAGTGAGGGGAGGAGAGAATTGGGGTTCGCAGATTGGGGTGTGCAGGTGTGGCACAAAAAGTCAGAAAAGCCAAGAAGATGGCGAGTGCATGAGATAAAACTAATTATATGTACAAGAGATTTTTTTTAAAAAAAGAATGTGGGGGGGACTGTTGTGTTTATGCGCCAACACGCGGCACTGAGCACCATGTATGGTGCGATCAATGGCATCAGATGTGCACATGGATGTGTTACACAGTAGCCTATTGGGTATTCAAGGGCAGCAAAGTGGAAGTTTGTGTGTGCTCTCTTTTCGTACAATCCTTTTCACATTAATTTTTCTCTTTCCCCCCCACAAATTCTAAAAAAGAGCTCCACACCAAATTTGTTATTTTATTTAATTTACTTCTTTCCAAACACTCAGGTTGCTTGCAGGGTTTCTGACAAATATTAACTTTGTGTCAATATTTGTCCTTCCTGTCGTGAAATGAGGATTTTCCACCTCATTTCACATTTGAAAAGAAAAATATGCCGTTGGGGTCCTCTTTGCTTAAGAAAAAAAACACCCCACACAACTCGTATCCTTTATTTAGAAAATGGACCAAAAGGGAAGGTTTTTTAAAGTGGGTTTTTTTTTTTAAAAAAAAAAATGATGATGTTTTACTTAAAGGCACGGAGACTTTCGGTTTTTTACTCAGCTCCCTCACCAATGCCCTCAAAAGTTCTACATTTAAAATTGAATGAAATACATCAACATTAATGATTTCCCCCTTTAGGTTAGCATCGCCATTTCTTTCTACTAATTTCTTCCCCAGTTTATGATAGATTTCACATTGCATACTTGTAAGGAAAAATTCGGGAGCATTTGACTAAAACAAAGAGGTGTCATCAAGTTTCTCTAATATGTATTTTATCAAAATAAAATAAATGCCAAGCAGTGTTGTTTCCATCTGCCTAGGTTTGCTAGTCACTTATTTCTAATGCTAATATAAATGCAGCTACCATGTTAAAAGCCAAAAGTGGGGACATAATTAATGGCACACTATTTACTCACTGTAGCCTAGTGGCCCTGGGCAAACTATACTCCATAAACCATACTCCCCCAGAATTAAGGAAGACAAATAATTCAGTGGACAACTGAGAGAACTTACATGTTAAGTTTCCCGCCATCTCACAAACTACCTTGTGAGAACTTGCTGTACGAGCTTGTGTGAGAGAAGAAGCAAATGCTGTGGGGGATATATATATATATCCCACACAGGGATATATATAGGAGGCAGTCTTAGGCTCCATATATATATATGGAGTAAAGAAGCATATTGAAGGAGAAAGGTCCCAGCCACTAGGTCATGTCATTTTAGGGGGTGAAACTTAATTTTTGCACATTTCTTCAGTAGTTGATCTTAAAAATATGGTTTCGGGTGTGAGGAATTCAAATCCGCTATTATTTTTGTGATTTGACCACATTTAGCTTGGCAAGTGTACGTTTGTTGAAGAAGGACATACTGTAAACTGCTTTCAGAAAACCAAATAACTTTTAATTTTACCTTCTGAAAATGTCAGGTAATGCTTAACAACAACAACAACAACAACAAGTACTTGACCATCATTTTTATTTCTATGCAGTTTTAGACACATTCTACCTACAAGCAAAACTAAATTATAGCAATTTAACCAAAATATCTCTTGAATTCCCAAGTCATGTTACAATTTTTTAGCACTCCTCATTTTTGGAATTTCAAAGTTGAAAGATTCAACCTTGCCAAACCCTCCTGCCTTTCCCTCCTGAAGCTGATTGAAGTGAGTGGGTGGTCACTGGAATGATGTGAGATGGGTTTGCATGCAATATTTAATTCAGACCACAGTATTTCAGTATCTCAGTTTAATACCTAGTCACAACCTTCCTCACAACAATGAATTTAAAGTCTGTTCAAATTATAGCAATTATTTCTAAATTTTCATAAAGCAAATAAATGGGCGTATACGGATGCAAATCCAAGTTGTTTTTTCAATACATCCAGACTAAATCTGCGTGCAAACCAATGTGCCTGAGGAGCAGGATCTGTGTCCAGAAGCACACATTCCTCCTAGTCCAAAAAGTGGGACTGAAGCCCCTCCACAAGGCCAAGAAGGCAGAGGTGGGAAGGAGCACTCAGTCTTGGCAGAAACCTCTTATTTGCTGAGAGAAAGAAAAGCTCTCACTATTTGTGGCTTGTATGTTAACATGGGGTGAATGTAGCAATCTAATGATTGTGGTAGTGTTTTTCAACCAGTGTGCTGTGGCACCCTGGGGTGCCTTGGATGATGGTCAGGGGTGCAACGGGCAATGCTGGCCTCTGTCCCCCTTTCCTTCCCTCTCTCCTCGGATGCCCTCTTGCGTCTCTGCCTCCCAAAGGCTTGCACAGCTGTTTGTTGCAGCAGCCCTGGCTACAAGCTTCTGGGGCTGGCCAGGGGATGGCCTCAGAGTAAGCAAGCAAGCGGACGAGGGAGCCCAGCCAGCCAGTCTACCTGCCCTTGCTGTTGGGAATGGACAGACTAGTGGGATGCTGGGCAGGCAGGCATGCACTGTGCTAGCCTTTCTTGTGCTTGCTGTGTGCAAGGCCTGCCTGGGAGCTGAGTGCTTGGTGCTGCCTCAAGTTCACCACTGGCCAGTCTCCGTTGGGCCACTAAGGCTGGGGGTATCCTCTTCCCTCTGGGGGGTATCCTCTTCCCTCTGTGGGGCAGGGGTGAGGAGGCTCCTCTCTTTGGGGTGGGGGACCAGGGGCAGCAGCAGCAGCTGCCCAGAGGACTCCCAAGGAGAGGGGAGGGGAGGCTGAGGGAACACTGCACAAGGGAGGGTGTTCGAAAAAGGGTGAGGGGCTGCCAGCTCTGCAGGCAAGGGGTGACCCAACTGGGCTCCTGAGTCCCACGGGGTGCCGCAGAAAGGATGTAGTTGGTCAAGGGAGCCGTGGACTCAAAAATGTTGAAAACCTGTGGATTATGGGATGAAATTTTATTACGCACAGGAGCAAGTCTCCAGTCTTGGAATTTTCTTTCCACTTCCTTTTGCTTTCTGGCTGGTCTTATTTCAACAGTAGCAATTGCTTTGCTTAGCCTGCAAGTGACGTGTGTATAAGAAATTTAGGAAGCTGAATTATATTGGGTCAGACCATTGGTCCATTTCACTCAGTCCTCTCTAAACAGACTAGAAATGGCGCTCTAGGGTTTGGGGCACAGATCTTTCCCAATTGTACCAGGAAATGCCAGTGTTTGAACCTGGAGCCTTCTGCACGCAGAGCAGATGCTCTACCACTGAGCTACAGCGCCTGCCCAGCTTTATACCCCCCTATTTGGAAGCAACATTATACGCTCCATTTCCCAACTGCACCTTTTCTCCCTCATTGTCTTCTGCTGATGGAACATCTCACCACCTGGCAATTGTTGGGCTCCTTATGATGGTACATGTAAATAGGAGGAGGAAATCTTGCCTTTGCACTGGCATTTAAGTGATCCCACATACAGTCGTGCCTTGGTTCTCGAACAGAATCCATTCTGGAAGTCCGTTTGACTTCCGAAACATTCAGAAACCAAGGTGCGACTTCCAACTGGCTGCAGGAACTTCCTGCACTCAATCGGAAGCTGCGTCAGACGTTCAGCTTCCAAAAAATATTTGCAAACCAGAACACTCACTTCCAGGTTTGTGGCATTTGGAGCATTCAAGTCACAAGGAGTTCGAGAACCAAGGTATGACTGTATCTACCTTTCCCTGCAGCTTTCCTTCCCTAGTGTGTGTTGTCTTATACAGATTGTAGGGCCTGAGTCTTATTTTTTTTGTTTTACGTACCGTTCTTATAGGCACCCTAGAAACACAAAACCAATTGCCACAAATAACTAGTTAGAATCTGTTACAGGAGGAGAGATATGCATGTATTTGGAATGAAAGCTGTTGCCTATCAAAAGACACAGCAGAAGGCAATGGAAAGGGATTTAAAGGTAGGTACCTCGGGTTACAAACACTTCGGGTTACAGACTCCGCTAACCCGGAAGTAGTACCTCGGATTAAGAACTTTACCTCAGAATGAGAACAGAAATCGCGCGCTGGTGGTGCGGCGGCAGCGGGAGGCCCTATTAGCTAAAGTGGTACCTCAGGTTAAGAGTGGTTTCAGGTTAAGAACGGACTCCAGAATGAATTAAATTCGTAACTAGAGGTACCACTGTATCTGGGTGATAAATGTTGCAACTCATCTGGAAAGGTCGGGGGGGGGGAGGGATAGGATGGCTTATAATAAAGCACTGTAGTTATCAATACCTGTTGATTGTCCACCTTAAAATAAATAAAGGAAGATCAAGGTATTGTATTCACACACAAAAAGATAGGAGGGATAAATAAAATGGATCCACTCTACAATGATATCAGTGGCATTTGTGTGTGGGGGAGACCAAGAAAGCTGCCTGGAGATTTTCTTATGGTGTTCTAGTCTGTTACTTCCAGCCCTGCAGCCATCCACGTGTGCTCTGTGGACCAGCATTAAAATGTCAGCCAGGGAACTGAGAGGCGTGATGTGACAGGATGAATAATGGGTGGGGTCTGAGAGAGGGTACCACACATATGGGTCTATGGGAGAACATACCAAGCTGCAGCAGAATATGTGGGATGAATGTGGCACAATTTACTGGGAGGCAGAGATATGAGCTGAATATGTACACCACTTAGTTTGAATAAACCTATACTGCAAGTATTTGCTCTCTGTGTTTCACAAATTAAAGCACTTACATAATATCACAATCATTTTGTTAAACCTGCAGCCCTATTCAAAACACTTGCCTCAACACAACTGGTCCTTGCCGATTTCACAGCAAATAACACAGCTCTCCACCTCTTGAAGTGAAAACAGCAGTCTTTATCTTCTCTGCACTACACGCTTTTAAGGGGCTATTTCCTCTCAGGTTATTTCTGTATTAGCTGAACGTACGAGCTCACAGGCCTATTTCTACATGCAAACACACAACTGCCCCCAGTCCTTTCTGACTATTGACCCTATAGAAGAGAAAGCAAAACAGCATTCTTTTCAAACACAATACCAACCCTTGGCTTTCCTGCCGTGGCACGATAAACACATCACATTTTTCCTTTCCTCTTTTCTTTTTCAGAATGAAGCTCTGATTTCATTGGATGCCAGATCTAAAAACAAATGTGGGTTGTGCCAAGCGCTGCTCTGAGCTGTGGATATAATGGGATTTGAATGGGAAGTCCCGGACACAATAAATCTGTGCCATATGTGACCATTTCCTGTGTCAGTTCCTTTCTCATAACCAGTGGACTCCCCCGCCCCGACGTCGTTCCCTTTCTTTCCCTTTCATGACCCCACACCAGGACTCTGAAATCTTTCATGGCTGCTTCTCCGCCTGGGGCTCTTCTACAGCAGTTGCATAAATAAATGAAATTGACAGCAAACATCATAACAGTTAGCAGGAGTGTGTACCCACCACAAGTGCCTTGTCCTGCTTTGCAAGAGAAATGGAAGAGGAAAGGACTTATTATGGGGGGGGGGTATGTTCTTTGACAAGAGAGGGGGTGGTGGAATTAGTAAAATAAACTTGCTAAGACTATTGTTGTCAAAGTATTTTGCTTCATCTAGTTACAAATTAGGCAAGGTCTTTGGTTCTTCATCCTTCTACTCTCCATTTTCCATCACCACATTCCAAAAGGGGTAAATTTGCAGCTGAGTGGTTTCAAAAATAAAACTCCCGGGTTTGAAAAATCTTGCCTTATTTCAGGTCAGGCCTATTTCAGTTTGAGTCCTGGCTCAGACTCGACTCATCCCCCTAACCACCTCCCAAGCAAGAAAAAAGAAAAAAGAAAAAGCTACCTTTGAGAAGGGACGCGGGTGGCACTGTGGGTTAAACCACAGAGCCTAGGACTTGCCGATCAGAAGGTCGGCAGTTCGAATCCCCGCGACGGGGTGAGCTCCCGTTGCTCGGTCCCTGCTCCTGCCAACCTAGCAGTTTGAAAGCACGTCAAAGTGCAAGTAGATAAATAGATATTGCTCTGGCGGGAAGGTAAACGGTGTTTCCGTGCACTGCTCTGGTTCACCAGAAGCGGCTTAGTCCTGCTGGCCACACGACCCGGAATCTGTCTGCGGACAAATGCCGGCTCCCTCAGCCTATAGAGCGAGATGAGCGAGCAACCCCAGAGTTGGTCACGACTGGAGCTAATGGTTACCTTTACCTTTGAGAAGGCTGGGGAAAAGGAACTGGTGATGAGGAAGGCTTGCTAGATACAGGAGAAGGAGCTGTTGAGCAAGTTCAGGTACATCATTTCTTCCTGGGGAGCAAAGGATTCATAGTTTTATTTACCTCCCAAATTGAATTGGGAAGCAGAAGGAGATATGGCTCCAAGACTACTGGCAGAAAAATTAGGTATTGAGACAACCAATTTAGAAAGCTGATGCCAAGGAACTATGAACTCTGGGAAGGTGCTTCTGGGCAGAGCTATGAGCGCCACACAGCCTGTCCTGTGCCCCTTAGTTTGCTGCCCTCTTGTGCCCCATTGTCTGTGTTGGCATGTGCCTGCCATCTTGTTCTTTGCCTCAGGCGGCAAAATGCCTTGGGCCAAGCCTTGCTCAGCAGCGTCATTTCCAGTTAAGGAAAGGCCACAAAGGGTCTGCCAGGAGAGGGTGTGTGAGCTTCATGCATTTTTCACAAGCATGGCCTGGGAATACATGGAGAGAGAAAGCACACTTTTAGTTCAAAACATTTGCAAGGAAAGCTATAAAAAAACCAAACCCAAAACAAAACAAGCTTGCATTTTGAGATGAGCCAAGGGGTGTTGTCCCATCACTAATAAATTATCCTGTTCTTTTGCAAAAACAAAGTCTGGAAATCAAATGATTATTCCAAAATAGAAACATTCCATTATGTCATTTATGATCATTTCCCAGTTAAAACAGTTTTGGGCCTCATGAATAAGAACTCAGGCATGTAGAATTCCCACAAAACTCATTGAAATGTAAACCGTTCATTAGGGATGGTCCAAAACCAATATTCCCAATCTACGTGTCTAGAGAGTGTACTGTGGAAACATCCTGAACCGAACACCAATTTGTGCACGTAGTGTTCTTAGAAAATTGACTAAATTCTAAATATAATAATTCATTATTTTTAATTTTCCAATTTGGGATCAAGGTGCAATGTATTATTCTACCAGTGGCATTTCTCAAGCAACAGCCATCCAGGTTGATGGTCATCACCTGCCTCCTGTGGGATCAAGTTCCATAGTTTAACAATGTGCTGCAGAAAGGAAGCATCTGTCCTCAATCTTCCAGCCCTGCCCTTTTCTGGACCTTTTGCAACTCATCAATATCCTTTTTGAAGTGAGGTGACCAGACTATACATAGTGTTCTAAATACAGCTGCATCATAGATTTGTATAACAGCATTGTGATATCAGTGGTTTTATTTTCAATTTGGGTGTGTGGGGTGTTAGAGGATGGGCAGTACCTCTGGTGAGGGGCACATCATGCTCCTTCTGGGGTAGTTTGACCACCTTTGGTCACCTCCCTGCACTTAGCTCTCAACTCTGGCTCCTAGAAGTTGACAGTGGCCACACCCAGGAATGGATTCAACCAGCTGGTTAAACCAGGTGAGGACAGCCAATGGGTCTCAAACCCTCAGTGAGTTAGGGACTTACACTGCATGTGAAGAGAGGCTCCAGTGGATTGAGCAGACGTAGTTTATGGTGAGTCCAATGGTCAAGAAGGTGGTTTCTGCACATGCTGTAGATGGAAGTGAGGGGCAGATGGGGCCTGTCCACCTGGGAAGGTGGCTCATCTAGGAGGACAACTCTGATCCTAAAATCTGCTGCCTTGCAGGAAATCTTCAGAAGAAGAAAAGGCTAAGGAGTAAACCCTGTGCAAATCCAGGGTGAAGTTCCTAAACAGTTGGATAGTGCCTTATACACCTCCTTCTGGCAACTCCCGCAGCCAAGCTGGTGCCAAACATATTGCACTGCTTTCCTTTGGACCACATCAGCGAGGCTGAGACGGGGGTCCTGCATTCTGGGCAGCCCAGGACCTCCATACACACTGCCCAGGCTTCCGCTCCAGGTAGGTCACTTTGGTGTTGCAATCACAGTGGTTTGACTTAATCCCTCGAGGCACACTCCATTGTCTCTCAAAACACACAGATGTCAACAACAACCATATTTTTAATTCCGTTCCTAATGATCCCTCGCATGGAATTTGCCTTTTTCACAGCTGCAGCACATTGGGTCAACAACTTCATTGAGCTATATACTATGACCTCAAAGTCTTCTTCCTGGTCCATCACCATCACTTCAGACCCCATGAATATATGCGTGGAATTAAGGGTTTCATTGTTGCAACTTGTTTATGTTGAATTGCATTGCCATTTTACTGCCAAGTCACTCAGTTGGAGAGATCCTTTTGTAGCTATAATAATAATAATAATAATAATAATAATAATAATAATAATAATAATAATAAATTATTTATACCCCACCCATCTGGCTGGGTTTCCCCAGCCACTCTGGGCGGCTTCCAACACAATATTAAAATAAAGTAATGCATCAAACATTAAAAGCTTCCCTTAACAGGGCTGCCTTAAGATGTCTTCTGAATGTCAGGTAGTTGTTGTTCTCTTTGACATCTGGTGGGAGGGCGTTCCACAGGGCAGGTGCCACTACTGAGAAGACCTTCTGCCTGGTTCCCTGTAACTTGGCTTCTCTTCACCCTCTCTTTGTTTTAACGACCATGAACAATTTAATATCATCAGCAAACTTTGCTACCTCACTGCTCACTCCTAATTCTAGGTTGTTTATGAACAAGTTAAAAAGCACAGGCCCCAGTTCTGATCCTTGGGGGGGGGGGCCTCCACTTTCTACATCTCTCCATTCAGAGAACTGTCAGTTTATTCTCACTCTTTATTTCCTACAACCTAACCAATTCATGATCCACGATAGGACCTCTCATCTTATTTCTTGACTGCTAAGCTTACTCAAGAGTCTTGAGTGAGATATATGTCAAAACCTTTTTGAAAATCCAAGTATGTTTTGCCAGCTGGATCACCTCTATCCCTATGCTTGTTGACATGCTCAAAGAACTCTAATAGGTTCATGAGACAAGACTTGACCTTACAGAAGCCATGCTGGTTCTACTTCAGTAAGTCTTGTTCTTCTATATACTTGGCTATTTTATCTTTAACAATAAGATCTACGGGTATAGGGTGGTATACATCATCATCATCATCATCATCATCATTATTATTATTATTATTATTATTATTATTATTATTATTATTATTATTATTATTATTTTCCACACGTTTTTCCACCACAGATGCCAAGCTAACCAGCCTGTAATTTTCAGATTCCCCTGGGTCTCTTTTTAACAACTAGTGTTATATTGGCTACTTTTCAGGTACAGAGGCTGATTTGAGAATTCTCAGGTAGATGTCATGTGGACCTGGATGTTTGTCAGTTTTTATTTTGCCTATTAGACCTATAACTTTATATCCCATTACCAGTATCCGCCTTAGTTCCTGAGACTCATTTCCTTCAAAGGTAGTTCAGGTGCCATGATATGCCCTATATCATCCACTGTGAAGACAGATGCAGATGATTCATGCAACTTCTCCACAATCTCCATATCCTTCTTTAGCACTCCTTTGACACCCTCGGGGCCCATCTGCCTCTCTAGATGGCTTCCTGTTACTAATATATTTAAATAACTTCTCATTTTCGGTCTTCAGGTTTATAGCAATGCGTTTCTCAAATTCTTTTTAAGCATCTCCTACTGTTGGCTTGTACTTTTTTTTGGCCAAAGTTTGTGCTCCTTTTTGTTCTCCTCATTCATACAAGACTATAGAATTCCGAAGAGTCATCTAGTCCCTAAAGAAGCCATCTTGCCTCTAATAGCATCTTTGTCTCTCCTCATTAACCATGTTGGCATCTTCTTCGCCCTCCTGATGCCCTTCCTGATCTGTGGTGTCCACTCCAGTTGAGCTTCTAATATTGTGTTTTTAAACAACTGCCAAGTGTTTTGGAGTGATTTCACCCGCCTGACGTTGCCTTTCAACTTCTTTTTTATCAATCTCCTCATTGGGGGGACATTTCTTCTTTTGAAGTCTAATGTGACTGTGTTGGGTTTTCTTGGCAATTGGCCATTTTCATGTGCATTTAATTGACTAACCCTTTGGTCATTGCTCCCAAGTGGCTCAACAACACTTACATCTCACACTAGGTCCTGGGCACCACTCCTGGTCACCTGCAGTTCCATTTCATATGGAGCAAAGAATTCACTTTGGAGGCCAGATAGAAGTCTCCCTGAATTATGGGGAGAGGCCAGTAGGCTTTCCCCATCTGGCTCATGAGAACTGAACTACAATCTCCATCATCCCTGGTGGGAAAATCATAATTCACACATTTCCGGGCCCAGATCTGAAGGAGGGAGAATTACAGGACTTAAAGGAGTGCTCAGGGGGACACGGGTGGCGCTGTGGGTAAAACCTCAGTGCCTAGGACTTGCCGATTGTATGGTCGGCGGTTCGAATCCCCGCGGCAGGGTGAGCTCCCGTCGTTCGGTCCCAGCTCCTGCCCACCTAGCAGTTTGAAAGCACCCTTAAGTGCAAGTAGATAAATAGGTACCGCTTTATAGCAGGAAGGTAAACGGCGTTTCCGTGTGCTGGCTCGCTAGCTGCAGCTTCGTCACGCTGGCCACGTGACCCGGAAGTGTCTTCGGACGGCACCGGCTCACGGCCTCTAGAGCGAGATGAGCACGCAACCCCAGAGTCGGACACGGCTGGCCCGTACGGGCAAGGGTACCTTTACCTTTAAAGGAGTGCTCAGATTGCAAAATTCCACGACGCTGTGGTTACATTGATGAATGTGTAATAGGAAGTGCATTGCCAAGGAAAGGCACTTATTTCATAGGAGCTGAAAGAAAGACCCCATCTCTTGTCACCTTCTGGAGCGGCAGCCCCTATACTGCTAAAGTGCAGTATGCTCACATCTGATGCCCAGCAAACGCAATTCTCTGGCAGAGAGAAATGAGGCCCCCACCCTTATCCCTTGGCAGCCTGTCTGCTCTTCTCAGCACAGAGCAGCCTGCTCTGCATATGTGAGTCGCTTCACCATATTGCATATCAGGAGCTGGCTGAACATTCAGGTGAAGTCTTTAAAACATGCCCAACTTGGCAAGTCTGAGTCAAGCCTCCCATGCCTGACGTTTTAGTAGACCACAAACAGAAATTGCAATGTACAGCTGGCCCTGTCTGCTCTTTTTTCCTGCATCCAGACCTTTCAGCCAGACTCAGCATGGGGGTGATTTCCTGGCAACACAGAAGCATTTCTCTTCTCTGATGCACAAAACCAGGTTTGAAAGCGGGCTGGTGCTTCTGGTGACCTTCTGCCATGCGAGATGAATCATCTGAACTGGAACTCTATTCTTTGCTGACCCAGATTTCAAAGACAGCTCTACACATCATGATGGCTGTGGGAAACGCTACTGGGATACTCATATTTCCCGCAGCACACACATAAAAGGTGGATGCCATGCACAAGACAGGCGCTCGTGTCTAAGAGTGGAAGTGTGGATTTGCAGATATGGAAACCTCAGCCTGTGCTAAGGAAGGTCCAGATCCCTTTGAATTCAGGTCCAGCCTGAAGTGGGATTTGCTCCCACCACTAGCTAGTACGCCCTTTCTAGTTCTTACCTTCTATCCACATTCAGTTTGGGAGGCATAGAAAACTGCAGATACAGTGCTTCCCAGCAGGAAATGACATTTCTAGCCACGCTCAGTAGGTTTGTTTCCAGCTGAAGAGATACTCTCTGGAGTAAGACCTCCCTTGTAGTAAGACCTCTGTAGTAAGCTTGGCCACCCCACCACAACTAAACAGCTGAGAGTTCCTCAGAAATATAATGGTAATGTGGTACTATTAAATATAGAAATATTAATACTAATTAAGAACAGGTTTGGAGGTGAGCCAAAGGAAGGTGAGTGGTACTCAGTCATAGAGTATCTGCTTTGCATGCAGAAGGTTTGGGGGTTCAAATTTCTAGTCTCTCCAGGTAGGGATAAGAATCTCCCTGCCTGAAATCATGGAGTCAGAAGAAGAAGAAGAAGAAGAAGAAGAAGAAGAAGAAGAAGAAGAAGAGGAGGAGGAGGAGGAGTTTGGATTTGATATCCCGCTTTATCACTACCCTAAGGAGTCTCAAAGTGGCTAACATTCTCCATTCCCTTCCTTCCCCACAACAAACACTCTGTGAGGTGAGTGGGGCTGAGGAACTTCAAAAAAGTGTGACTAGCCCAAGGTCACCCAGCAGCTGCATGTAGAGGAGCAGAGACACGAACCTGGTTCACCAGATTACAAGTCTACCGCTCTTAACCAGTACACCACACCAGCTCTCCATAGGCAACACCAATGGTCTGACTCAGTATACAGCAACTCCCTATGTAAATCATTCTGTGAATGAAGTGTGATCTCACAGTGCTGGGGGAGTGGCCAATGAAACTGGACCAATTGTGTGCTGGTGCTGGTGGGGTTTCTACCTATTTGCTACCATATGGCAACCAGGTGCAAAAGAGCCACCACATTGGACCCACCCATGTGGCTGTTTTGCTCACTCCTTCATTCTGCAGCTGTGTGGGAGTGCGTAAGAGCGAATCAATTCTGGCATCAGAGTGGATGCATGTAAAGGGAACATGAGTTGCTCTTACAGTCCTAGTTATAAATGGAACGTGCTATTTGGTAGAATAATGACTTGGCTAGAAAGTCAGAAGTAGAGCCAGATCTGCCCCCCACCCCAGCTGAAGGAACTCTGTGGGGGAAGACTCAGCGCAAAGAAGCTTATATAGCAATTTCCTGTGATTAGTTATATTATCTGTCTTCAGAATCCTGCCTGCATGTTCTCACCCTCCAAGGAAGTGTGTTAATACATTTAAAAAATGCTGAGTGTTCTTCCTCCCCAGACTGTAAAGTTACCAGATTTTTTTCAATGAATCCGGGGACACTTTAAATAAATAAATAAATAAATACTACACATTCAGGACGTTGATGCTGCAGCGATGGCGGTGGCAGAGGGGTGGCCGCCGCCTTAACCTCAACTGCCACATTTCCCCTTTCTCCAAGGCCGCTGTCTCCTTTCTCCATCAGCCTGGGCAGCCCCTGAGTTGTTGGTCCTTGGTGGTGGTGGCCCGGTGGGTCAGGCATGGAAGGTGGAGAAGGAGGGCCGAGAACAGTGGTGGCGGCGAGGCTCAGGCAGCGCGATGCCTACCTTCCCATCGGAGCAGCCCCAATCCCATTCCTACTTGTGTGCAAGCAGGAGGGGGCGGGGATCCCTCAGCTGGGAAGGGAGGCTTTCCATTGCCTAACTGCCCCCTCCTGCTTGCACGCAAGCTCTGATAGGCAGCGTGAAGCCTCCCTTCCCAGAAGTTAGGAGGCTGCTCCGATTTGCTATGTTTCCCGGGGACATTAGATTAAATCCGGGGACATTCCGGGGATGGAATTTGTCCAGGGACTTATTCGCAAATTCGGGGACCATCCCGGGAAATGGGGATGTCAGGGGTTCAGGAGCAGAGGGACAGGAAAGGGAGGAATTAGAGACCGAGGGAGAGGAATCCGAGGGAGAGGTCAGCGATGATAGCCAGCCGAGGTCTCTAAGTCTCTCCAGCGAATCAGAGGATTCACAGAAAGGGGCTCCCGTGGTCAGAGCTAGGGGGTTGCCAGAGGGAACACCCCAGGAAGGAGGGGCCAGAGGGGACTCAGAGAGCAGCAGCTGGAAATCGGGACCAGCTTCCCCACCGGAGAGCAGTAAGGGGGAGGAGTCCCAAGCATCGGCAGCAGGCAGCTTTCCGTCAGCGGAAGGACATGAGTCAGGGTTAGCCACGCCTGCATCAGAGAGCGAGGAAACAGTCAAAAGGAAGGTCAGGAGCAGCGCGCGCGCGCCAAGTTCAAATGTACAAGAGGGGGGCGCAATGAGCAGCCCGGAGAGGGAGCCGGGTCCCAAAGCCCGCCGAAGAGAGGGGGAGGAGTCCGAAGGGTCCGCTTCCGAGGCGTCCAGGAAGGAAGGCACCCAGGGGGGTAGTAGGACCCAGAGGAGGAAGGAGAAACGTAGAAGGTGGAGTAAGGCTAGAGTCTTAAACTGGTGTACAGGGGGCGGAGACTCAGACGAGGCTTCGCTGGTCTAGGGTCTAGACGTAGAGACGCACGCTAGGGTTTGAAAATGGGAACTAAACTTCAATAAAGACTTTGTACAGTTCTGCTGGCTAGCGTTGGTCTTATGTGAGCTGGGACCTGGAGGCAGTCTCTGACAGGGGACATCTGGTAACCCTACTCCAGAGCACTTATATTCCAAAGATCCTCCCCACCCCCACCACAGCATCAGAATGCTGAGTTTGAAGAGAATGCTGCTTTCCTTCCCACCAAATTCACACTAGCATGCAAAACCAGGCTTATTTCAGTCCTCCTCTCCTTCAAACAAGGATCTCCATCCACCATCAATTCCAGCATGGATTCAAAGAACTAGGGGGTGACTTGCTATTAAAGATGCTACATGGTTGGATATGACATCAGAACACGAAGAGGTTCACTCTAAAGTCAGACTTGAAAATACTATTATTGTTCTAGCAAGAACAGAAAGGGCAAGTACTAGTAGATATCAGTATATAATCAATACCAAATAACCTGTCAGCCATGAGCCGGCTTCTTAATATATGTCAAAAACATCTACCATGTGGCAGTGCAGTCCATTGGCTTGGCAGTGCCTCCTGAAACATGCACCAAATGAGTCAACTTTCCTGAAATTGAGATATGTAGGTCCTCCTGAAACCAAACGTGAAGGGGAAAGTGCAATGTATTTCTCCATCCTTGGTCAATCTAGCAGCAACCAATTAATATATGAGTTTTAGAAACTAGTTCTGCACTGACCTCTTTAAATATTGATAATAAACATAGCCCAGCATCGAGATGTCTACAATCCCAAGTCTTTTTATGATCTGTCTCATGACTGGACAATCCTTCTCAAAGCTTGGTAAGGCACTAGGTTTTGGGAAGGTGGTGTGGGGCCCTCACAGGGACCCAGAATCCTCCCACCTCCTTCTCAAAGCCTAGTTGGTGCTTTCCCAGCTCTGGGGCCTGCCAGAGCTTTGAACCTGGGTGGGGAGCGTCAGATTTTGGCCTCACACAGGGCACCATATTTTGTCCTCACACAGGGCACCATATTGCCCCAGTCTGCCACTGTTCTTCCTTCAGTTGTGTATTGGGGGGGGGGCTTTGTCCTTAACAGTAATAATAGAACAGAAGCAAGGCCCTTTGGCATTCCCTCACCATCCGCCCGCCCTTAGATGCAAGCTGGATGACTGGGCAGAGGTCAGATGTCTCCAGTCCCCTCCCAGAAGGTTTATAATGGAGTGAGCTGCTACCTTTCATCCTCTCTCATAATTTCATAAGGCAGAATTCCCCACCCCTCAGGCAAGCAGCCAGCCTGCCACTCTGTATTCATTCAAATTACACCGAAGCCTGCACTACATGCAACCATGGTCTGAGCACACGCAGACCTCAGTCCAGAGGTATAATGCTGCCTCTAGAGAGAGAAAATATATAGTTCTTGGAAAACGTTTTGCTTCTGGCAGCCGGAAGATTAGAAAGATAAGGTGGGGAGGCAAATAGAAAAGATAATGATTCCATATTTGCTGGGGAAATGGCAAGTGCAATTAGAATTGCCATCTGAGTTGTGATCAAAATTCTGATTAATTGCTTACTGCTGTTTCACAGAGAAGAAATTAGTGCGTATCTAATTGGTTTTACTGGCATGTACCCTCTGCCTTACTTCCCCAAATTTAAATGTACGAAATTCTGCGTTGGAGTAGGGTGGTCGAGGATGGAAACCTACTCTGAAGGCTAGCTTTTGAGCTTTTGTGTATGTTCATGCATATATCTCAATTCATATGTTCTTGCATATGTGCTAAGGCTGTGTTGAGGCTTCATCAAACTCATTGTTAAATATCAAGAGATCAACAGCTGTGGTCTTTCCTGGAAAATGTGACCTGGCCACAATTATGTGTGTCCTGACTGTTCAGAAGCTAATTTACTGCAAAATACAGCCACTAGACTACTAAGTAGAGCAATTAAGGAGGAGTCTGCTGGTGTCTGCTCAACTTAGGTTCAATGGATCTTATTCCTAGGTAAGTGGGCATGGGATTGCAGCACTGATCGCCAGTTTGCTTCTGGGCACCTTTCAGAGTGCTGCCCTTAGTCTTCAAGATACCTTCAAGACTTTCAACTCCCACATCCACCTGCCCAACCATCAGGGTCATTCTTCAAAGGCCTTGCTCAAGGAATGGGGCCTTTTCATCTCTTGTGCCTTGCCTTGGGACCACTCTTCATTCACTATGCTAACTTTTCATTGATGTTCAGAAAGAAGCAAGATGCTGCTTTCTTTCCTGATTTATTGTGACAATTGTATGTATTTTATAGTTTGCTGTCCAATGTATCATTCTTATCAAGAGAAGGAAACTAAAATTTTAAATACATAAAATAATTTTGATTTTCATGCTGAAAATTGCTCTCAGGAGTCATGTTTTTTTCACAACAGTGATAATGAATAATATACAGTGGTACCTCGGGTTACAAACACCTCGGGTTATAGACTCCGCTAACCCAGAAGTAGTACCTCAGGTTAAGAACTTTACCTCAGGATGAGAACAGAAATTGCACAGTGGTGGCGCAGTGGCAGCAGGAGGTCCCATTAGTTAAAGTGGTACCTCAGGTTAAGAACGGTTTCAGGTTAAGAATGGACCTCCAGAACAAATTAAGTTGATAACCAGAGGTACCAAAATGTATGGTTATTTTCCACTGTATATTTTAAAGAATATCTGAAGGTGTACCTCCTTATCCATATTCTGGTGCTGTTTGTTATACCTAATTGCCTTTTAACCACTAGAGTAGGACTGCAGAGAGTGTAATAAGAGCCAGTGTGGTGTAGTGGTTAAGAGCGGTAGTCTCATAATCTGGGGAACTGGGTTCGCGTCTCTGCTCGTCCACATGCAGCTGCTGGGTGAGCTTGGGCCAGTCACACTTCTCTGAAGTCTCTCAGCCCCACTCACCTCACAGAGTGTTTGTTGTGGGGGAGGAAGGGAAAGGAGAATGTGAGCCGCTTTGAGACTCCTGAAGGGGAGTGAAAGGCGGGATATCAAATCCAAACTCTTCTTCTTCTTCTAATAAGATACTCGGTGAAATGCTAAAATTACCTTCAATAATTTTAGGGCTCCATAAGGTTTTACCATTAGATAGAACTAAATTAACTTCAGCACATATTTTTTTCATCATTACCAGAAAAGGGGAGAATGAATTAAAGCATCCTGATAATCAAGTATGTTCTTCCTTTTGCTCTTGTCCTCTAGTGAATAAATTGTTAAGCTAATTTGTTTTGGATTTATGATGGCATGCTCTCTGATAAGGGTGGAAAAAGTATCTTCAGAATTCTGCTCTTGTAGTTTAGGTGTGTTTTCATAGTAGTCAGATTATTTGTTTGCAGTTCCCACCACTTGATCCTAGAAGAGAACAATGTTCTCTCATCAGTCTATAATTACCTTTGTTTTTCTCTCTCCCCTCACCCCACTCTGTTATCTGTCTAATCTTCTATCTGTATATTTCCCCTTCCAGACAGCCTTATTAAATTCAGATACCTCCTTAAGAGGCTGCCTTGTCTGACTGCTTGCTCTGTTCATGCTGCATTGGAGTGAAAGAAATGGCACAATTTCCCACAGATTACTCATCCCACTGGTGTCTTCTGCTGGAAATGAACTAAATTTCCCACCTCATTTTCCCTTAACTATATCCAGCTCTGTCAAAAGCAGCTGCTTCCTTTGAACCACTGGGAAGAAAATCAAGCAAAAAGCATTCAGGTTCATTAACAGCATCCAAAACCAACACAATCCATGTTCAGGCATTTGCTTGAACATGTGAGGTGTAAAACTGGGAATGGGAACATACATGAAACCCTGACCCCAGGAGTCCAGTCTGCTCTTCAGACCTTTGCACAATTATCCCAAAGGTGGAAGAGAGTTTGAAAGCATGTTCAGTTAGATGGGCTTGAAACCCTCCCCAATTCCTGATTGTGGGGAGAGTATTTAGGTGTACTTTAAAATCTTCAGATCACTGCAGTCTGCAGATCATTTGCTGCCCAACATCTCATTTAGCTCAGCTCCCTGTCTAACCAGACAGCTCTGCCACTCTCCTATGAGCCTTGCTACCTGACCTGTTGAACAGCTCCCAGCCTTGTTGGGAACATAAATTCAGCTGCATATCAATGGCAGAAATGGGACAACTTGCCTCTCCTGCTTTTGCTCTGCTTTTTTAAAGTTTGAGACTTCAGATTTCTATTCCAAATACTCTTTGCGTATTTTGAAATATTTAAATATTGGTAGCTTTGTGTTAGGTGTGGAGCAACGTCAGCCACAAATTACTACAAAGCCAGCTAGGGATGTCAGTTTGCATTTTTTTAAAGAACAAGTCCTCATGAAAACTCAGCAGCATTTGAGTGTGAATTTCTCCTAATATACAACACATATCTTTGCATGCACTTTTGCCTAATATAGACGTTTCTGCAAAGTGATTTTATCTTAAACAATTCATTTTTCCATTATATTTTCACATAGTATGCTATCTATGTATTCTTATGCACACTTTATCCCAGTGTATGAATTCTTGTATAAGCAAAAAAAATTCTGGGGTATACCTTTGTCAAAAAACCTGAGACTTTTCTGTTAGGACTAGTAGGAAGGGAGGTAAAGAAGAAAGACCACAAACTGCTCCAATATGCAACAACGGCAGCAAGGGTTTTATTAGCTAAAAACTGGAAACAGGAGAATCTGCCGACAATAGAGGAATGGAGGCTTAAGTTAATAGACTACGCGGAGCTAGATAAGATGACAGGGAGAATCAGATACGCAAAAGACCAGAGGTTCATTAAGGATTGGGGAAACTTTATGAAATATCTGGAAAATCAAAGTGAAGGTCAGACAACACTAGTGGGATTCAAAGGGGCTCTGTAAAAAGAAAGGGGTATTGCCGAGGAAAATTGGAAGAACTGTAGTGACTAATGGCAATACAAAATAGGAAATGCGAAACCTTATAAAAGACCGGTACGAAAGATTTGTGGAATGGCTGAAGGAAGTCAAATCAAAAATCCGTAAAAATAAGACATTGTATTTCTGTATTATTTTTTTTTGTTTTGTGGTGTAAACCAATAAAAATCATGCATAAAAAAAAAATTCTTGTATAAGCTACTTGGCTGGAAAATTGCATTGCAAAATTCACAGAAGTTTGAATTTTGAAGGCTAGCCATGTTTCAGCTGGCAAATTGTTGCAGAAAATGCAAAATAAGTATGTTTGCCTATAAATACAAAGTGAACCAAATTTTCCCCTCATCCCTAGTCACCCATAAAGCTGTAAAACGCTTTCCTTTCAGTGGAAACTCTTTATGGAGAGTAATGTGAGCAGGAACCATTTCTTTGTTACATTGTTCCTTCTTTTTTCTCTATTTTTTTCTAGCCTGCTTATAGAATTTGTTGGCACTGTCAACATTGTTGTCTTGACCTGCACAATTTCTGTTATTCCTGCAGGTGTGGCTGTGAGTCTGCATAGGGATGGCTGTGCTTTATGAGTTCAAAGTTGATAAATCTTGCTGTGACAGGAACGTAGGAATTTGCTTTAGACTAAATAAGACTTATTGGTCCATCAGCATCATCAACACTGACTGTCAATGGTTCTCCAGGTTTCAGACAGGTATCTTTCTGAGCCCTGCCTGAAGATATCAGGAATCAAACCTGGAGCTTCCTGCCCATGAAGTATGTGCTCTGCGTCTTACTTGAATTGCATGAACCAGGTCGTCCTCCTTTCCATTAGATTCACAGGCGCCTTTTGTGCTGTGTTCTATAGGAGACTTAATGGTCTGTCTTCCTCCCTTCAGACCCAAGCAGCTGAACCATGGATTCCAAAGCAGTTTTTCCACTTTGTCTCTTTGTGAAAAAGGGTCCTTGCCTCACAGCAATCATTAGTACTTTTTGGAATTCGGAAATTCAAGGGCCAACTGATTGCTCAGGTGAAGTTACTGTCAAAACTATGGGTAGAATTCAATGTTTCACTATTACAAATGTTCCGTCTGCACAAGTGTATCAGCTTCCTAGGCAAAACGATCCCCCCCCCTCATTCCAGCACATGCTGTTCTGGGGGTGCTCCCAACCACCCCAGAGCCAATTTCACGGGCATGGGGTTGCCCAATTGTGCAAGCAGAAGCCATTACACCGGACTTTCATTGATGGTGTTTGTTAGGGGAACTAATGCCCAAGATTCTTATTTTTAAAAAAGCTAGGTGTCAATTGCAGCAAGATCCATGATCTTTAAGCGCCTAGTTTGATGGATGTCAACCCCCACCATGAAAGTCTTAAATTGGCTAATGAACTCTTAATTCTTGTTTTAAATTGCTTTCTAACCATAGCAGGAATTTTAAGACAAAGACACTCTCCTTGGCTTGCGCCTGGGCATTATGAGTTGTGGAAATTCATAATCTGGATCTTTTGTTTTAGAACTTTAGTGACATCACTAGTTCTGGAGCACCTTCACTCCAAATGCTTCTTCCCAAAAAATGCATCCTTATATGTTGAGAAATCTTGTGTCCTCCTTAGATGGATGGCACATTTATGAATTTTGCAAAATGCATGCTGTCTGCACAACTGACACCTATTCATAAGCAAGTAATATCTTGCCCGCATTTTCCAAGGTTTTTGCAGGCATAGCTCCAGAGAACTTGTCAGAGATGGAAATATACAATCTGGAATCTTCTTCTTCTTCTTCTTCTTCTTCTTCTTCTTCTTCTTCTTCTTCTTCTTCTTCTTCTCCTCCTCTCTGTGCACGCTGTTAGTGCCAAGAATGATCTCTGTGGCCCAAACTGCATTTCCTTACCTGCAGGGGGACACTGAATAGTACTTCTGCCTGAGAAGTGTGTCCTTTGCTACTCAACACTTCGAACACTCTCAGTGTGCAAGGGTGGAGCTACAGAGTGTCAGGTCACATAGTAGTAGATTACAGAGCTTTTGCAAACATCACTTTTCTCAGAGGTGTATTCAGAGGTGTAGGGGGGAAAGAGCCATTAATTAACTTGACTTAAGTAGTCCCTGATGCAGGGCAATGTGACCTTTCCGCTATGTCATATGCCACATGGAATTTGGCCTTAGTATACTCAGATACTCAGCAGACACGTGTCCCTCCCCCCCCCCTTAACTGTTTTCGATTTGTTATAGGGATTGTTGAATGTGAAATTTTAGGGCAGCAACTGGGCAACAATATTTGTGGTGACATTTTAGTGGCACTTATGCTAAATAACTTCAACAACTTCTTCCTCTTCTTCTTCTTCTTCTTCTTCGAAACATGCTTTGGTGAATTTCGTGCAATTTCCAGTGCTTAGTTTAGTAGGGCTGATGTTTCACATGGCTGTGCATATTCACGTTGGAATTAATGCAATTAAAACTAAAAGAGCACAAATCAAGAATTATCCTCTGATAATCCCCACTCAGATGTGCTTTCCAGAGGTGCTGAGAAGGCATGTTGGACATAGACGCTGTCAGGGGTTCAGGAGCAGAGGCAAGGGCAAGGGAGGAAACAGAGAGCGAAGGGGAGGAGGCAGAAGAAAGGATGAGTGATGACGACGACCCGAGATCTCCGAGTCTCTCCAGTGAGTCGGAGGATTCACAGAAAGGAGCACCAGTGGCCAAGGCAAGGGGGGAGTTTAGGGGGGCACCCCAGGGAGATAGAGCCAGAGGGGAATCAGAGGAGAGCAGTTGGAGATCGGGTCCAGCGTCACCGCCAGAGAGCAGGGAAGAGGAAAGGAGCCAGGGGGCAAGCGCTGGCAGCTCACAGCAGGAGGGAGGGCACGAGTCAGGGGTGGCCACACCTCCATCTGGGAGCGAAGAAACGGTTAGACGGAAGGTGGAAGGTTGGGCGCGCGCGCCAAGTTCAAATGCACAGGAAGGAGGCGCAGTAGGCAGCCCGGAAAGAGAGCCGGGTCCTAAAGCCCGGCGCAAGGAGACAGGAGAGTCCGGGGGGTCAGCGTCCGAAGAATCCCGGAAGGAAGAGACCCAGGGGGGCAGAGGGACCCAGAGAAGAACAGTCAGGCGGAAAAGGTGGAGCAGGGCTAGGATATTAAGTTGGTGTACGAGGGGCGGAGATTCAGACGGAGCTTCGCCGATCTAGCTACTAGACGTAGGGTTGCACGCAGCAGCTTGAGAATGGAAACTGTAACTCAATAAAGACTTTTACTTAAGGACCGTTGGCTAGCGTGATCCTCTGTGAGCTAGGATCTTGAAGCAACCCTGACAGTAAGCTCCGTCTCCTGTATTGTGGGCATCTACAGCCTCGAGGAGAGGAGAGAAGCAGGTGCCTACTAGTGAGCTCACGAACGGCAGCCGACATGATGGCTGAACAGCAGATAGCGGAACTCAGAGAAGCAGTGTCACAGCTGAATGCCGAGGCTCTCGCATCCAGGAAGAGAGAGGAGGACGCAGCTGCCGCCTACAGGGATCTCCAGGTCAGGTTGGAAGTGCTTACGAAGCAAGGGCAACAGACACCCAAACCAGAGGGGATTGGGTTGGGGAGACGCACAGGCGGTCTGGTCTCTCACTTCGATGGGAACCTGCAACAGTATCCCAATTTTAAAGCAGACGTACTGTGTGCACTGCAACTGCTGAGTAAAGATTTTAGAGATGAGCAAGAGAAAGTGGGGTTCATCATGTCTTATTTGCATGGGGATGCCAGAGCATGGCTGCGCAATTTATGGAGGGATAACGATCCGGCGCTCCAAAATGCGAATGCCTTTATTAAAGCGATGGATGCGTGTTTTTTATCAAGCATTGACGTGGATCTTGCTCGGCAACAGATTCATGGACTGAAGCAGGGAAGGGCCAGCGTACGGCAGTACCATGCCCGCTTTTTCGCCTTGGCCAGTGCCCTAGAATGGGACAGAGATGCGACCCCTGTAAGAGACCTTTTCTGGGAGGGACTAAACAGCTCTGTAAAAGATGAGATTGCGAGGGGGGAGAGACCCCGGACCACCCAGGAGGTCGTGCAGAGGGCGCTGGCAGTGGGGGTACGGCTGGAAGGACGTCCGTGGAGCAGGGACGAAGGGCGTGGAGGGCGCGAACCAGCCAGGGGCTCCTCCTTCTTTCCCAGAGAAGCAGCACGTACACAATCCACGCCTCCGCCAGGGGGAGGAGCTGAACCGATGGAGGTTGGAGGTGCCAGGGCTCAGTCAGCAACCAGAGCCCTAGCACCAGCAGCAGTGAAAGCTAAGCCTCCTAGAGGGAACAGGAAGTGTTACGTCTGTGAGGAGCCAGGGCATATGGCGAAAGAGTGTCCCCAGAGGCTCCACAAGCTCACTGCAGCCTCAGCAATGGCGACTGCAGCAACGCAGCAAGGAGAACCACAGCAGGGAAACGACGCTGTCTGGCTGGAGGAAGAGGCACTGGGGCCCAGCCAGACGTATTAATGATGCAGTCCCCAGAGATTTTACAGCCCGTGAACCCCCTCCCGCCCAAACCAGTGGTGAGGCTCACCGCGTCGCTCCAGCTGCCCAATGGCATCACCATGGACGTGCCAATCACCATTGACTCAGGCAGCAATGCGGACTTTATGGGGCAGGCCTTCGTCAACCAGCATGCTATACAGTTGCTGCCGGCCACACTGCCCCTGCAGGTGGTCACGGTGGATGGCAGGGAGCTGCTAGGAGGGCAAGTGGTGCAGCAGACGCCACCGATGGTGATGCGACTTGGGAATCACCAAGAAGTCATCAGCTTCAACGTCACTCAATTGTCGGACACGCCCATTGTGTTGGGCATGAGTTGGCTGGACAAACACAGCCCAACGCTGGCTTGGTACCAGAGGCAGCTGACCTTCGGCTCTTCCTTTTGTGCTGAACACTGCATCGTGCCCAGGCAGGAAGGAGAGGAAGAGGAGTCACAGCTACTGCTAGGCACGCTGCAAGCGATTCCCCACAAGTACGCAGAATTTTTGGAAGTTTTCTGCGAGAAGGAGGCAGACAGGCTACCCCCTCACAGGCCATATGACTGCAAGATTGACCTGCTGCCAGGGGCGGCGCTGCCTAAGGGGAGACTGTATTCCATGTCAGAGGACGAGCTGC
This sequence comes from Podarcis muralis, assembly GCF_964188315.1. Lineage (NCBI taxonomy): Eukaryota > Metazoa > Chordata > Lepidosauria > Squamata > Lacertidae > Podarcis > Podarcis muralis. The sequence continues at coordinate 117,671,361 of NC_135657.1, read as the reverse complement.
AAGAACTCAAGGAGTTCATAGATCATAATTTGGAGCGCGGTTTCATCCGAGAGTCCAAGGCGGTGGGAGGCAGCCCGGTGTTCTTCGTTAAGAAGCGGGATACGCCCCAAAAGAGGCTCGTAGTGGATTACAGGATCTTGAACAGTGTGACTAAGCCGTCGGACTTCCCCATGCCCCGAATTGACGACCTCCTCGCAAGGGTGCGGAAGGGCAGAGTGTTCACCAAATTGGATCTGCGAGGTGCGTACAACCTCATTCGCATGCGGGAGGGAGACGAGTGGAAAACAGCCATGTTCACGCCACTGGGGACCTACGAATATAGAGTTATGCCTTTTGGATTGCAAAATGGCTCCCACGTTTTTCAAGCATTCATGCATCACGTGTTGGCGGGACTTCTCTACAAGACGTGCGTCTGTTTCTTAGATGACATCCTGATCTTTTCGGAGTCGCAACAGGAGCATGACAAACACGTCAAGGAAGTACTGAACAGGCTGAAGCACCATAGGCTCTACGCCAAGCTGGAGAAGTGCCAATTTGACGTGACGGAGGTGGATTTTCTGGGCTACAAGCTGTCTGACAAGGGGCTCGCCATGGACAGCGCCAAGGTTCGAGCGGTGTTGGATTGGAAGAGCCCGCGCAACCGGAAGGAGGTCCAACGGTTTGTCGGCTTTGCGAACTTCTATCGCAAGTTTATCAAGGGCTTCGCTATGCAGACGGCGGCCATCACTGACACGCTTAGCTCCAAGAAAAAGAAGTTCATTTGGACAGAGCAGGCGGAACAGTCCTTTCAGGCACTCAAGCGTCTCTTCGCGTCGGAAGAGCAGCTGCTTCATGTCAACCCCAGCAAGCCGATGAGGGTGGAGACTGACGCCTCGGACAGAGCCGTGGGGGCGGTCCTGCTGCAGAAAGACCCGCAGGGGGTGTGGCGACCGGGAGCGTTTTACTCCAGGAAGCTCAGCAAGTCCGAGCAGAACTACACCATATGGGACAGGGAGTTGCTGGCCATTCATGCAGCGTTCAAGGCGTGGAGGCACTTTCTGATCGGCGCCAAGCACACGGTGCAGGTTTGCACGGACCACAAGAACCTAGAGCACTGGCGCACGGCACAGTTCCTGAACCAAAGGCAGATACGTTGGGCTGAGTTCTTTGCGAACTTCGACTTCCGAATAGAGTATGTCCCGGGGGACACCAACATCATGGCGGACGCTCTCTCCCGCAAGCCACAGTATCTGGAGGAAGCAACGCCAGCGGCCGCCATGCACATCTTCGCACCAACAGTGTGGGCGTGCGCCGCGGCAACCGTGGATCTGGAGGCGGTGCGACGAGCGTTGCAAGGGGACTCCTTCGCGCAAGCAAAGATCTCAGAGGTGCAAAGGGGCAAAGCAGCGGCCGACGGTTTCCGGCTAAGAGATGGATTGCTCATCCGTAAAGGGGCCATCTACGTGCCGGGAGACGAACTTCGCGCCAAGGTGCTGCAGCAGCTGCACGACGCGCCCACTGCAGGGCACTTCGGCAAGGAGAAGACAGTGGAACTAGTAGCCAGGGATTTCTGGTGGCCTGGAATGAGAAGGGAGGTCGCGGACTACGTGGCGAGGTGTGACACCTGCCAGAGGGCGAAGCCAGTGCTTAGACCGCCGGCCGGACTGTTGGAACCGCTGCAAACTCCGGCCGAACCTTGGGAGAGGGTGGCCCTGGACTTTGTCACGGATCTGCCCAGCTCGAGGGGCAAGACGGCAGTGCTGGTGGTGGTGGACTTGTTCTCCAAGATGGCACATTTCATTCCGTGTGCGAAGGTGGCCACGGCGGAACAAACCGCCAAACTGTTCATAGACCACGTGTTCAAGGTTCACGGTCTGCCACGGTCTATTCTGTCCGACCGGGGGCGGCAGTTCATCTCAAATTTCTGGCAGCGGCTGATGGGCTTCCTGAACGTCAAGATCAACCTGGCGTCGGCGAGACACCCGCAAACCAACGGGCAAGCAGAGCGGGTCAATGCCATCATGCAGCAGTACTTGAGGTGCTATGCAAATCAACAGCCTGCGACGTGGGTGGATTACCTGCCGCTCGCCGAGTTCGCTTACAACAACACGAAGCACGTGTCCACGGGGGTCACACCGTTCTTCGCCAACAACGGGAGGCACCCCAGAACCTTCCCGGGACTGGAAAGGCTGGGGGAAGGGGAGCCGCAGACGGCACATGCGTTCGCGTCGGAACTGCAGGAAGTCCACGATCAGCTGAGGCGCCACCTGGAGCTGGCCAAGCACGCATACAAGGTACAAGCGGACAAACGCAGAAGGGTTGGCGAAGAGCTACACGTGGGGGACTGGGTCTGGTTAGCAGCCCACGCAGTGCCGGCCAGGTCGTTGGCCAAGAAGAAACTAGGGCATAAGCAACTGGGGCCCTATCAAGTCGAAGAGCAGGTCAACCCGGTGGCCTTCAGGCTGGCGCTTCCGGAGGGTTCCAGAATGCATCCGGTATTCCACAGATCGGTGCTCACTCCCTACAAGGCACCGCACAGGTTTCAGGAACCCGGAACGGCGCAGAGTCCGGCCAGAGACAGAACAGGGCACGCAGGAGTGGCACAGAAGGAGCGCATCAACGAAGTCACGGAGATTTTGGATTCCAGATGGGGGGAAGAAGGGGTAGAATACTTTCTCGCCAGGGAGGGCACCCCGGCCAGTGCGAACAGTTGGGTGCCGGACTACGCCTTGGACGAACCTCTGCTCAAAGACGAGTTTCATGCCCTCTTCCCACATAGACCGATGCCAGCAGACTTTTTCGACGACTGGCTTTTCACACCCACGCTTTCGGGCAGCACGTTCCGGGGGTTCGACTCTGACGAGGACCCGATACGAGACGTCCGTTCCCCGGAGGGGTCGCCCTCGGGATCTGCCTCAGAACCCTCGTATTGGTGGGACGACAAACCAGAGGAACAGTGGCGCAGGAAGTGGCAAGAAGGTCCAGGCCGAGCAACGCCGCCTGGAGGAAGCGAGGGAGAGACGGACATGGACATTTTCGGGGACGATCCAGGTTTCGAGCACGGCGGCACAGAGATGGAAGCAGAGGTGACCGTCGTCGACGAGAGAAGGGAGGAAGAACCGGAAGACTTCGGAGGGAGGCCCGCTACGGGAACCGAACGGTACCCGACATTCGTCTCCTTGACGCAGCAGCACCCAGCTCCAGCACCGGAAGGAGGGGAAGGGGGAGTGGGGGGCTTCGAGGGGGGGATGGATGTCAGGGGTTCAGGAGCAGAGGCAAGGGCAAGGGAGGAAACAGAGAGCGAAGGGGAGGAGGCAGAAGAAAGGATGAGTGATGACGACGACCCGAGATCTCCGAGTCTCTCCAGTGAGTCGGAGGATTCACAGAAAGGAGCACCAGTGGCCAAGGCAAGGGGGGAGTTTAGGGGGGCACCCCAGGGAGATAGAGCCAGAGGGGAATCAGAGGAGAGCAGTTGGAGATCGGGTCCAGCGTCACCGCCAGAGAGCAGGGAAGAGGAAAGGAGCCAGGGGGCAAGCGCTGGCAGCTCACAGCAGGAGGGAGGGCACGAGTCAGGGGTGGCCACACCTCCATCTGGGAGCGAAGAAACGGTTAGACGGAAGGTGGAAGGTTGGGCGCGCGCGCCAAGTTCAAATGCACAGGAAGGAGGCGCAGTAGGCAGCCCGGAAAGAGAGCCGGGTCCTAAAGCCCGGCGCAAGGAGACAGGAGAGTCCGGGGGGTCAGCGTCCGAAGAATCCCGGAAGGAAGAGACCCAGGGGGGCAGAGGGACCCAGAGAAGAACAGTCAGGCGGAAAAGGTGGAGCAGGGCTAGGATATTAAGTTGGTGTACGAGGGGCGGAGATTCAGACGGAGCTTCGCCGATCTAGCTACTAGACGTAGGGTTGCACGCAGCAGCTTGAGAATGGAAACTGTAACTCAATAAAGACTTTTACTTAAGGACCGTTGGCTAGCGTGATCCTCTGTGAGCTAGGATCTTGAAGCAACCCTGACAGACGCCCACTCCAGGGAGGATGTCACCATCTTTATCTCAGGCAATTTAATAGATTTTTGAGTATCTGAAGTTATTGTTTTATGTTGTTGTTTTTTGGGGAGATTTCAATTACCTTATCAAATCCCTAATTCAAGGCAGTTCATGTGTAAATCATATGCTTAACCAAAGCACTAGTACTTGGTGGGCGGACGAGCGAGGTTCCCTCTGGCCTCCTTGTCCTCATCCTGGCAGGGCCAACAATGACCATTCTTTTGAGCTGAGTGGAATTGGATGCATTAACATCAGGTTCCAGAAGGTAAGGCATAAACCGGTGGGATTATCTCCCAAGGAAGAGGATAAGAGTAAATCTGCTTTAACTTTAATAAAGATTTGAAACAAAATAATGAACTTGAATGATGAGAAACCAATTATAGTTCCTTTTCAGTGTAAATATGCATTTCCATTAAGAGCCTCTGTATCCCTTTCAGCAAGCTACTAATATCCCCATCCATTCTTTCAAGTGTTCCTGGGGTACCAACTAGTGTTTAATGAATGCCAAAATAAGCACTTGAGGGAAATTGCAAACAACTGGACAGCCATCCAATTATTTTAACAAGTACTCTAAACTTTTCTTATTGAATTTAATATTTATTCGGTAGCTTTCTCCTTTGATCTAAGAAGATTGTTATTTTATTACAATTGTTACAGACTTTTTCTCTATTAACTCATCTTTCTGAAATGCACCATAACTTGTGCAACCCCTGAGGGGAGATATTAGTTATAAAATACTTCTTAAAGAATAAGAAATGATAGCTCCATAAACAGACAACGTTGCCTTCCATTTTACTTTATTCTAACAGGTGTCTTCTTTATGGAATATGCTGTGTGAAAAGCAAGTCAAACAGGGAGTGTGATGAGTAAACCAATTTATCTCATTTGCTATGTTGCAATACCATTCCGTACATAGTTACAGTGACAACAGTTCAGTACTACATTCGTAAACACCTTTACTTGAAAAGTCTCAGGTCTTTTAACGGCATTTAACTTCCACCTGGAACTTTGTAGATAATTAAAACTGGGGTCAGATCTTGCTGCATTAAAGCAGTGTTTTAAGCCGTAGTATTGATTTCAAAAGCAATCCAAACATATGAATTTAAAGTCTATGTGACCCTTGCACCACTGTAATCTCACTGACTTTCAGGGGTTACCTTACAGTAAACTGTCTGGAGGACATTTCTGAAGCGTAAGTCAAACTAGGCATGGCATTAACCTCACCTTTGAATCCCCTGCTTGAGATTTTGATTTTAATAAAATCAAAAGGAGCTCCAGAGGCCCCAGATCAGGAGTGTGGCATGGTGGAAAGGACAGGACTGAACTCTCTCCACTGTCTTCCTGACACTCCTATTTGTCCCTCAAAGCTACAGCCCCTTCCTCTCATTAGAACAACATGAATATTGCGTCCATGTGTCAAAAAGTTGTTCGTATTTGCATCTGTCCACCATTCATGATTAATCCCCATTTTTCTATAGTCAGATATACAAATGCTGAACATATACATGTTAAAGTTGACCCCTGAAAACCATGCCTTCACTGCATAGCTGACGGTCTTCTATAATACAAAACTCCTCTCATCACACTATTATTAAATCATTTTGAGCCATATCAAGATCTAATTACTGACTTGACACTTTCCCCATTTTGTCAGTGGGCTTAATTTTAGAGAAACCACCACAAGAAGAGTAGGACAATTCAAGAACAGAACAGACTTGAAATGAATTAGATCACCTTAATTACTTTCACAGTTTTATTGCTTAATTGATGGTTTTATTAAACACTGGCCAATTAACCTGTCAGAAACAGAGCTTAAATTGTAGACTGGAAGAAGAAGAAGAAGAAGAAGAAGAAGAAGAAGAAGAAGAAGAAGAAGAAGAAGAAGAGAAGGAGGAGGAGGACGAGGAGGAGAAGGAGATAGCTGTCAGAGCAATATTACAACTTGCCTTTACCAAGCAACACATGAGGGACCTTTCAAAATGAAGTGGTCAAATCTGGGAGGGAAGGGTGGGAAGGGATTTCTGGGAGGGAAATCTGGGAACGGTGGAGGAAGACATTGAAAAAGTATTCCATAAGAGGACACTTCCAGCTAAATGCATATGTGGAAGAAGATTGTATTGTATTTGAGCAATCGGTTAAGATAATATATTTTCTTTACAGGTAGGTAGCCGTGTTGGTCTGCCATAGTCAAAACAAAATAAAAAAAAATTCTTCCAGTAGCACTTTAGAGACCAACTAAGTTTGTTATTGGTATGAACTTTTGTGTGCATGCACACTTCTTTAGATACCACACTTCTTCAGATACACTGAAACAGAAGTCACCAGACCCTTATATGTAGTGAGAGGGTGGGAAGGGGCATTACTCAGCAGGGGGTGGGAATTGGTGATTGGCTGATAGGTGTGGTAAGACCAAATGCAGTAGTCAACAGTTGTCAACAGGTTTACAGGAAAAAGCAAGGGGTGAGATGGCTAAAAATGGCTTTATCGTGTAAAATGAGATAAGAATGCAATGTCTCTATTCAGACCAGGTCTCTCCATCGTTTTAAGTTTGGTAATGAGTTGCAATTCAGCAACTTACTTTATTTGACCATTCTTTATTTGACCATTTATAGACCATGCTCTCATATTAAGTATTGCAAAGCTACAAAATGTTTATATCTGTAACACATCCTTTAGTCAACCTTGAAGTAAAAGTTGAAAAGTTACTCAGCAGTTTCTTTAATCTGTCAGTTGAGTTTTCAGCTCAAAAAAGTTTCCCAAATGCATTTAAGAATGCAGGTTAAAATAAAATATGTTTAGAAATGCATTCATTCATATAAAATAGTACTTAAATCAGGGGGCCACCATTGTAGGGCTTGCAAGTGCCATGGCACCTGCTGAGCTTTATTTTAAATTTTTTTAAGTAAGTCCCTTGCCCTCCTAGAAATAAAGGTGTGAATAAAATGTGCAGGTATCCTCCCAGGTGATTTCTGTGAAATGAGCTGGCCTGGCTCCTGCATGTCAGGTTTATTTAGCCAGTGGGTGAAGTGATACTGGGCAATAGGAATCCCAGGGGGCCTAAGGAGCTTCCGGTTCCCCCTCCCCTTTTGTGTACTTTTTCTGCTTCTGTTATATTCTCTACTAGTCCTTGGGAATCACCATAATTTGCCCTTCTTTCCCCCCTACAACCAGGGTGCTCATCATTCCTGTGGTGGCTTCATCTGAGTTCAGTTATTCTCTAGAAGTTAATTTATGCAAATACTACTACACTATAGGTTCAGGTGGGTGTTAAAGAATTCCCTCCCCCAATGACAAATGTGAAAAATGTGAAAACTTTGCAGGGAGTTTTAAGGCTTATGCAGAAGCTGATGCCCAGGAATTCATTAAGATCTTGCTAGGACCCTCGTATCTACGGGACCGCCTCTCCTGGTATGCCCCACAGAGGACCTTAAGGTCCATAAATAGCAACACCCTAGAGGCCCCGGACCCTAAGGAAGTTAGATTAGCCTCAACCAGAGCCAGGGCCTTCTCAACACTGGCTCCAGCCTGGTGGAACACTCTGTCTCATGAGACCAGGGCCCTGCGGGACCTGATTTCTTTCCGCAGGGCCTGTAAGACAGAGTTGTTCCACCTGGCCTTTGGCTTAGATTCAGTTTGATCCCCTCCCCCTCTTTCTTTTTCCTTTCTCCTCCTGTGTAGAGGCTGCATCCTAATGTTTTAATGTTGTATTTTAATCTTTTTTAAATTGTATTTTAATCAACTTGTTTTTATTATTGGTTGTTAGCCACCCTGAGCCCGGTCTTGGCTGGGGAAGGCGGGGTATAAATAAAATAATAATAATAATAATAATAATAATAATAATAATAATAATAATACATGGTACAAGATGGCAACCTAGTCTTTGGTTTAGGGCTGTCATTGGAGAGAAAAAAATTCCTGTGCCGTTAACAGCTTTATCTCTACTGTACAATCAGGACCAGAAAAGCATAGATGATTTCACATGGTAGAATCATGAAGTCATCAAGTGTGGGGAGCAGCAATGACTGCACCCTCTCTAATTTGCCTCTCACCACAGCTGAAGTGCATTATGCCACATCCTCATTGCAGCCAGCTTGTGAATGATGCCCACAGCACTCTCAAAATTCAAAATGTTCCCACTGGTCCAATAAGGTTGGTAAACTCTGGCTTAAATCTATATCTTGTGATAAAATACACATTTAAATAAAACTTTTCATGCAGAGTTTATATTTAAAAACTCAGATTAACATGGGAACAGGATGGAATGGACCTATGACGCTGTGTGAGTGTGCTTCAGTCCTACTATATGCCTGCATTGTAACTCACAGGCCATGCCTTGAACCTCATTCTCTTATCTCCCCCGCCCCTTCCCTCAATATCCTTTTCCACTGTATGTGCAGGATGCGAAAAGCTTATCTGAAACATCCCATCTTTCTGAGGAACCTGGCTTCCTCAATTTCCTGTTTTCAGAACAGCTGGCTGCAAGGGATGGACTTGGGGACATTTCTGAGGAATAGCTGTCTACCTCAGTTGGAAGCTTTTCTGATTAGTCAGGCTCCTTGATTTGGAAACATAAGGATTTATAATAAAAAGGACACAGTGAAAACAGAGGGAATGAAAAGAAAACAAACCAATAAAGAACCTATCCTATCATAACATTTGAAATTCTGGTATTTGCTGGTCTTGGAATAGGTTCAAGATAAATGAAGGAAATGTGTATTTCATTAAAGGCTAATATTTGGAAGACAACAGAGAAAACAATAATGAAAGACTTCCAAATGCAGATATACAAGGGAGCTGCGCACAAAAGCTTCCTTCTCCCCCTTTCTCCCACAGTCTTGGTGTTACCCTTATGAGACGTTCATCACAGAAAAGGATACTTTCTCAAGCCATTAGTACCATTCGCCTGTAGCAATCTTTTCACAAATAGCTCCATGTTCTACAGTCCTTGTTGTAATGCTTGGCCTGTGCTAGACGTCTCTGAACAATGCTAGCCACTGCTGCTTTCAATGCCAGAGCACTGGGTGCTTCACATCAGACAGGCACAGGGGAGCAAACTCTATCCTTTACACTAAAAGGACCATAAAGCGGTAATAGCTACCTCCATCAGAAGCCCAAGTGTAACATCATGGGGTTCCTCCAAAGAAGTTTAAACCACAGCTCCACACAAACCCATGTTAGTAATTCAAATTATAATATCTGTAAGTTTCCCCAAATTAGCACTACTTGTGGGGGTTCCTCACTCCACGTCTTGCCTACTTGGCTGCTGTTTCCTCTTCCCTGCTATCTTCCACAAGTTTCAGAAAGGAGTGGTAAGGATTTACTGTCACTCACTTCCACTTCTTTTGCTTTGTATCTGCCAGGTTCAGAAGCATTGCCACCAAGCTGTCTGTCAGGCTCCCATCCTTGGTGTGCACGCATGTATGCACCGCGGGCACCATGAAAGCGTGCTCTGCTGCTACATTTGTGTGTGTGATATAGAAATACATGGATAGGGATTTTTTGTTCCAATGTGCATCACTTTGTACTTACATGCAAGCTCAACAGTGGTTTTTATATGTTCTCAGATTTCTTATCAAAGTCTTGTTGACACATCCTGATGGCAGGGAAAGAGGAAAGCCTCAACCTTGTTCTAACATATCATTTTCATCAAGTATTTAAATGCTGGACATATGGAACCTCCTGGAAAATGGTTTGCTGGCTAAGTATGGAGAGAGGACTTCAGAACAGAGCTTCAGCACAACAGCTAAAGGTAGACTTCACTCAATTAACAAAAATAACAGTACACATACTCTGCACAGTTCTATTGGTGCTGATATTGAAGTAATCATGAAATTAGACTGCACAAAAAAATAACATAATTTTCAGTTCTAAGCTGCCTTTCCATAGCTTCATGGATCAGACTAGCTAAAGAGGGAAAACAGCACCCTAGAAAGTAAAATGATCATTGCACAGCCCTTTCTCAGGCTTCAAACATATACTTGCTTACTGGGCTTGTGTGCATTTTAATTACTAAGAAACTTACCCGCTACATGTAACAGCCTGCAGGCAGTTCCAAGTTCTTTGTACCTTTTATGAACTCATTTCTTTTATAAAGAGATTTGGGTCATGATTTTTGCTGACATTTTTTTCCATGCTACGTTTCTCTAAAATCTCACGACAAGAACAATAAAACCGATTTCCCTTTCTTTATCCTTGCACTTTATTTTCTAGCCTCCAGCTTATTGTGGTCAGTAGTGATTAGCTGAGAGAAAGAATAAAACCCCAGTCACAAGCTGTTGATTCGATTCAGAGTATATTATTTAAGGCTTAAATTGATATCTATCTTTGGGTTCCTTTTGGCAACACCCATATAAAACAAAACAAAAAAAAGTTTTACTGACTTTACACAATGTGAGGACTGGCAACCAAATTCTCATAAATGAGAAATTCACATCTCTGTATCCCAAGGACATAAGGAGCGCACCTTAGAACAAGAGATGCAAGTGACTTGACCTTTGTAGGATAAGCCACATTCATGTGAAGGGACAAGAAAGCCTCACTCGCAATAATACATCTTCAATCAGATCCCACAAAACAGCTTTTGTGGCCAGAGTCAGCGTTATCTTTCTTCCATTTCAGGTTCTTGCCTAGGGTATATATTCATGCCTAGAAAACATGGTGTCTTCCCAGCAGTTTGGTGCCATTCTGGAGAAGGGGGAATATGAGACATATAAATTATACATATGGGATGAGAGGAAAACCTACTTCACTATCAGGTGAGGATCATAGCTTCAGAAATATATCTCTCTCTCAGGATGCTTTACAACTTTTTTAAAAAATCAAAACTTAAAGCAGCATAAAATAACCAACGCGGGAAAGAAAGAGTCAATTGAGAAAACCAGATTAGCTGTATAAAAAGATTGTGTGGGGTGTTTTGAGGCAATTGTTCTGTTAGTGCAAGGATTTCTGCTTGTACAACAAAACATTATCACCCTCCCTCCATGCAATCCCTAAACCTGTTCTAGGGGTTCCCCAACCCTCTGGAGCAGATTTGGGGAAGGTGCAGGGCACATTTTACCTCCCATGGCAAAAGCCTGGCAAAAGGCATCAATGGAGGGGACCAACCATACTTCACAGGACAAGTGCTCCAGAATCCAGGTGTGGCCCCTTAGAAGCCTCTCTCTCTTTTCCCATGCAACAGTGCTTCTGTGGTGGATAGGACACAGAGAAGTAAATGATAGAATTGCTGAGTTGAAAAGGTCCAAAGAACCACCTAGTCCAACTGCCTGCAATGCAGGAATCACAGCTAAAGAATCCCTGACAGATGGCCACCCAAGCTCTGCTTAAGAACCTCCAAGGAATGATGGTCCACCACTTTCCAAGGGAGTCTGTTCCACTGTCACAAAGCTCTTACTGTCAGAAAGTTCTTCCTAATGCTTATTCAGGACCTCCTTTCTTCTAATTTGAATCCATTGGCTCAGGTTCTAGTCCTGCCCTCTGGAGAAAGCAAGCTTGCTCCATCACCCACATGACAGCTCTTCAGATATTTGAAGACAGCTTATCTTTTCTTATAAAAATATTTATATCCTTCTGTATCCTTTAAATATATCATAGGTGTTTACAACAATATAAAACCATAAACCCATACAGTAAAATCATCATCTTTATCAATCATCTTTAGATGCCTCACACTTCCTTCCCTTCTGGAATTGTTTGATCCTGGGGGGTCGGCTGGCTGTGCAGGTGGATGTGGCTCCTATGAATCCTAAAGGTAAAGGTACCCCTGCCCGTAAGGGCCAGTCTTGACAGACTCTAGGGTTGTGCGCCCATCTCACTTAAGAGGCCTAGGGCCAGCGCTGTCCGGAGACACTTCCGGGTCACGTGGCCAGCGTGACATCGCTGCTCTGGCGAGCCAGAGCCGCACACGGAAACGCCATTTACCTTCCCACTAGTAAGCGGTCCCTATCTATCTACTTGCACCTGGAGGTGCTTTCGAACTGCTAGGTTGGCAGGCGCTGGGACCGAACAACAGGAGCGCACCCCGCCGCGGGGATTCGAACTGCCGACCTTTCGATCGGCAAGCCCTAGGCACTGAGGCTTTTACCCACAGCGCCACCCGCGTCCCACCCCTATGAATCCTACAGCCAAGCTATTTAGGACTTTAAACATCATCACCAAATCCAGAAACAAATTGGCAGCCAATGCAGCAGTTTCAGGAGAGGAGAAACATGATATTGCAGCTTCATTCTCTAAACCAACTGAAGTTTCTGAAGGCTCTTCAAAGACAGACTCATGGAGAGGGCATTGTAACAATCCAACCTGGACATAACTAAGATCTGTGTTGCCATAGCCAGGTCTGACTGCCCCAGAAAGGAATGCAGCTGGCCCCGCAGCCTAAAATGGATAAAGGTACTCCTGGCCACAGCTGCCCTGAGTGTACACATTCAGGTGTAAAGCCCACCCCAAGAGCATATCACTATTATCACCATCACGATCACATCAACATCTTCCCACTAATTGCCTCTTAATATATATTCATTAATACTGTATATAAATTAATACTGAGCCGTAGCGTGTAGCAAATCCTGACTGGTTCATGTGAGGTATAACTGCAGTGTACACACATCTCCGTTAATACGGGTTATTTGAACTTGTTTTATATGCGTGTCATTTTTCCATGACAATCTTAGAGGAACAGAGGCTACAGCAAAGAAAAGGACATTTGTGATAAAGAAAGAAAACCCAAGATCTGTGTGCTTGCGATTGCCTCTCTTTCATACGGAATTAATGGTGGTTTAATGGGGTATGAAAGAATGTTTTACTGGAAACAATGAGGAACAATTGTCTAGCTCACGTTTCATTTCACAGGTCATTATTGCATTAAGAAGTAAATCGACCAAGTCCGGTAAATAACAGTCTCTGTATTGCTGAAAGCTTCAAACCAAACAATCTTAGCTCTCTTCAACTAATATCTGTCATTTTTAACCCTTGCAGAGATCCGCTGCAGGCTAAACAATTACTGTCTTCACCCACCTCTGGCAGGTAAGCATTATTCATTTTACTCCTCACCCCCCTTCTCCAGCAAACCCTACAAGGCTACGGCTTTTGCATTGCTGCTTTGTTTATTAGCCAGCCTAGCCAACTGTGTGTCTGGTGGCCTTGAAAAACAACACACATTTCAGTGAGCGCTTCGGGCATCTTTAAACAGGCTGCTTCCTCTGCAAAATTAATTGTTGCAAAACACAGCACTTATGTGTAAAGCACTGCACACTAACACTCAGCAGTTTGCTTGGGTTACAGATATGCCTGGGAAATTTAGGGGAAATGCAATTCTTCCTTAAGCCTGCACACAAGTGATATCAGCAAGGACACTGCAATACCCATTAACCCGCAAAAAGCCCTCTGCTTTAGCTTACTAATTCTAAACTGAGAATCATAAACCATAGCTTTCTTGTGGTTTGTCTCTCACTTTATAAGAAACATGTTTTTACAAGATATTCCTTTGGCAATGGTTTCAAAAGCGTTCACCAAACGCAAAAGTGCTTGCTAAATCTTTAGGTCACCATTGGTTCCATTTGTCATAGTTTATGAACTGGACTATGTACTGCAGATGAGTCCTTGTAATTTCAATTTGCCTTAAAAGAGAGGTCTAAAATTTAGATATTGTTTCTGCAGAACTAGATGTCCACGTACCCACTTTTGTCTCCCTCCTCCACTCTGTTTCCACAATTCTCAAGCTACCAGTGCTGAATGAAAGCTAGAGCAATGGTAGCAGGGAAAGGGAAGGAACCCCGTACTCTAAGCAGATATAGAAAACAGATCCCAATGCTGGGAGAGATGGGACTATTGTTCAGAGTGGTTATCAGAAAAGGAAATTCACTTTTGAATAAAAACAGGTAATAAAATCAAATGCCCGATATATGGGCTGGATACATGAAAATATCTAGCTGGATACATTAAAATAATCAAAAGGAAGATCTATTATTATTATTTATTAAATTTGTATTCCGCCCTTCATTTGTAGATCTCAGGGCAGTTTGCAACATAAAATTACAATATAAAACCCACAAAGTACGTAGTAAAAATAATGACAATGACAAACCAATAATCCCCCATCCCACAACACATTTGAACTGCCTGATCGGGAAAATACTAGTCCATAGGAACAACACTGAGTTTTCAAAGATGAAAACTTTTGGCCTCACTGTAAGTTAAAAAGATCAAGAAAACAGAAGATGGGAAGAACTAACAAAGGGGGTGTAGAGGTCCTTTGCATTTAGGGCACTCAAGGTAGGAAGTTGTGATGTGTGTCCATGATCTGGACACTCACACACAAATAAACATTAAGGGTCTGGTGGAAATGATTGGACAATATATTTTAAAAAGATACAGGCAGAATTTACAGGTCAATTTAGAATTTCCAGGTAGGGAACACAAACCCAACCTCTTTTATTTCTACCTTTTCTCCAATGACAATAGTAATAGATTCATCCCCAGAGCAAGTTAAGGGGCACCTGTCTATCACTTTCTTGTGATATCACTTATAAGGTAAGTCCTGTGGAAAAACTTACTGGCTGTGGTTCCCTGACATTTGTAAACTACTGCCCGCCAAACGATCTTTATTGCAATGCACTTGCATGAGCACACAGAACAATTAACCTGGTTTTAAAGGGCATTTGGTGTGGCAATGACCACTGTGGCTCTGACACTGGTTTGTGATTCATAATCAGGTCACAGAAGGCAGCGGGGAGAAGTGTGTCTGTACCAACATTGCGAATTAATCAGCCCTCTAAGCAGCCAGAGACACGGATCCTTAGAGAAATGCCTTTTACCGGGTAAGACATTAGACATTTTGTTTAAAGATTAGACATTTTGTTTAAAGATTAAAGTTCTCTTTGTGCTTAATCAATTTCTAGGGCAGGATGGAAAATGGGATTAATTACCGTCCCTTGCATCGAGCTCCCATACTGCAGAAGTCATAAACGATGCAACTTTTCTGTTAAAATGGCTGCCATCAGCAGCAGCATGCTCAAGAGATGCTAATTGTAATTAAAGAGTTTATTTGGAATCACAGAACAGAGTCTTAATCAGGACGAGAACAGAGCCTCACCGCATGCCCTTCCAGCACACGGCTGTGTAACAGAATGGTTCTTTTTAAACAGGCAGTTTGCTTTAAAAGGTTTGAGCAGGGTGTTATGCCAGGGGGCCTAGCATTTTCTCCTCTGTGGGATTCAAGCGAAATCTTATTAGGTCAATTGTTTAGAAAGCATCTCACATTAGGGATTTCAAAGCACTTGTGAAAAGTGAATAAAATTACCCTGCTCTGCTGAAGAATAAACATGGACCACGCTGCCATTAATGCACATAAAGGTTATGCTGAATTAATTTACTTGCCCCGAAAGAAGGGCAGACAAGACACACACAACTGGAAGTCGTGGTACCCCTAAGAACATGACTCCAAATCAGGCTTTCTCAGCCTCGGCCCTCCAGATGTTTTTTGCCTACAACTCCCATGAGCAGAACTAGTGGTCAGGGATGATGGGAATTGTAGTCTCAAAACATCTGGAGGGCCAAGGCTGAGGAAGCCTGCTCCAAATCCTTTTATTGTCATGCAGCTATCTTTCTTATACCAGCACAAAATATAAGTTCAGAAGCAGTCGCCTTCAGACGGCCAAAGTGGGACTGGACTGCCTTATTGCTCTTGCGACTTACCAGACTTCTCAGCCTTACTGTGTGGTTCTTGCATGCAACTTACCAGCATCCAAACATGGTTGTTCTGTTTCAAACTCTGATTTGGGGAAGACAGACACAGGTGGATTCAGTCTCAAGGCACTTCCATCCAAATCTTTGAAAAGAGCTTTTCCTGAGCTCCCACAGATCACAGCAACACATGATTCATTTGATTCATTTTCTCTGACAAACAAAACAAACAAATATCATAGTTGAGAGAAAACCATCCTGAACTCAACTCAGAGAATTTCCCCATTATCGACAGGCACATTATTTAAACAGCGGGTAGCATGAAAGTGATAGAAACAGACAAAAATTCTTCTATACAAATGGATGCTACTGTTTCGCCAGTTGTTTAAGTTTTCATGTTTGTCTTCTGCCTATGTGTGAACTTGGAGCTCAGCAATATTTCTAGCTAGTAACATGAAAGTTCCAAGAGCTCAGATTTGAAAAAGATGTATTAAATGAAGTATGAATCTAGACTCATGCAGAGATAACGCATCATTTCATATATATTTTTACTCAGACCCAGAACAATACAAAACAAAATTGGAGTCACAAGTGGGTTAACAGTGGCCTCATTCAGACATAAAGCTAAATCATGGTTTAGAGCTACATGAATAAGCCATTCCAGCATGCTCCTTGCTCCCACTGAATGATGCACAGGCACAGTTGGGAGGAAGATGCTGGCAGCATTTACTTTCAGGCTAAGGACACATTCGCAGCTTAAAACAAAGCGAGGTAATTTCTTCCGCACTACATTTCAAGTCACATTCTGACTTTGCTGTCCAGACCAGACGGGAGCGGCAGCAGATGTATTTACCTAATGCCCATTATGTATTTTGCTTCCCCACCCTGAACTCCAATTCACTGAAGCTGTCACCTGTACATGCAAAAGACCTGTCTGAAATGTATACGACTTTTCCACTTCCAGGTCAGGTGGAAGCTGGTTTGAGGTAAGATGCTTTAAACAGGAGGATTTCCCAAGAGGTTACTCAGCTTAAGTGGTGAAGCAATGGTGATGGGTTACACAGCCTCCTTGCCCCTGAATCACAGCTTGTCTAAACTGAAATAGGCCTGGTGGTCGGTCCTTCCTATGGTGCTGAACCACAGTCCCTGGTTCAAAAGAAATGGGAAGCTCTGGTTTGCTAAACGTGGAATCAAAAGCTTCCTCAAGTTCATTCATGCAGCATTAAGTCATGATTTAGCATTACACCCAAACATAACCAGTAGCCTAAATTTATTTCCTTTGGAAATTAAAGAGTATGTGCCTAAATCTTGGGTTTGTTTTGGTCTGGATCTCTAACTTGGCCTTTTCCTGCCACTCCTGAGGTATAAACTCACACCAGTCAATGTAGAAGGCATTGCATGTACAGTCATACCTTGGAAGTCAAACAGCTTTGTTCCCGAACGTTTTGGCTCCCAAACATTGCAAACTCAGAAGTGACTGTTCCTGTTTGCAAACTATTTTTGGAAGCTGAATGTCCAATGGGACTTCCGCGGCTTCCAATTGGCTATAGGAGTTTCCTGCAGCCAATCAGAAGCTGCAATTTGGTTTTTGAACGCTTTGGAAGTCAAACGGACTTCCAGAACGGATTCCTTTTGACTTCCAAGGTACAACTCTATTAGAAACAAGCCAAGGCTCCTAAACAGGGAATCCTAGAATCTCTGACTTTGCTAAAGGAGCTAGAGTACCTCTAACAAAGAAATATGTGCATTCTTCACTAAATTACACTTTCCAAAATGCTTTGCACAGGAAGCCAAAAAGACTTTCAAGTGGATTTAGATTTCTGCTGTGGAAATCTCTAGGTTAGGCTTGGGGAACCTGTGGACCTCCAGATGTTTTTGGATTTCAACTCCCATCAGCCCCAGCCAGGACAGCCAATGATCTAGGATCACTGAGACTGCAGTTCAGCGACATAAAATGTCAGTTTTATTTGTCATATACAGTTGGTTTTTTTATTACATTTTTAACTAGTTTTTAGAAAAACAACATTGAAAGTTCTATTTTTATTGTTTTTACGTAAACTGATTAGAGATTTTTTTATTATATTAAGCAATATATTTTTGTCATAAACAAATGCCTGGAGTTCCTCACAAGTTCCTCACCCTGGTCTAGATGAAGAGAAGCACCCAAATGCTTGACAAGAAGCCTCAGCCAGGTTACTTGACAGCGATGGCCCCCTTACCTATTTTGCAGTGGATGGAAGTAGAACATATTTTCTTCACTGACGTGGAAAATGCTTGCCCTTTCGGATGTGACCAGATGCAGAATGCCTGCACTGTCAGGATTTGTCATGATGCAGATGTCTCTGTCGTCACTGTAGCAAGTTTTCCTAAAGCCAGCAAAGGTGACATCTGATAATGAAGGAAAGCAGAGTTGTGGGAAAGGCTCAGCAGTCGCATCGTCCAAGGCTAAGCAAGGGATTTGTCAAGCTGCATTGACGGGTTACAGGTCTATGGTATACTCTAGTCACCAGAAACATTGATGGAGACTTTCTATAGATGGGTGGTGTACACAATGAGAAACAAAAGAGTAAGAGGGGAAGATAATATCTGGGGCAGTGGTACCCAAAAAAATGGCATTGCAGAGAAATAATTATAGCATCTGAACAGAGGGGGCAGCAAATCTACCTGGCAAAGCCCCTTGCATTGACTCAAACTCCTGCCTAATATTTGTTGTATTTTTTTATGGATCACCCAGCCTGATCCCTCTATGACCTTTGCACATGAGAGTGTTTGGGTCAGACATTTTGACTTTCAGTGGGTCCAGGATAAGAGGCTTCAAAATTATTGAAATTCAGAGCCTGAATTGAATTTTGATAATGTACAGTAATGTACATTACAATTAGACAAAGGAAACATAATCAGCTTTGGTCTCAGAAACTATTGTTTATTATTTGCACAGTATCTATAATTAAGGCACAGTGATATCAACTGCAGACCCTAGATGTAACTGTTAATTAAATAGTACAGTTTGTGAGCATGTTACACAGATGACTTAGCAATCCTGCCAAATAAATGCCATAATGATTTTTTCCACCTATTTTGACATATTCTTTTTAAAATCAGTGGCTGTGAGTTTTGACTGAAATTAATTTGCATAAGAGCTCATGATTTTCCATCCTCCCCTGCAAAGTGCTAATACTTATAGACCCTCTTCATCTAAAGTTAGGTATATGCCTAATACCCACTGAAGCCTAACTTAAATATCATTGCTTTCAGTAGAACTTGGTATGCATAAGCTTAGCTGGATCAATGCCGCAATGTTCTTTTTAAAAATTTCTCAGAAGAAAACATTTAGCAAAACAACTAATTTTGTAACTTTTTCTGGTATTCCTCAGTTGTGCATAAATATATAGTGTTGCATCATCATGCATCTAATGCAATGGGCTTTACTTATGATCCTGTGCATGTTTATTTGGAAGAAGATTGTACTGTTCAATGAAACTTATTGGCTTAGGAAAGAGAGCAGAGAACTGCAGTCCTAGCCCACAAAAGCTTGTGCAACATATATGCTGGTATTTAAGGTGCCCCAACATACTGAGGTGTTTCATGTTAGAATTCCTGCTCTGTGATTGCAGTCATGGGATTGTTGTCTATCCCATGACGGTATATGTTTTGATTCCACAGAGTGGGAAGTGACGGAGACAGGATGTTTGTATTACTGTGTTCCATGAAGTGGGACTATTGTCCTTTGTTCTTTCTTTTTGCTGTTTGATGCTAGAGAGAGAGGGAGCCATGTTGCAGTGCTCTGTGTGTGTTTATATGTAAATAAATTAGATTAGCCAAAATGCTGAGTTGCTGAGGTCTGTTACACAAGCTGCGCAAACTCTGCGGATCCCTAAGTGTGCCGATGTCTGTTGGCATCGGTCACTGTGATGTTCGGGCAGAAGAAAGCTTTTGAAGCTCCCGAACGAACAACCAGGAGGGAAAGAACATGCCAGTCGGGCATGTGTCTCTGCCAGGGTCCTACTCAAGAACAGGACGAGCTTCTGACATTTCACTGGTTGGTTGGTTGATTGGTTTTGCTGAAAAAAATTAAGCTACTCACCCCCTCCTCTTAAATTTGCTTTTAATTTTATCAATTTCTGGAAATAAAAACCATTAGAGTCTTTGACATATGAATAATAATAATAATAGTCCTCTTTACAGAGTTGATTAATGCAGGACCCCATAAGCTCACAAAAATGTAACACCAACCTTGTAACATCATGATTCCCAGCACTACGGAATAATTTCTCATCTTATGCCATGGGCTGTCAGGCCACCAGCTATGATCAGAGGTGAAAGAAGGCCACAGTATGCCAACTCGACCCCTCCAAGGATTACGTGGAGCTCGATCACTACTTGTCAAGTCAGCTGCAAGAGGTTGGATTCTGTCCTTGATGCAATCAAAGGAAGAGCTTGTGGCCACAAGGACAGAGTCTCGTAATATGATGGACGGCCTTTCCAGGTGGGACTGCAGATCAGCAGGTGGGCTGTAAAGGACTGGCAGGAGACCCACAACATTGTCTACTAGTATCACTTTCTCTACCACTATGTTTCCTTTAAGATGAAACATGATCCCATAGTCATAGTTCTTGTAGGACAGAAAGCCTGTGATTTTGGTGCAGTTTGGAAAGCCATCTCCTCTGTATAAATGTATCCCGTGAAGGCTTGAATGAGCCACATTGTCAGTGCAAAGTGTCTCGGGTAAGAAACATTCTTGCCCTTTGATATGAAAGGCTATCCGTTCTGATCCGGCTACAACATTGTTCTGTAGGCGGGTACCCTCTGCAACATTCGTTTTGATGCCAGTCACCCAGTGTACTGATTGCCCTGGCTGTTTGCTCAGAATAACAAGATTCCTGGTAAGGATATGATTTTGGCCTTCCAAATGTATGCCATGACCAACGGTTCCAAATACCACATTGCCGTGTAATAGGAGTCCGCTGCTTGCAAGCGCCTGAATGCCAGCTCCACAGCTTTGGTGAACGCTGGAGGAGATTATGAAAGATTCATGGGATGCATTCCTGATGCCAACTGCTGGAGACTGTGAAGACCCAAAGCCCAAAATTTCAACATTAGAAAGCTGGAGGATACCTATAACACAGAAAAAGACAGAGCATGGAACTAGTTTCTCTTTTGTAACCATTAAACCCTGAGAAAAAACAAATCACATTATTAATGAATATCCTGCTGGATTATTTTTTTAAATAACATAAAGCCCTAAACCCATACAGTAGAACCTTGACTTACCACCGCCCCACCAACAAACAATTCGACTTGCAACCACGGCAAACCTGGAAGTACCGCCATTCGCGCATTTCTACCAGCGACCTGGATCAACTCACAAACGGACCTCCAGAACGGATTCCGTATGTGAGTAGAGGTTCCACTGTATTCCTGAAGATGACACTGCAATATCTGAGAAAGCACATTGAAAAATTGCTTTAGGCAGTTCCACTGGGATCTTTGAATAGCAGGCACCAAACCCCATATGCCATATTACAACTGCTTTCAGACTCCCGTCAAAATGTCACTGGGCATTGTGAGGGGCTGAGGAAACAGCACTCTCACCCAACATGTTTCAGTCCATTTCGTCTTGAAGCCCCAACCTCCAAAACAGCACAAGAGTCTTCACTGTGCTTCCTGTAATAAACTATAACCTTGCTATCCCTCAGCAAGTGCTCTGTCATCCAAAATATTTATTTACATATGCACTCCCCGGTGTGGCAGAATGCCACTTCAGCTGGCAAGGTAGAAAATAGCTATGGAGTTCCCCCCATTTTATGTACAATTAAAGATACAAACAAATGTGTATAATCTGTGTTGTCCCATATACAAACCATCACAACAGGAGGCACAGTGGCTGCAGACCTCGAAAAGCATGGGAAGGTTCTCAGCTGCACTAGCTGAGAAATTTGAACAAAACAGCTATGAGTATTTGAGTACCTGCATACTGGGCTCCACTGGCATGGTGTCCCACTAAGATCCCCCCAGCACAATCCATGTCAGATTTAATTTGTATATTTCTTGTGAGAAGGCCAATCTCTGCAGCCAGAGGAATCCATTGTCCATTTTCTAATCTGTGGGGTTGTCCTATACATGACATAATAGAAGGAATCATGAAGGTAAAAGCAGGTCAGTTTGGGCCATTCAAATGTCTCCGCTTCAAAAATCAGAACAATAAGGTCCATTTCACTCTGGGTTCTCCTACTGGGTGACCAGCAAGAAAGTTGGAAGACTGCTCACTCATCAGCAGAATTAGAGAAGGGGTTATCTGTCAGAATTCACTAAATACTGAACTGGGAGATTTCTCAGGCTTTCATATGAAACAGCAGGGAAAACAGAACCAACTGGATTAATCACATCCCAGAGAAAATGAAACAGGAAAAGGAGACATTTTCCAAAATAACTTGGGGGCATTATGCCTAGGGCCTCAAGTTCAATAATTGGGCAAGCATTGATGCTGTCAGTGTAGCACCAAAATATTGTTTAGATCACTCTGGAAGGATGTGGAAAACTCAGTGAACTCTGCCTGCAGCCCCTACCCCATATCCACCCCCACTTCCATCCCCATACACCATATACCATATGAGGAAGGATCACTCTATGTTATGTAGTTTTGTTTTTATATATATTGTAAACCACCCTGTGATCCTCAGATGAAGGCCAGTAGAGAAATAATAAATAATAATAATAATAATAATAATAATAATAATAATAATAATCTGACAGGGAAGGCCAGCAGGAATGATCCATGACTTCAACATATGGAATTTCCACCCTTTCTGGCTATTGGCATAAGGAACTATGATACAAAATAAAAGCTAGTTAATGTGCCAGGGGCCCCAAGGATAAAACAGCCAACATATGGAGCCAAGGTTGAGAGTTTGCATACCTGTGTGTCTGTGGAGTAGACGTTCACGGATTCTAAGGCTACGATGGTTGACTTCTTCCAAAGTGACTATTTCAGCCTGATGAGCTTCATAGGAAGACGAACTGATGACAATATTGTCTCCATAATGCCAATCCAATTCGTCTTGTACCATAATCCTATAAACCTCTGCAGAATTAATGTGAAGATCCTACACATTTCTTTAATGATACAAAAATAAACCCTATGGGGGGAAATGGTTTAGAAAAACAGGAGAATGCTAAAGCAAATGATCTATAAGTGGCAAAATAATATTATATGAAGAATGCTGTGGCAGAGTAAAGGAGATAATTTAGTAGTCTTTTTTCCCCTGGGACAATTGAGGGGGAAAAGAAAGTTTAAAATGGTATGGCAGAAAGATACTGACACCTAGATTTAGATTTATTGAAGTTTGTATTTGCCTAGTACAAAAAATTCCCTCAGCAGCTTACAACAAACAAAACTCATAATCATAACATCAGTCATACTCAAACTAAAGTGACCCATTAAACTGCTAAAACATCATTGTCACAGTTGTGAACTGCCTGATCAAAAGAAATAAAATCACCCCCTAAAATACCAGGAATGGAGGAAACTGAAGAAAATCTATATAGGATATATAGCAGAAGGGAAATGATCAAATATTAGGGCTGATCAGATAATGTCACTGAAAGCAATGCTTACCTCTAGTCACTTTAGAATACTTTTGTCCCCCACTTATCAAATAAACCTGAAAATTATTAAAAGGTGAGCATATTTTCCAAATATGATTAGAAGGTAGGAAAATGGCTGCTCACCGGGTCCCAGGGTGGGCAGCAGTTGTAGCCCTTCACAAAGTATTCTAAAGTGCAACCCGGCTCCCTGGGGTGAAACGCTCTCCCATGGGCAGCTAGTTGTTGTGGAATCCCCCTGGCCACAAGGGATGGCATGAAAGCCCGCCATCCTCAATTTGGAACTGTCCAATCATGAGCAGGTTGGGGGGCGGAGTCTGGGGGGCAGACCAAAGTCTTCACTCCGGTCCACTGCCTGGAGATATATGCCTACCTAAATCTGCAATCCATAAAAGTAGTGGCCAATTTTAAATCCCAGAATGTTGTATGGTGCAGTTTGTTTACACCTGTGGCTGGGATTGCCTTTCACCCACCAGGGTGTGGGGTGCTGTAAGTGGGTCCACAAGCACTTCTCTTTAGCAACTGTACTGCAGAAAAAGTGGTGCCATCAGTCCACGTGTGCAGTCATTTTAGGGTGACAGTGATCATCCACCCAGTTGTCTAGCAGCACCCATGCGGTCAGACCAGGAAACAGCAAAATCATATAGACAAATCTACACTGTTATCGCTTTCACTATAAGATCCCTTATTGGCTGTGATTCTGTAGCCTACAAGAAGCAAATGAACCAAAAGGATAAGGTGCTGTAACTGAAAAAGACC
This sequence comes from Podarcis muralis, assembly GCF_964188315.1. Lineage (NCBI taxonomy): Eukaryota > Metazoa > Chordata > Lepidosauria > Squamata > Lacertidae > Podarcis > Podarcis muralis. The sequence goes on along the minus strand of NC_135657.1, from coordinate 117,647,303 downwards.
CTGTCCACAGTCATCAGCCAATTCATCTCCCAAGACAGGGGGACAAAAAAAGGGGGGGGCCTTACCTTTCATTGCCAGGGGCAGCATCGCTTCCAAGGTATGTCCAAGAGTTCTGGGTATAAGCGCTATGCATCTGCAGCTTCCCATAAACACCTTGAAAGGGGAAGAGAAAACCATGCTGGGATCCAAAGGGCCCCCTTTTCAATAGCTACAAGGTCTGGCGCACACTAAGCAGGAATTCCCACTCTTGCCACATAAAGCACCATTGCAAAACAGAGATCAAAAGCCTTAATATACGGTATATCAGGGGTGGGGGACATTTCTGGCTCCTTATCAAGATCTGCCTAATGGTAGGGAAAGGCTTGAGGGCTACAGGGTTCTGTCACTTAGAATAAGCCCAGGGGTGTCCAACTTCCAAGAGACTGCGATCTACTCCCACTGTAAATAAACTGGCAGTGATCTACCCATTGGATTGACCAGAGTTGTTGGGGAGGCTTCAACAACGGGAGGATGACCGAAGTTGTTGAGCTGTTTTTAGGGGGAGATACCAGAGCTGAGCTCTGGTTGGGAAGGAAACACAGACAGGTGGAAGCAAAGCATGTAGGCTTATTACAAGGATTCCTGACTAGCTGCACACTAAATAGCACCAGGGCTTTCCCCCCCAGCTGAACTCAGTTCCAGAACTTCTCAGGTGGGCGCCATTGCCTTTATAAGAGAACAAGGGTGAGTTCATCCATGGTTAGTTCCGGCACCTCTATTTCTAGAAAAAGAGCACTGAATAGCACCATGGCCTCTTTTTCCTATGCACCTTAAAGAACTCAAAATATGTTACTTAACCGTACCAATGGTTCCAGGATCAGCACTTAAGCCATGTAATCGATCACAATAAACTCTCTCAGATGCACGAAGCAGAATTTGCACCTTTCTTCCTCTTTCTAATGGATGCTGCAAAGTACCTGACAGGGGGGAAAAATGCATAGCCATTATTGATTGATTTTTATTTTTAGCATACTTTTCTATAAAAGAAATTATCTCATGTCACTGCTAATAAATCAAAAAACTTTGATAAAAATGTTATCATTAACATAGACATCAATTGCTAAAGGGCAAGGAAAATAAAATGGTAACATGTAAATCCCCAAACTTGCTTGCGAAGTCCAAGTAAGCCATTGGCTTACTGTATTGTGCAAACAAGACCATTACAACATTTGTAGCGGCAACGGGTGAAACTAGGTGAAGGCATTAGACAATAACTTATGAGGTACAGCACACAACTAAGCATTAGAGGTCTTCTTATGAATGGGTGTTTTAAGTGCATCTCTGAGCACAGGAAGAGAGGAAACCCAACAGATCTCCCCAGAAAGGCCATTCCAATAACTAATGGCTTGAAAAGTTAATTGATCAGGGGACATAAATTTCCATAAAGCAAGGATGTTGAAAACCATGAATATTTTGCTTAAATCCATTCATGCCCAGCAAACAGAAGAGTCAGCTTGGCCCTGCAACCATGGGTGCCCTGGGCCGTGGGTGCCATGCACAGAAATTTGTGGGTGCCATGCACTGTGGGTGGCACCGAAATTTGTGGGAATCCGGCCCCTTCATGGGGAATTTTGTGGGTGCTCAGTCACCCAGGGCCCCAGGGAGTTGGCACCTATGCCAGCAAGCCAGTTCAGTTTACCTCTAATTTTATCCAATGACTTCTCTATATATTGAGCATATGGCTGTGTGTTATTCAGTTCTGTGTACTACAGTTCCAAATCACTACTCTAACTGATGAAACTGCATTTTGCTGTTTTGTGATTAAGGGACTTCCTCAGTCCAAGAGACTTTGCTTTGCCCCACTTCCCACCCTGTCTATGACTGGACAGATTTTTCTACATTCTACCCTTAACCACCCTGGTGCTTGCTTATGACACAGCAGATTCTACCAGGCTCCAAGCAGACATGGTCTGCCTATGTCTAACTGCTTGACTGCTCCACTTCAGCAGTCAAGTTCCATCTTGGTTCCATTCAATAGGCCAGCACCCCTAATGAGAACACATGCAGCATGTATGTAATGTGCATGCAGACATACACACCAACATGCATGCACATTACATACATGCTGATGAGGTCTGAGCTGGTGCTCACTGGCTAAGATAGGGATATTGGGATAGCTAAATGAAAACGTTGGCCCACTGTGTGGTGGCTGTGAAAAAAATTAACTGTGTCTTGTATTCCGCATATCATATATATTCTACGGATGAAATGTCTAAATTCTAAGTGTATTCTCCAGTCTAACAGAAAGATTGGTAATGCACATGATGAGAAAAATGAAACAAAAATCCAGAGGAAAGTAGCTGTTATCTTGCAATGATGTCTCTATACAGTAAGCTGTATTCCAACTGTGAATCTATTTATTTCACCGAGGGTAGTTCAGTGTCTCAGAAGAAAATGGCCTAGCATGAAACAGATACTTGGAGGGGAAAGTAGGGCAATTTTTGCCCTAGAGAAATGTAAGCAGAGTCCAGTTAGAGAGTTCAGCATTCCTCTAAAATTAGAGATTAAATCAATTATACAGCACAAAACTGCAGCAGATGTAGAATTAAAGAAATAAATCTGTGCAGAATTAGCCATCATGTCATGATCTTTTAACATTTTAAAAATTATGCATTTGGTGAAGAAAAGAAAGCTTATAATATGTATCCTTAAGAAGCATTCTCCTCGTGAACCTTAAAAAATAATTATATAAATAAATGTATTGTGTGCAATTAATCTTTTATTAAGCTGTCATCCCCGCAGCTCTGATTAAGAATAAGCATAAGTGGTCCTGATCCTGGATGTGATGAATGAAACAAACAAACAAAAAAAATTCCCAGAAATGTAGCGCCACACTTCATGCACATGACACTGCTACAGAACAGAAAAATCTTCCACATCTAGCAAACTTGCATGAGTAGTTCTGACTGACATAGACAAAACCTTTTTCCCTCTTCTGCCAGTAATCTACCAATGAAGGGTGGGTGAAGTTTTAAAAACAAAAAACCCACAAAGTTTATATATTGTTCAATTGGCAGAAATCCTCTGAGCTGTTTGCAAAGAACATTCTGAAATATTAAAAATACCAATAAAAGCAAATGTTAAGAACCAATTGACATAATTTTAAATCAAACTATAAATAAAACCAGCAATTCTGAAACTATTATATGTAGTCAAATTGCATGTTTAAATTACATGCCTGGGTAGGCATGTCTGAACAAAAAGGCTTCTAGCAGGCCCCTAAGAGGCAAAGAAATCCACTCAATAACTAAAGAGTAGACACAGCCATCCTGAAGGACTGGTACCTCTTCAAGCACTAGGCTCCCATGCAGTTCTCAGCTGGGGACGACTACTCCCCCTAGTACAGTGATTCCCTAATCCAGGAGTTGGGAAATCTTTTTGGTCCTTGTGCAGATTCTTATTAGGATCTGCCTCACACTCCAAATTTGACAGGTGGGCAAGGCCAACCTGTTAATTTCCCGTCATCACAAATGATGTCAAAGGATTTGGTGCTCTGAAGTCCCAAAGTTGAGGCTTCAAAGCACTAGAAGCAGCAGGACATTGCTAAAAGCAAGGCTATTCCCACCCTCAGCTGCTGAAACAAAGGGGGGGGGGGACACCTGGACCAAGGAGGATAACCTTCACATCAGCCAATGTGGAGAGGGGGAATCCTATGCAGCGCTGGGTTCCTGCTTTGTGCAGCCCTTCAAAGGCTCCCAACCATCGGTTGGTTGTCAGCTGTTTTGGAAGCTGCTCAAGTTCCACCCTTTTGGCAAAGCCCACCCTTGGCTGCATGACACTTGTAGTATGGATGCAAGTGGCTTATCCCAAATGGCCTTGCAGACCAAATGGAGATGATTGCGCCTAAACAGTGAGTAGTGAGAGTCTGGAGGAGATAAAACTGATGGTGGATGAGTATGATAGGAGAGAGCAGAGGAGACAATTAATGTGAGCATAAGGGGGGAATCTTATATAGCCAAATGAATAGAAGGTTCAAAGGGGATCCAAGAATAGTAGCTCAGCAGTTCCACTTTTGGTCAGATGCCATTGAGAAAGTCACAAAACTTGTGCTTGATAAAATAATTGTGATGTCCTTAAAAGAATCCACAGCATGCTCATTATCTTCAAATAAACCACATCTGGAATTCCAACTACGCTGAGGAAGAAATTCACTTCCAAGTGTCTCTTTCTCTAGGCTTGTGGCTCTGGTCTGGGTCTCTATGCTGAGCACACAATTACCTTTCTGGAAAGGCACTGCCATGTTTTCACCTGCATTTCCAGTTTGCATCAGTGCAGAATCTGAGTCTCGTATGTTTCCCTACCATAGAGGCTGTGGCGTCTTCTTCTATTGTTGGGCAGAACAAAGAGCAAAGCCCAACATAGCTATTAAACTAAGTGTTGTCTATTATTAATTCAATTCTTCATGCTGGCTATGGCTTTTTCATTTCCTCTCTAAGTGATAAAAATCTGCCCTGCCTAACTCTGATTCAGGATCTTTGAAAAGCATGAGATGGGCTTGGAAATTCATAAAGAGAAAGTGCTTCCAGAAACTTTTGTATGTAAAAAAAGAGAGAAAAGTCTCCATGTTCTTCAAAGTTCTGTATCCAAAGAAGCAGCATTGGATCTGATACAATCAATACAAGAAAGGATTGCATTTTTAGGGCTGAGAACATTTATGGTCTGGCAATTCTGGGAAGAGGAGGACTTTTGCCAAGCTGGCTGAATCTCATGGGAACACATCCGACAAAGACTCTTCTTGTACCTTACAGACTTATTTTGGCATAAGCTTTCATGGATCCTGTGGATCTATGGACCATGGCCACTGCTAGTTATCAACTATTAAGAATATCCATCTTTGGACTTACCCTCCTCACTAACTCTTAAACCGTTATTTTATTCCCAAGACAAAAATGAATTCTAAAATGTTTCCATTTTCCCAAAGCCATATTAACTAGATGGACCCCTTGAGATTCACCAGAAAAAAGTTGCAGGTTGCCTTCCTCAAGTACCCAATTACTCAAATTCCCCCTACAAAGTTCCTAAAAAAGCAATTTTGAAAAAGGTCAAAGAGTGACCAACACAGCAGTATTAAAATGGCAAGGATCCCTGTAAGTAACTAAAACAGCCTGATTTGTAAAGCTTACGATGTAATGAATTATGGAAAATGACTTGTATATCGCATATAATTAATTAGTTGTCTTCATTGTGAATGAATGGGCTCAATGCAATGGGCTCAATCACACTTGGGATGATGATGAATTAGGAAATAATGGATAACATACTGCAATATTCCTTCAGGAATGCTACTCATGTTCAAAGAGAAAAAAATGCAACACAAAGAGTCCTTATAATCTCAATTTATATGGCTAATAGCTCCTGGACATGGATCAGCCACTCAGTGTTTTTGGTATCCCCGCCAGCCCCATGAAAGTATATTCCTGCTGCTGGTGTTATTATCAGTAACAGCAGTGGGGATGTGTAGATGTGTTGTTTGTCCTTGACCAGCACCCAGCATGCAGATTTCCTGCTGCTTATTTTTCTTCTTCACTTACCCACTCTCAGCTCACCGCCAGCAATCACAATACAGGCTGCGCTAAGTGCATTGCTGGAATTTGATGGGAATTCCAGTGTGCCCTGGATATAGAGGCCTCGGACACGAGGAAGGGTTGTATCCACAAAGATGCTTCGGCCTGAGAAAGAGGGAGGAAAGGGAGAGAGAAGTCTGTAATGCCTGTGGTTTCAATCCAATATAAACACTTAAGGAAGCACTCTGCCTCCAACAGTCTTCAAATTTGAAATGAAAGGACGTATAACACGACACCAAGAAAAGAGAGAAGATCTTCACGGTCTGATACGAGGTGCTTTCTGGAGCAGCCACTAATACTGTTCAAATAATGACCTACCTTCCATGAGAATGCGGAAGAGTAATGGGGGGGTGGCATACATTTTAATGGAACACTGACCCAAAGAGGAACAACAATGCCGCTTGCTGTTGCTCTGTGACTTTAAAAGGGAAGTGGGCAGGTTCTGGCTTTTCCTTCTCACTCTGTGCATAGGATACCACGGTGTATCTGTGATGGCTACCCCTCTCACCAACACGCTCACTTCCTTCCTCAAATCACACACAACAGCCTCTTCATTGTTCTCAGGCTCATGGCAAGTGATTGTCTGTATTTTCAATCCAGACTTCATGCACACTTTAATCTCTCCTAGCGAAACTAATTGGTTTAACAGTACTTCAGTGTGCTGGCATTGCAGTAGGTTGGTGTTAAGTTGCTAGAGAAAAGCAGCAAACATTTACACACACATACACACACACACAAAGATACCTGGACCATGATTAAGAGGCTTTCAAAAAATGCATACTGCATTCAGAATCTCAACATACTACTGTATCATTAGCTCCTGCTGCTACTAAAATAACAGGCCTAATTTAATTAGTCTGTAAATAAACACATGAAAATTCTCCCTTGATCTCTTTCTCCCAGTCAGCAAAGAAATTCAGTGAAACACTTGCTTGTGAATGCAGCTTAAGGGAATTAACTTATTTTTTTAAGAGACACAAAGCAAAAGGATTGGTCTTCATGCTTCAGATGGGCTGCCTGTGCTTCTTCCACATTGCCTGCCACTGAGCTCCGAAGGATGAAAAAGTTACACAACAAATCAATCTGTTTTGTCATTCAGACACCACATTATCATCAGGTCAAGTTACTAGTCAAACAAACAGTTGAAAACAGATGGCTCCAAAGTGAATAGAAGGCCTCTTTTCTCTCCTTGTGCTATAAATAAACAAAAGAAGCAGAGGTCAAGTAGATTATGAATGGAGGCAGAATGGCCAAGTACCCATAGCTGCAGTTTGAATGACAGAAAGGTCATTTGGGTGAACTCTATCTATGTCATCTACTGTTACTTTATTAACAAATAATTCAAACTTCCTTTTTATAAAGCAAGATTTTTCTATGTTGCACTCAGAAAAACAACATAGAAATTGTTTTTTGCTTTAAAAGGAGACCATTTCTAACCTCGGGGCATAATTTCAAATATTCAAAATACATTTAACCCTCCATTCTAAAGACACAGATTAGTGATTTTCAGACTATTGACAGGGAAACTCTTGGGGAAGTTTATCCAAGACTCCTCAATGAGAAGACTGACAATTGCAGATGTTTCTCTGAGAAATAGCTATTTCCCCAGGATGTGCAACCACAGCAGCATGTTGCTGTTATCTGGAGCACACTCTCCGTTTGCGTGGGACAATAAAGTGAGACCCAATTGGTCTTTAAGAAAAGTTCCACACCAACTCATTGTGTGCGTCCTAGAACGCGCTCCCTAATCTCAGCAGCACAAGCGGGTTTATTGGTAGACAAGTTAGTGCTGAAAGATTTCCCTGAAGGAAGAAAGTGTGAGAACAACTGATCTAGGTGACCACAAAACTATGGGGTTGGTGTAGTACATTGGAATGGGGAAACACTTCCAGGGCATCCTCAGACGCCTTCAGTATTAGAACCAATACCTCAGAAGTACAGCAACTTCCTAAGAGGGGGTTACTGCTCTTCCCACCTCAAATAACTCCCACTAGACCCTTACAATGGCAATTGCCCAGACCACATTCATGCCGACACCTCATTAAAAGAGTGAAGCATAGCAACATTGATCATTCTTTCTTTACTGTTGATTTGCATAGGTTCTTACCAAATGTATTAACAGAAAGCACTCCTGCTTATGCAAGGCAAGGTACCAGATTTCCATGTGTCCCCTCCTACCCTCCCTCAAGCTGCTCTTGAGATTTGAAGAGCCCCCAGGAACTCTGGAGGAGCTGGCACAAAGAGCTGCAGTCCTGGTGGAAAGCAAATGCCACGAGCGGAATAATTTCATGCTAGCACAAACCAACCACTGGATAAAATTCAGTAAGTTGACATAATACAGAAGATACCTTGCACAAATTGACTTGGAAATCAGAAAATAATACAGTGTCACAATAGTACACAGAAGCATAGGAAGGAAAGCCATTGTAGCTAAATTAATTTGGGGGAACTAGTCTTAAGCGAGCAATTTTATAAGACATTAGCTTAAATCCTATTTTTTCCCCTCACTGAACAGAAGGAGCTTGCATTTACAGAATAAAAACTTAAGATCCAAGTCAGTAAGTGCATGCATAACATAGTCCGTGTCATCCTAGAGTGTATACTTCATCTAGTTCTCTGTTACTTATTTGCTAAGCCACATATCCTTAGAAATAACTGAGCCTTAAAAAAAAAAAGTACTAACTTCCTATATAATCACTGCTGCTTGAATGTGACCCTACATCAGCAACACAGATTTGTTTATTGTTAACTCGTCATGCACAAAAATAGTTCTGCTGGTGAATGAATGAATGAATCTGATCATCATCATCAACAACAACAACTAAGGGACATAACCAGAATGGTGAAACCACAACCACTCTATTTTATGTGGTGTTGGAGTGATGCAGAAATATATTCAACAGAACAGCAGAGGGCTCTGTTGTAGAGCTAAGCTCTTTCCACACTCCTTTAGGAAATGGAAAAAAAACTGAAGCGTCTTATTCACATCTTGCAACATACATCTATTTGTAGCTTTAAATAACTTGGGGCCAAATATTGCATACTTTAGGTCCTATAAACCTTGGGGGGAAAGGTCACGTGTGACTCATCTCTTTTCTCTCCATCCACTCTACACCACTTAATCAGCAAATGCTAATACATAACGAAGAAGGATACCACTCTAATATCTAAATTGATACACCATTCATGCATGCATGTTTTTTGTCTAGCAAAAAGTTCAGTAATGTCACAGCTCTGGCATAAAACAAAACTTGCTAATGATTCAAGTAATGACACAAAATCCCTTTGATCAAGACTCTTGCACTAGAAAATGCCATAAATATACCACCAAGTGGAAATCAGGAACAACGGAAGCATTATTACATGAGATACAGGGCTCCAGCATTCATCTCTTCAAACAGAAAAACTTCAAAGCAAATCAGAATCAGAAAGAATAAAAAAAAAAGCCCACTAACAACAGAGCAGATTCCACCACTAAAAAACAAAACTGCCGCAGGCTACATGATATCATATCTATACAACATACCATTGCTAGAAATTATAACATGCTTTTCTCTCGCACACAGTATTAGGGGTGCATTTCATTTGAACTTTGCATACAAATGTGAAAGCAGAAAGGAGAGCTACTGCATTTTGTCTAGAGCGAAGCCTGTGTTCATGCATGGCCTAAATTAACGCATCCCTAATTTCTGCACCTCACATAAGAAGCACTCTGGCACATGTTAGGCTTGTCTATGGTTATTGTTTTGACTCCTGGCGTGGAAAACAGAATTTTTTACGCAAGCACACAGTCAAGAAAAGGAAACGTGAGGAATTCTTAAGAAAAGAGTAATTTAAGAGAGAGAGATCAGCTACAAAGAAAATTAAAGGAGTCAGGCAACACACATCCAAAAAGAAGATTAGAATGTGGCTTGAAAGAACTGCAGAGTATAAAATGAAGATTTTAATATCTGATATCTTACCATGATCTTAGATATTAAAATCTTCATTTTATGCTCATGGTATGAGGAAAGGGTTACAAATATTTTTACCAGAGGGCTACAGAATGAAAAAAAAATATGCATGTTCTAAAGCATGAATGACTTAACTTTTAAGCAGTACACTTGTCTTGTTTCTATTTGCCAATTATCTATTTTGCTTTGGTTTCACTATTCAGTCCATGTTAGTGTTGCTTTTTTAAGCCTTTTAAAATTAGGTTTATTCAGAAGAGCTCAGGACTAAACTTCCAAAAGGAAGATCCTCCAGGTGTGATTCTGAGGTCTGGGAATAATTTGTTTTGGAGACATTGACTAAAGCAAGGAAGTCAGTGACCCTCTTTCTGGTGACTGTTCTGAAAGAAAGAGGGCTTCATCCATATTAATCTCTTTAGAGGGCACCCCCAGAGTGTTTCCATTTTTGCATTCTTAGATCAGAGGTGGAAGTGAGGAAATTTATAGTCCTCCCAATATTGTTGGACTGCAACTCCCATCATCCCCCATCATTGGTCATGCTGGCTGGGACTGATGAATGTTGGGGCCTGACCTGTGGAAAGCCACAATGTTAAGTATGGTAGTTTAATTCACTGAAATTCTAAATGCTTGTATGTATTACTATGTGTTTAAATTTGATTGGTTGGTAACTGAATTCTAGCAAGTTCTCTAGTAGTTCTCATGTGATTGGATAACGTTGGTCATATGGGAGGTATCTAATGAAGGAGAGCTCCATTTTATGTGAAGCAAGATGGCTGTGTTTTAGAATCCACTGTGAACACTGCTAAGTTGAATAGAGTATTGGAGTGCTTCTTCTCTGCCTGAAAGAAAGCAAAGTTGAAGGATGGGAAAAAGTGGAAATATCTCATAGGAGCTTTAAGGCATGGCTTAACAGAGATAGAGAAGGCTGAGTGCTGAGCTCTGGAAAGAGAGGAAAATACAGTTATTTGGAAGTTAGAAGAAGAGACTGTAGGTCCATGCTTGGATAAGCATGTGCCTGCAAATATTATGTTTTAATTTATCTATAACTATAATTTTCTGCAAGTAAAGTTTTTGAATGTTAATTCTGGGTATTTGTTTAGTTCCCAAAGAAGGGTGTCACTCATATATATGATTTGAGCTTCTTAGCTGCGATTTCGCTACTCTTACTTCAACACACAAGTTCCTCCACCCTATCTTAAATGAACCAAAGCCCTATTCTCTTTTGGAATATGAAAAATGAGAAATTGTGGATTCATTTATCAGCATAACCCATAGAAGGTTATTAGGAATAGCTGTGGCATAATTTTGCTTACCTATTAGGGCTGTAACTAAAATGCCAGTGATTAAATTGCAGGCATTATGTCCTGAGAAAACGTGTATATATGTATTTATGTATGTAGAGAGAGGGGTATGCTTGTCATGGGAGGCAAGAAAACATGACCAAGTATGTGGAGATGACAAATAAACAGTTAAATCTAAGGGTCACAGAATCACAGAGTTGGAAGGGCTCCTGAGGGGGCTGTAGGGGTCATATAGACAAGCCCTTGAAATGCAGGAATCTCAACTAAAGCATCCATGACAGATGGCCAGGCAACCTTTGCTTTAAAAATTTCCAAGGAGAAAGAGTCCACCACTTTCCGAGGGAGTCTGTTCCACTGTCAAAGGGTTCTTACCATCAGAAAGGTTTTCCTAATGTTGAGTCAGAATCTCCTTTCTCATAACTTGAATCCATTGTTCCATCTTCCATGTGAGAGCCCTTTAGCAATTCGAAGGTGTCTATCATGTCTCCTCTCAAATTCTTATTGATAGTGGTACCCACCTTGTGGAATGCCCTCCCATCAGATGTCAAGGAGATAAATCACTATACAGCTTTAAGAAAACATCTGAAGGCAGCCCTGTATGGGTAAAGGGACCCATGACCATTAGGTCCAGTCGTGACCGACTCTGGGGTTGCGGCGCTCATCTCACTTTATTGGCCGAGGGAGCGGGCGTACAGCTTCCAGGTCATGTGGCCAGCATGACTAAGCCACTTCTGGCGAACCAGAGCAGCGCACGGAAACACCGTTTACCTTCCCGCCGGAGCGGTACCTATTTATCTACTTGCACTTTGACGTGCTTTCAAACTACTAGGTTGACAGGAGCTGGGACCAAGCAATGGGAGCTCACCCCGTCGCAGGGATTCGAACCGCCAACCTTCTGATCGGCAAGCCCTAGGCTCTGTGGTTTAACCCACAGCGTCACCCACTTCCTGTATAGGGAAGCATTTAATGTTTGATGTTTTATTATATTTTTTGGAAGCCACCTAGAGAGCCTGGGGCAAGCCAGTCAGATGGGCAGGGTACAAATAATAAATTTATGGTGATTATTTTTTATCATTATCCAGACTAAACATACCCAGCTCCTTCAAGCACGCCTCATAAGGCTTGGTTTCCAGACCCTTGATCATCCTAGCTGCCCTCCTGCACACATTCCAGCTTGTCAATATCCTTCTTAAATTGTGGCACCCAGAACTGGACACAGTACTCCAAGTGTGGTCTGATCAAGGCAGAATAGAGTAGGACTATTACCTCCCTTGATCAGGACACTGTATCTCTGTTGATGTAGCCTAGAATATTAGCCTCTTTTGCTGCTGCATCACACTGTTAAGCTTATGGTCTAATAAGACCCTCTAGAGGTTTTTTTTACATGTACTACAGGCAAACCAGGATAAAATCAAGCAGGCTTCAGAATGCCTCTGGGCAACCTGACCCAGCTTTTCTGTGTATTTATTTATTTCTCCCATGCTTCTATGATTTTTCTCCTTATGCAAGACTAACTTTCACATCAGACCTTTTCTACTTACCAGGCAAAATGATGACGTCTTGACCAGTTGATGGTATGCTCTTATTGTAGCCACCCCAGCCCTTTGTCACACCATCCCAAGACTCAGAAAGTGACCATCTCAGAAGAGGTGGTGGAGGAGGAGGAGGAATTGGATCTAGAAGCAAGGCAAATTACTATAAACAGTGTCTCTTTAGTACCTTATAAGCATAGCCAAGGTGTGTGAATAAAGATGCTCATTCCTATCAAAACTGATCACTGACAGTATTCAATTCCATTACCAAGCTTAGATATTGGTTTCAACTATCCAAGCATTTAATACATACCATTCATAACAGCACAAAAAGAGTTAATCACAGATTTATGTTTCTCATGGACACATATTCACAACCAAAACAGATACTTCCCACCGACCAACAAAATCACAGCATTTGAAGAAAAAAAATAACACACCCACATGCACGCATGACTACTTTCCCAATCACTCCATCTTAACAGCAAGGAAAATACTTCAATTTTCCAATGTGGTCTTAAAGATCAGAAGATCTTTAACTGCGAAAATTGAAAACAAATTAAGAGAGATTTTCATTTTGTTAAAAAGCACAAATATACTCATTATTTTTAGTTTAGTTTTTTCAAAATGTAATGATTTTTACTAATTTGTCATTTCATCAAAAATGTAGCACAACACAACATTGCTTTTTCCTCTTTTTCGTCAGTCTGGCCCCAACCCTATAAGGTGGGATAGCTCAGTTTGGAGGATGAGACTTAGGACTCAGCCACACTGGACTGATTAAAATGTTATCTATGTGTTATAAACATGTGATACCAGATAGCGCTGTAGAACTGTGATCTGTCCCAATGAAAAATTGCAATGAGAGCTTTTTTATATAGCATTTTTAAAAATAGAGTTTTCCAAATCAGTATAGATCCAGCCTCAATCTCAGGCTTGTTGGGCAAAAGATTCCTGCATTGCAGGGGTTTGGACTACTGTAGATTATTCTTGTGGTCCCTTCTATGATTTGCCTTCCTAAACAATTCTATGATTTGCCTTCCTAAACAGCTCTGATTTCACTGAGTGCCTGTTAGAGAAGGGCAGGAGTAGTGTTGGGGTGTCAGAGATGTCAACCTAAAAAAGCATTCTTACTTCAATCTTCAGCCAAGAGCAGCTTACAGGTCAATTTTAAATATCCTGGGTGGTGGAAAGTAGACTTTTCTCCTTTCAAAATTACTCTGTACAGAAAGACTCATGTGCACAAAAATGTGTTTCCGTGTGCACTTGAAGCCTAATGCACTGGAATAATTATCTTTAAAATAGTCTGAAGTTAAAGAAGGCACCATTATTCTTTTTTTTAAAAAAAATTACCCAAGTACAGACATTAGCCCACAGAAGCATTGCAGATAAACATTTTTAGTGGTCTTAATAATCCCACACCTTCAACACATACCGGGCACTGGTAAAGGGACTGTAACTTCTGCTTGGAATGCCACTTGGATTGGGCCTTGACCTGTAACTAAATTTCAGAAGCCAACAGTTTACAGATAAAACTGACAAACAAATTAAAGTAGGCTAAAATATTATTCTACGATAATTTCCAGTTGTAAACTTTGCCAAGCTTCTCAGTTACTGAAGGCATTTCACAACCAATTAAAATAATCCATGGATTCCTCACCTCTGATTTTTTTGTTCAACCGTAGACATATGCATTAAATAAACAATTAAATTCAAGTACAAACAACCAAAAGGAAAGAGAAAATTTCACCCTCTGGTCCCTGTTGCTCCAAGGTAACTCTATTAGCCCTCCATTTGCAGTAGAAATTTAGCGGAAAATGTTCAACTTTTTTGTTCAACTACATTCCAGACTATTTAATCAATGCATTTTTAGATTTCAGTGACCAATTCTGTCCTCTGAGAAACTGTATTTACCAGAGACAGACAGTGAAAAGCACATAATTTATCTTATTTATTAAAATATAAAGGTATCTCCAGCTGAAGGCTCTTGGAAGATAAAATGAAATCATTACTGAATAATTACAGAATTATACAGTTGTATCAGGGACGCGGGTGATGCTGTGGGTAAAACCTCAGCGCCTAGGACTTGCCGATTGTCAGGTCAGCAGTTCGAATCCCCGCAGCGGGGTGCACTCCCATTGCTCGGTCCCAGCGCCTGCCAACCTAGCAGTTCGAAAGCACCCCCGGGTGCAAGTAGATAAATAGGGACCGCTTACTAGCGGGAAGGTAAACGGCGTTTCCGTGTGCTGCGCTGGCTCGCCAGATGCAGCTTGTCACGCTGGCCACATGACCAGGAAGTGTCTTTGGACAGCGCTGGCCCCCGGCCTCTTAAGCGAGATGGGCGCGCAACCCCAGAGTCGGACACGACTGGCCCGTACGGGCAGGGGTACCTTTACCTTTACCTTTTTATCAGGGACACGGGTGGTGCTGTGGGTTAAACCACAGAGCCTAGGACTTTCCAATCAGAAGATCGGCAGTTTGAATCCCCGCGACGGGCTGAGCTCCTGTTGCTCGGTCCCTGCTCCTGCCAACCTAGCAGTTTGAAAGCACGTCAAAGTGCAAGTAGATAAATAGGTACCGCTCCGGCGGGAAGGTAAACGGCGTCGCTCTGGTTCTCCAGAAGCGGCTTAGTCATGCTGGCCACATGACCCGGAAGCTGTACGCCGGCTCCCTCGACCAGTAAAGCATGATGAGCGCCGCAACCCCAGAGTCGGCCACGACTGGACCTAATGGTCAGGGGTCCCTTTACCTTTACCTAAGGACATATCACTAGGCAGACCTCCATTTTAAGATAGGATCTCCTACACTCAAGGCACCACACAGCAATTATCTGATGCACCAGATATTTATTGGAAACCTCAGTTTTAGCCTGTTCCATTGTCTCCCTATGGATCTTCTTCCATTGCTAAACTGCTGGTGTGCAGCCATGTTCCAAATCCATCTCTCTGTAGCCAAATATATTGCAATAAAAACCAAACTAAAAACAATCAACACTGTGGGATCAACTTCTTTTATTTACTACATTTCCCCCTGCCCCATGTTTCCTCCCATGTGTGATTTAACTCTCATTTTTATCCTCACAATAGCCTGAAGCAGGTTAGCCCGAGGGACAGCCAGCAGGTTTAAGGTCATCCAGTCAACTTTGCTGCTAAGGGAGGATTTGAACCTTGGCCTCCCTGAAACAAGTCTTAGCATCTAGACACTACGCTATACTGGCTGTGCAACATCATAAGGTCCTCAGGCAATGGAAGTTCATAGAACAGTTGTATATACTCCACACTGTCATCTAGGCAAATAAACAAAGGATCCCAATGCAAAATTCGAGTGCCTCTTCACAAAATACAACCCTGGGGCCCAGATGTAAAAACCAAATAAAGGAGTGGGTAACAAGTACCATCAGTTTTCTCTCTGATTTTGGGCTTTGTTGGACACCTGGCTGATGTATTATTATTATTATTATTATTATTATTATTATTATTATTATTATTATTTTAAAAAGTCTTCCTTTAATTCAGCTTTCCCAACCATTCCCCCCTCTTCTAGCTAGGAGTTGATGCATAGGTGGAGCAATATGTTCATCAACTATGTGGTGACAGAAAACTTTGCCTGTGGTTATTAGAAAAAGCTAAAACTTGGATAAATGACCACAACAGACACACATAAACAGCAAGCCAGACTATTCTATTCAACATTAAGTGGTTCAACATATATCACATGAAAAAATAACATTGAAAGCTTTTAGAAATCATTGCCAAATCCAAGAAACTGTCAATGGTTTATGTAGCGTTTCATGTTCAGGTAATCTATAACAAGCTTATTGAGAGAATGCAACCAGGATAACACACACTAAGACCTCAAAGAAACAAAATGAGTTTCTACCAAATCTAACCAAGTAAACCATTAATAGATTAATTTTTACTTCTCTGAAGTCTCTCAGCCCCACTCACCTCACAGAGTGTTTGTTGTGGGGGAGGAAGGGAAAGGAGATTGTTAGCTGCTTTGAGACTCCTTAAGGGGGGTGAAAGGCGGGATATCAAGTCCAAATTCCTCTTCTTCATCATCATCTCACACCCAAACTACAGAAGATAACAGCAGTCTCATGTCTGTGTAGATGCAGGACTGATCTAGTCATTTTTAAGGCAGGGGTGAGCTGCAATTATTTTATTTTATTTTATTTTGGTATTGCTTTTATGGTCTTTCCTGTTTTATTGTATATCTATTACACACTACCTTGATATTTTACATGAGTTGGCAGCATAGAGATTCTTCTACAAATAAACAAATCATGTTAAAGCCCCCAAAGGGGATGTGAGATAGGGACTCTACCCCTCTTGCTGCTCTGCCTGTTGAACTACTGGTCCCTCTACTGGGCTCTAAGGGAAAAGCAAATTTGTGGGGCTGTCTTCCTGTTCAGTGTGCACTTTAAATCATGCATCCCCATCCCACTTTACATGCTTGTGAAAAGGCACCTTGAAAGACGTGTCCTGCTGCCCCTGCGATTTATAAAGTAGGCTAATACACCAGTTCACAAGAATGCCTTGACAACATATACGTAAAATAGCTTGAATATCTGACATTACAGCTATAAAAGTGAGAACATTCAGACTCCAACACTGAAGCTTCCATCCCAGTGCCGTCCCACAGATGGGGGGGGGGGCTAATGAACACTTTCTTAATTGAGAGCTTTGAAGAATGTTCTCTGAAAACTCTGCATGTCAGGAAACTCTTTTTGTGGTTTATTCATAACTGTGTAATGTTTTTTGTTTTTTGTTTAGTGTGGCTTGGTTAAGGCGGACTTACACAACAACAGATCAGTGCACAATGAGTGAAGTTAGTCAGCTTGCTTCTGATATCAATTTGGGTTTTGTTTCCACTTTGTCCTGACATGTCAAACTTGAGAAGGCGCACTGTCCTTCCCAGAGCACATCAGGGTGGGATAATATAGAGTATAAGCAGCCCCTGCTGCACTCCAGGATGGCTTCCTTCAGATGTTCAGCTTTCTGAATCACAATGTATTTTCTTTCAACTGTGTCATTCAGACTGAAGCAAGAAAAAGAGTGTGTGAATTTAGGAGCACGCCAGTGAATGAGCTGGCATCTGATATGTATTTATTGACATTAAATTTTGGGTTTAATGCACTCCTGCCACTCTCCAACAATTCACTCTAAAAGGCTTTTAACCGGCACAAAAGGAGAGGGTCAAAAGTAAGTTGACCCCTAACAGAATGTACAATTATTAGAGAAGGCCAGGACAAGAGCAGCTGCTGGAACCCCACTGACATCGGAAAGTACTTCCAAAAGTCTGGTTATTAATAATACACCCAGGTTCCCCACCACCACCACCACCTCTACAAGGTCCCTTTCGCTTCTCTAAGAAGAATTATAGCCCTCCCTAGCAGCTGCAATAATTGTGTTCCCATTGTTGCACGGACCTCCCCTCGACCACCCCCTACAAGTGTCCATTGTTGGGGCAGAGTCAAGTGATTATATGCTCTGGCTGATACGGTTTGAGCCCAGCTGCCTAACTGCTGACACACGAGCACCGAAAGGGCGGGGGACCCACGTCTGCAAGACGGGGCTCTAACATGCCAGACCTTTTACATAAGTCAAACAGGAACAAATGATGCTTTATGGGTCCTGCTGACGGAGCAACCTCCTCTTCCTTTGAAGTGGTGGCTGCTTATAGGCTCTTACAGCTTTTCCTCTTCAGCCCAAGCAAGCATCCTCCTTTTGATATGCTACATGCTCATTATCTCTGCCCCATTTAATGATTTTTGATTGAAAGGTGGCAGCTCAGTTGCCAAGAGGATCGTTAAAGAGGCTCCACAGAGTCAGGCCTACAATAAAGGCTTTCCTTATGCAGTGGCCTAAATTTGGAATTTCCTAACAGCGTGTTCTTGTTCTTTGTGGCAGATAAGGGCTGAGCGTGAAATTCTTAATTAAGCAGTAAATAGTGTATGGGGTGTCAGCAGATGCAGCCTGTAGCCATGGAGACTAAGTCACATGAACATGAGAGCAGACACTAAACAGAGAGCCCCGGGCTTGGATGTGACTGGCAGCTGAAGAATCCTACAAAGCTTGTAAACGGGATTAATTAGTTGACTAATTATTTCAGACCATTAATGTAACTTAAAAATAAAGCCAGTTTCTAATATCGTAACAAGGGGAACTCCAGGGATTAAAACACAAAACTGCCCTCTTTCTTCGTTGAAGGCTCAAAAGGCCAAGACCAGCAATGCGACAATGCTGATTTCCTACAGGACATTGCAAAAAAAAAACAGAAACAAAGCGAAAAAAAGAAAAAACACAAACCCTTCTCAACCTTTCTGCCCTAAAGAAGTTCTGTGAAGCCAAAAAGTTGGTATATCCTTACTGGCAGAAGTCAAGAAATCTAAACAGTGGCTAATGTGAAATGGTTTTGGGGTGCTGGGGTATGTGGAAACAAAAGCTCCCATTGCTTAGTCCAGGGAAGGGGCCCAAAGATCTAAAGTTGGAGAGCCAGACACTGACTACTCCTTCCTAGGGTTTCATGTACTAAGTCCCAACATGTGACCAAAGGCGTCAGATGGTCTTTCATGTCCAAAGAACAAGTTCAAATGCTACCAGCTGGATAGTACAGATTTCTTGTTTGTGGATAGGTGGGAGACTGGTGTCCAAGCATTACCTGACCACTGGGTAGCATGGGGTTGCTAGAGGGCCCACAGTCCTGGGTGCTTAATGGAGAGGGGCGCACAAACCAGCCGCCCCCCAAAGAGATCCCCATCATACAGCTGGGGAGGGTGAAGAGTACCCTCTGAGCCTCCCCCTCCCCCACTTTGTGCACCAAGAGATCTTCTACCTACAAAAGTGAAGAATGGGCAAAAACTTAGGGCATGGAAGCAGCCCTCAGGGGCAAAGCTTCCACCTTATGGGCCTTCTTTAGAGTTCCACACTTATTTCTTAGTATGTTGAACAATGGCCAGTTGCTTGGTAAGGTTGGTTATCAGGGCTTCCTTAATCAGTTGGGGGAAGTCTAGAAATTGCACAAGCTGCAGGGAGATGCTGGGCAAACCCACTTCCAACAGCAAGGGGCAACAGGAGCTCCAAATGACTAACAGTGGTCTGAACAATGTTTATTTTTGTGTCTTCTGAAAAAAGCAGCACCTCCAGGCCTTTAGTTGTTCTGGTTGAGACATTTGTGACTCTTGAAGGACTGGGAAGGGAATATCAATCAAGTCTTCAGCCCAAAATGACACAGTCCCACAAAGGTAGATGTAGGAATCCAAGATAACCATTGCTGCCTGCCCTCACCCAGAATTTGTCTCACAGGTTTTCTAAATGCAGAGTCCATTTGTGTGCCCCTTCTGCCCCAAGAGTCCCCAATACAGGTATCAAGTTGTGGGCGGAGTGTTCAGATGCACGTTTTCCAAATGAAGTTGAGTGACGTGCTCTGCGTTGTACGCCACAGGAGAGTGG
Organism: Podarcis muralis; assembly: GCF_964188315.1. NCBI lineage: Eukaryota > Metazoa > Chordata > Lepidosauria > Squamata > Lacertidae > Podarcis > Podarcis muralis. Next base: position 117,627,463 of record NC_135657.1, on the reverse strand, counting down.
TAGTGGCCCCTTCTGCTAAGACCTTCAGGTGGCTGTCCATCAATCTCATCATCCCAATAAGTTTAGTCTTACTGGCGGTGGTGGTGGGAGATCAGAGTCAGGAAACAAGATTTTTAATTTAACTGAGGAGGAAAATGGAGAGCTGTCGATCTAGAGAAAATAACTGAATAATGGCAGGTGAGAGATCAGAAAAATCTTGATACGAAAGAGCCTAGAGCAAAGAGCTGCACTTCCTAGGTAAAGAAAGAAAAGGAAACTGGAGAAAGAGACTCAGGGAACTGCCTAGTATTCATGTTCATGTCTCATGTCCTTCCATCTCCTGTGATAGATAGATAGATGATATATAGATAGATAGATAGATTAGATAGATAGATAGATAGATAGATAGATAGATGATAGATAGATAGATAGATGATAGATAGATAGATGATAGATAGATAGATAGATGATAGATAGATGATAGATAGATAGAGATGATAGATAGATAGATAGATGGGGGGTTGTTAATCCAGTGTTTTCAGGAGTCCTCCTATACGACTCTGGGTAACTCCTCCCACCTAACTTACTTCACACAGGAAATCATCATCATATCATTTTATGTGGCAGGAGAGAAGTGATATGATTTTTTTGGGGGGGGGGGTCTGATGTCTCAAATGGAGAGTGTCATGGATGAGGAGTTACGTGTGATATCCCTCACCACTACCTGAGCTTGGGTACAGCTGTTCCTCCTCAATGAGCAAGCTGGTTGAAAACTCCCAGTTTCAGAGGAATCCTTAAAGTGGGGGGAATATGCATTTGTTCTTACCTAAATAAGTTAACTTCCTTCTTTCCCAATTGAAAAACCAGTCACAGCCTTTATTGTGCTTATGTGAAGGTAACGACAGGAGTGGCGATCCTTTCCGTGTACCACAGGTCACTGTAACATTGATGTGGGATGATCGGACTTCATGCTCCAGCAATAAATAATTCCCAGCTGTGAAATTATCAAACGTAGCAATATACTAAAGAGTAAAACATAAGAAAAATGCATACTTTTACAATATATTTGTGTCCAGATTTTGTCTGGAGCTTAACAGAAAGAATCGAAGACATGAGGAACATTCTCTAGACCCATAGTGCCACTATTAAATGATTTCATATAGGCTTCCCTAACCCCAATGGTCTGCACAAACACCCCCTGAACTGGCTATGGAGGGGTTAGCAAGGTTTACCTCACCTGGGCTGGTTCACTCCAGCAGAGATCCCACTGTTGGCAGGTTAAACGACCCCTGTGTGGCCCATGGGCCTTAGGTTGCCTTCCCCTGAGCTATGGGATGCCTCTCATTGTTAAAATGAAAATACACACAGCCTTTTTATGTTGCTCTACCAACAAATTTGCCCTCTTCATAAGACAGATAAATACCAGGAATGGGCACTGGATTTGGGCATTGAGACATTTTGGGGCTTGCCAGGGGCAGAGCAAGATCTTCATGAGGTGGGCATAATTTGAAGCAAAGACTCCAGAAGCATTTTGTGGCACCTTCACATTCCAGACATCAAAACAAGTGTCTGCTAAAAGTGAAAGCAATGCCTCTAATCTTAGCTTAACAACCTAGCAGGAGGGCAGGATGATGGAGAAAACAGCAGAATGGAGAGAACGTGCAGAGGGAAAGCTCCGTGGTGACTGACAGGTCTATGTTACCATCAAAGGGAATGGTTTCACCAATGTTCTCCAATCCAGCAGTGGACAGTATGGTGGGACTGTGCCACTCCCTTGACCTATGATACTGCAGCAAACCAGAATGGAAGGAGAGAGGTGCACAGAGGACACATGACTAACTTAGCCCCACCATGCTGTTTGCAGCTACTCCAATCCTAGTACAGTGGTACCTCTAGATATGCACACCTCTGGTTGTGTATATTTCAGGATGCGAATGCCGCAATATTTTTCCGGGTTTCAGCACACACACAAGCACTCTACATGCCACACGCATGCACAGAAGCGCTAAACCGCACTGCATGCATGCGCAGAACCGGCACCTCCGGTTGTGAATTCCTTGGGATGCGGCCAGAGCTCTACCTGTTTTTAACCAGATGTTGGATGGCCATCTGTCAGGAATTCTTTAGTTGTGAATCCTGCATTGCAGGGGGTTACACTCAATGGCCATTGGAGTCCTTTCCAAATCTACAACTCTATTAGTCTAAGACACCAAAATGGAGAGGTGGAGATAGACTTGTCAATAGTGAAGGAGCTCCAACTTCCAGTAAGAGGGAATGATTTTTACCTGGAAAGTAAATACCTTTTTGTTTAGCTCAGCCCAAAATAAACTTTAATGGTGCTTAGAAAAGAAAAGACCCTGAATCTATTTGTCTGTAATTTGGCAGGATTCCTACCTACAATTTTAGTGCAAACCAAATTTTGTGAGCAGTGTGCACCCCTAACAAATATACCAATATGATTTATGAAGGGGAGGGAAGTGTTACCTGCAAGTTTTCACTCAGCAGAGGGTTGTCGAATGACAGACTATAAGTCTCCTGATCCAAAAGAAGAACCATCCAGCCATTTGCATTTGACAGAGTGTCAGAGACATAACTGACCATGGTTGTCTTATTGCGACTATCAGTCACTTTTAAATTATAAGGACAGATCGGGGCCTTTCTGAAAAACAATTAAGAATAGTCACGCTACTGTTATTTTAGAGTGCTTGTTAGTTCACCATTGTCTTTCAAAGGCTTAGGCTAATGACAGCTCAGATGGCATAAAACATAGATACCGTATTTTTCCATGTATAAGACTAGGTTTTTCCCCTAAAAAATAATGTCAAAAATTAGGGGGCGTCTTATATATGGATAGTGCCGAGAGTGGACTGGCGATTGGTTGTTGCCCCAAAAATAGGGGCATCTTTTACATGGGGGTGTCTTATAGACAGAAAAATACAGTAATCCTTCCCATTTCCCAGAATCTGTCTTCTGTGCAATATTTGCATCATATATTTCAGAGAGCACACTTCTGATGTACTGAAAGTCTCTCTTCTGTGAACTACCAGTTCCTTGCTGTTGCAGGGAGTTTCTCATATGGCTCATGCTCTAGACAAGTGGTTCTCAACCTGTGGGTCCCCAGATGTTGTTGGACTACAACTCCCATCAGCCTTGAGCTCTGGCCTTACTAGCTAGGGGTGATGGGAGTTGTAGTTCAACAACATCTGGGGACCCACAGGTTGAGAAAGGCTGCTCTAGACAGTGTTTCTGATAAACAAGGAGCCAAAATTGAGGCTCAGTGTCAATAGACTTCTGTGGTTTCACTGCCCAAAACCAAGAGTATTTGACAGTATTATTTGCGGTATAATTCTTGTCCATCTCTGAGTATCCTCAGGAAAATAGAAAAAAAAAAGAAATGTAGTCAGTGCAGCCTCCCTTGTTTAGTGCCTCCAAATAAATCTCTTGGTTTAATCCTTGAAAAGGCAACAATATGCTCCCTCCCTTTAAAACATGCAGGTTAACCGTGAACTGGAAATGGATATCAGAGTCTCTTTCCAAACAATGATTCTGTTTTTATACACTGTCAAGCTAGCACCAAAATAGAACTACCGGTACTATATTGCCCACATAATTGAGCATTCCTGCAACCATAATTAGCACCATTTTAATTTGCCCTAAATAGCCAGTGATTTTCACTGTGCCCTAAATAGCCACCAATCTACCTCTCTTTAATGTTAATGGAGCAGAGTAGGGCACGAGTATTTGTAATTCAGAGGAGCTGAGGGAGTCTGCATGGATCATTAAGAGGAGAGAGCTTTCATTACCAAGGGAGGAGGGAATCTCTCTAGGAACTGATCTTGTCTTTATGCAAAGGAAACCAGGAAAAGGCAACAGCCATAAGATGAAGTTAACCCCTGCCTCAAACTGTCAGGAACCTCTCAAAAATTGTTAAGAACAAAACCAACTTATGACTTATTGACAACACCAAATTTTTACATCCATGTAAGTTTCAGTTAAGAAGCAGCATGCTGCAAAAATCTGGCATGACTAATAGATGGACCTTGACAGCCTTGGTTACAATTTGCCATCATGGTTGTATAAACTGTTATGTAATTTAGCTCAAGTGTACTGTGCAGAACTGTTGAGCGTAAACGGCCCACAAAGGATTTGCTAAACCATTCAGCAACTCTGAGTAGAATAAATATTAAGCCTCCTGTTTATGTTTACCATTAGCTTACTTATCCTAAGGGTTTCTCTCTCTGAGTCTCCTTTTTGTATTAAGGAAAAACACACCGCTTGGCTCTAAATGCTTTTCGTTTGGTACCTTTGTGAAATAATCTACTGTAATCGTACATCTCTAGAAAATGAAGCAGGAATAATAAAAAAGGCTGTCTTAAAATAGTGCTGATAATATGAACCTCAATACTGAAATCAATTGTTTCACCAAGTTAACCTGATATTTTTGTTAGGCTATTGATGTTCCGTTCCACCTAAACAGATGTGTGGAGCTGTTGTATGTCACATGTCTGTTTACATTCCAGCACAGCTTGCTGGGAACTTCCGTTTGTGTATAGCTTTTGCTTTATGCTGCTTCTTGCTTGGACATGAAGAAGAGCAGACATGTTTTCTTTGTCCTGATCTATGCTGAATAAACTGCTTGTAAATATGCTTTACATATGCCTCTGTCTGCCCTTCCGTCGCGAAGAGTTTGTTATCTCTGTTGGCTTGCGTGCTCAACTTCTGAAAGGCTTCTGAAGCTCTGAGTCACAGTTTTGATGCAGAACCAAGGACTGGAGTTCGACCGACAACTGGCCGGTGGGCTGGAGACAGCTGGGGGCCTGCCAATTGCCCCCATTCCCTTGGGCACATCCCAACAATTTTAGCCCTCCACCCACCTCCACTGAGCACATACACCAGGAGCACTTTACACAGAGAACACCTGTTTTGCACATACAAATCCAAACTGGATCCTGCTGCATGTGACTGCTGCCAGCAGTTTTCAGAGACATTTGCCAAGGCCCATGTCTGTTCTGGGCCCAGCAAGAGTTAGTAGCTCCATCTTCACTCTCACTTTGTGTAAGGCTCAGCTACGTCTGAGGCAGTGCCTGCTGGAGCTTGGCAGCAGAACGTCTGCCCTGCATGCAAAAAGTTCTGTCTCCAGCCACACCACTTTTTGCAACCCTTAAACAAGGATGCACTTGTTCGCATATGGGAATCATGTAAACACATAATTGGGTACTCCAGGGGACGTCAGTCTTGGGCAGGGGTCTGCAACCCGTGGCTCCGGAGCCGCATTTGGTCTTTTACACCTTTGCCGTGGCTCCGGGGCGGATACTAGCGAGGGGAGGAGGCGCATTGTGCGCCCCAACACTCCCCACTGTGGTGGGCACTGTACTGGCTGTGACGTCGCATGGGGGCGGTGCACTGTCCCAACGTCACCTTCCCGCCCGCTGTCAGATCGGAGGGCAGCGGCGCGCATGCAGGTCTATATTTTTTTTTAAATGTCGCAATGGTTTTGCGGCTCCCAGTTTTTTTCCTTCGGAAACGGGTCCAAGTGGCTCTTTTTGTCTTAAAGGTTGCAGACCCCTGGTCTTGGGAAAGAGATGTTTTTTGTGTATGTGCATACATACCTCGATGTGCCATATACTCTACAGAGCAGTCCACATCTTTCCCCAATCTCCCATCTGAGAGCTCCCATGCTATATGAAGAACTTGAGAAAAGAACAATACTTACAGGCCAATAGACATACGGTGGAAAGTAACATTTCCATGACAAAGACTGCCACTGGCAACTTGACTGGCATTGACACTTGGCAAGCAGGAATCTGGAAGTGTATCCACAGAAGGGAGGAGAAAGCTCCCCCTTTGCCCTGTGATTGTGCCATCTAGATCTTTAAGAATCGCACAATGAGGAAATGGGAACGATATCCAATTTGGGGCATTTAGAAGTAGCACTTGTTCAGACCTCACAGCAAATCCGCCTGTAAAGTAGGGACAGGGAGAGAGAAATATGGTCTCGTTGCTAATAACTGATGAATAAGCTACGAAATCTGATTCAGTCAGGGAGGGGTCAGAATTATTTTGGGATATTGAAAGAATACGTTCATATATCATTGCTTACTTGTTTATTAAAGGCATGTATTACTTCATACTGAAAATCTATGACATATCCACTGTTGGTAACTAGAGATAAATGTATTTGGAGCATGGCATTAACAATGAAATTTTGCCTACTCAAAACTAAGGGTGGGATTTGCCCAATGAATCCTGTCCATGGATGCCCGGCCTGCACAAGGACTTCTGCTTACGCAATGGGGCTTTCTCCTCTCTCCATCCCCCATGCCCCCCAATTTGTCTTGGGAGGGGTTTGGGAGAGCCCTCCCCCCAGAACAGCCCATAGAGGGGAAAGAGAAGGGTTGTTCTGTCTGAAATGCTTGCATTGATGAGACATTTGTTATCGTGCCATGTTGGATTTCTCCCTAAAGCAACAGTTTCATTGAAATACAGCATGCTGAAATGATACATTTAAGGATAGTTGTTGTTCAAATTATTTATAGTCAGCTTTTAATGCTGTTTATGAGTGTATGTTATTTTTATGGTCATAACAACATTTATAAAATATACAGTATTTCAGAAAGCCGGATTATTGGCAGGATCTTAAGACATTGCTTATGCCCCATTCATCAAATGTTGAGGTCTTACGATTATTTGAGGTTGGGCACAGAAGATAGTACCTCTTTAGGGTAAAATAAACAAACATGAAATAGGACTTTGTGCAGGCTGTCAGTCTGTAGATAGTACACTTTGTAGATAGTACAACTCCATATCCCTTTTCTCATTATTCTGTTGCCCCATGTTTTCTGCCTATTTTATGAAGTTGCATTTGGGTCAAACTGGACACAACCTTGATTGCATGAAGCCAATTCAGTTGAGCTCATGCAGGATCAGAAACACAGGGGATGGGGGGGGGAGTTGAATCCTCTCCCCTCCAAGGCTGCTATTTGCATTGGCAGGGAAACCTCCACTGCCACCAGCATGAATTCCCTGCCTGCTGTGGTCATTTATTTGACCCTACAAGGAAACCAGTTCACAGGCACAGCACAGTCCACATTTAAATCCACCACCACATTTTTGTTTTTATTTTTATTTTTGCACAGAAAGCCTATCTTACCTTGACCTCGGTAACAACCAGAACAGGTGGCGATTGCAGTGCAATTGGGAATGTCAAAATTCATAAAGGTTGTATTTGAAATCAATAGTTCATGCCTTTTGGGAGTTTTCAGTCCTGCCTGCATACAAGTTCCATCCTGCAACAATAATATAGAAAGAGACTATATTGTGATACAGCTCCAGCGGTTTCTTTTATTCATTTCATAGGAACATAGAATCGTAGAGATGGATGGGATCCAAGGGTCATCTAGGCCAACCCACTGCAATTCAGGAATCTCAGCTAAAGCTTCTATGACCTCTGCTTAAAAACCCCCAAGGAAGGAGAGTCCACCACCTCTCATGGAAGTCTGATCCACACCTCTTACTGCCAGAAAGTTCTCTTGATGTTTAGTTGTACTCTCCTTCCTTGTAACTTGCAGCTATTGGTTCGAGTCCTTCTCTCCAGAGCAGGAGAAAATGAGCTCGCTCCATCTTCCATGTGACAGCCCTTGAGATATTTGAAGATGGCTAACATATCTCCTCTCACTCTCCTCTTTTCCGGGCTAAATATACCCAGCTCCTTCAACCACTCCTCATAAGGCTTGGTTTCCAGACCCTTGATCATCTTGGTCGCCCTCCTCTGCACACCTTCTACCTTCTTAAATTGTTGTGCCCAGAACTAGACACAGTGATTTGCATGTCCAGAAAGGCTCCCAGATTTTCAGCTCTCTCTCCCAGGTCCTATCCCAATTATCCTATGTTTGAGCCTATGTTCTCTGCTTTCTGTCCTCTTCTCTCACGCCTCAGTTCTCTCACCTCTATGCAAATCTTCACTGAAATCATTTATTTCTCCCGTAGCTCATACTATGTCACACCCATTCTCAGCTTCCACCACTGGCTTCCCACTCAGTTCAGTATCTATCACAAATTCTGTGTCCTTCACTATTAAGCCCTCCGTGCTCTTTCTGCCTTTAGGCCCTTGTGAAAACGTAAGTTGTGCAAGAATTGAAAGTTGTGTCTTTCACAAGTCATACCTATAGACAGGAGGAGCTATGCACTTTCTGAGTTGCTAACAGCTATTAAACCGAACTACACATGCAACGTTAATTTTAAGTTCCAACTGTAGGCATCGTTGCTCTCTGGCCTTGATGGAAGTCATCTCCCCTCCCCCCACAAATTAGCTTGCTGTGTAAAGAGCAGAAGTACAAAAGGACAGAAGTAACAGCTGGTTTAAAGGCATATTTTAAAAATAAAAGGGCTGGCTGAGTGGAAGGTTTAGCCTTCTTGTTAAATTAATGTCATAAAGTTTTAATTGATGTTAAAGAGACATCATTATTAAAGGATAGAATTACATAAATTAATATGCAAATTATGACAAGACAACTCTTTATCGTGAGATAATCGAAGATAATCACACCCCCAGGGTGCTGTGAGGAACAAAGCATAGCTGAGTGCTTTAAATCTCTTAACAAGTATGGGGTGGGAGGCACTCAAGTGCTCTATATCCAGCGACAGTAAAACAAAACCAAAAGGCCGTATCTTAGATGTACTGGAAACCACCTACCCAAGATTTCCATATGTCTTCTTGTTGCTCACCCCACTCTACCATTCTAATATCTTCTGGCTCCTGAGCTTCTTTGCCTCAGTTTTCCTCACTTTCTCAAGGAATATTTTTTCTCCACTATCTCACACTCCTAAGGCTTCCTGGGCTTACACACACACCTGCACACACCCTTACACACAGCCAGTGTGGTGTAGTGGTTAAGAGCGGTAGTCTCGTAATCTGGGGAACCGGGTTCGCGTCTCCGCTCCTCCACCTGCAGCTGCTGGGTGACCTTGGGCCAGTCACACTGAAGTCTCTCAGCCTCACTCACCTCACAGAGTGTTTGTTGTGGGGGAGGAAGGGAAAGGAGAATATTAGCCGCTTTGAGACTCCTTAAAGGGAGTGAAAGGCGGGATATCAAATCCAAACTCTTCTTCTTCTCTTCTTACGGAAATGAAACAAGCCCAGGTACTTGAAGGAGCACCTCTTGACATTGACCCGTATTAAGAACTTTGGGTTCTACTTCTGGGAATTGGTGCAGCTGGCAAAAGCTATTAGTTCTTGGGGACCTTTCAAGCAGAGAACAATAACTGGTGCAAGCCACCACAGCATCCCTTTGCTAGTCACCGCTGTCCAGGCAGCTTGCAGACGGAGATGTGTGAAGGAATAGGGCAAAAGCATAGGGTCCTCCTTCCTTCTACAGTCTCTCTCCTCCACTCTCTGCAAGCCACCTCTCCTCTCAGTTGGTGGGGCACCTTCTCTGGGTTGGGCCCAGTGATAGAGCACATCCTCTGGACAAACACGTACGCAAAACAACAACAACAACATCCCTCATATTTTTTATACTGACATAATTCGGTTCCTGAAATACTGGCTATGAATAAAAAGGGGATTCTTGCTTGCTAGAGAACTGCATTTGTGCAACACTGGCTAACCTTTTACAGCAGCTTCCAAACACATTCTGTTTGAGACACAAATACCCTGCACTCCCTTAACTGTTGTTACTCAGAATTTAATAGGAATCCGAGTGGCTTTTGGTTTGGTCTACTTGTGGAGAGGGATTTCAATACAATACAATAAATAGTTAACAACAGATACATAGTTTTCCTCAGCTTCAAAGCAGCGGATAAAGATGAAGGGATAAGCCCTCACTATGCCACAGGGAATTATTTTCTGTTTTACAGATTAGAGCATTGAGACAAAGAGATTAAAAATATTGCCAAAGCAATGAGGGGAAAATTAGAACCAAACATAAAACTCAGACAGACTCTGGATGAGAGAGCAAATGTCTTCTCTAGTTGTGTGTTTCCTGATTAGTTCTGCAATAGTCACTGGGATACATTGAACATACAAAGTACACCATGCCTAACTTCATAAACCTATACATGTCTGCTCAAAAGTAAATCCCACTTACTCCCATGAAAGAATAAGGCTACAATCCTATACACATTTATTAGAGGGTAAAGCCCCATTAAACTTAGCCATAAGTCAACTAGCAACCATGGAGAGGGCAGTGCAAGAACCTAAGTCTCATTACAGCTCGTTCACATCACACTAAACTATTATTTAGCTTGACATCTAGATATGACTATAAAGTCTGACAACAGTGCTGAGAAAAGACCTCAATATTCCCCCAAAAGCTGTTTTTTTCTAACTTTATTGCCCTTTTAGCTCTTTAAGTTTGTTTCTTTGATAGCCTCTGAAAGTGGAGGACAAGTTGAGTTCTTACCTCCTCATGCAAGTGACCAAGTAGAAAACTATTGGCAACAGAGGTGTTTCCAAGACTCTCCACAATGTCAATTCCAAAATATTTGCAAGACGAGATGTGGAAGCTCCAAAGCTGTAGGTTGCTACTGCTAATAATCTGTTAATAGTAAATATTTTAAACATTAATACATTATTACCAAGGAAATCAACAGATAAAGTAAATGAATAGTTGTCTGTGCTCCATAAGACACTGTTCGATAGTGTCAATAGCCCTGGTGGAGTGATTAAATGGCACTGCCACCTAGCTATGATGATGATGTTCCATCTCTGAGCCATAATAAATACTGCCCAAGGTATGTGAAATGAGTATGAAGGAATGCCATGCTTCTACAGGTAGCTTCTACAGGGCTTTGGCTACAATTGTATTGTCCCAAAATAGCAACAGGCGTGATATAGCAATCTTGAGCTCTTACCCAGCTGACACAGTAATTTACCCACACTGCCTTCCTCCCCTTTTATCTTATTCCTCATCTGCTTGATTAACAATGAGAAACATACCAGAAGACAAGATCAAGACTGCAATAGCAGAGACATAAAATACATGCCCCCAATAGTTACTATAAAAAGGGGAAGTATATCTGGGTTGTTGTTTTTAATCAGCCCTGAGTGCTCACTGGAAGGACAGATCCTGAAGCTGAGGCTCCAATACTTTGGCCACCTCATGAGAAAAGAAGACTCCCTGGAAAAGACCCTGATGGTGGGAAAGATGGAGGGCACAAGGAGAAGGGGATGACAGAGGATGAGATGGTTGGACAGTGTTCTCGAAGCTACTAGCATGAGTTTGACCCAACTGCGGGAGGCAGTGGAAGACAGGAGTGCCTGGCGTGCTCTGGTCCAGGGGGTCACGAAGAGTCGAACACGACTAAACAACTAAACAACAACAAATATCTGTTTTTGAACTTTGTTTTTTGTTCTATTTTGACTTAGTTCTCCTCAGTTTATTATCATTTATTGTTATGCATGTAAACAATGAAAATTGTTGATAAATTGTTGCACAACAAAGTTACAGTAGTTGGAGCCAATGGATATTATGGTATATGTTGCAACTCTGACTCAGAGTAGCCCCAGCCAGCATGCTCAATGGACAATGTCTCAAGGATGATGAATTTGTTGTCCCAAACATGTCAAGGGCACCAGGTAAACTACCCCATTGCTAAAGTGTTTCAGAAAATTCAGTGGTGGGGAAGCAAAAATTATGGTTATCCTACCTTAACTCCACCTTCACATTGCCAGGCTGTGAAGGTTTCAAGTGTAACAGGCAATGTGGTGTTTACTCTTTGAGGATGATATTCTGGGTATATCAGGAGTCCAAAGCTGTTTAAATTGAAATAAATGACAATGGTTTTATAACAAAACATTGAGATGGGAAAATGTGTAGATATAGGGAGGATGGGAGAGAACCCAGTTTGCATTTAAAGACAAATCTACATACTGTAACTCACACTTCCCAAAACAATAGGTAAACTGAAACACAACCATCCTTCAAAAATTGAAGTTCTCTGAATTGTGCAATGTGGTCCTCATGCCAAGCAATCTGTACAAAAAAGCATATGGTGGAGCATAGAAATGCATATATAGTACAACCACATCTTGTACGTAATTAACTTGCACAATTTCAACCTTATGCAACTGAAAGCTCACCAGTTAAAATAGTGCAAACTGGCTGCACACAAGGCAGAAAGCTTAAATGTTCTTTTTGCACCAGTTTTCTCAGCACACAAAGAACTTGCCTGCCACCGTGCTTAGTGGGCTCTGAGGTGCTCTCACAAGATCTCACAAGAACTCGGACAGCCCTGTGAAATCTCACAACAGCAGCCCAGAACCCACACACCGAGCGGGAGGGACTTGCTCCAAAAAAGGGAGTGTAACAGCCCTCTGCCTTGCTTATTGGGTAAGATCCACTCAGCGCGCCAGCTCCAGAAGGCATTCCTACAGAGGCAGTTGGAGTATACAGTTTTTCGGATGTATGCACCCACCATCCTCAAAATGAAACTTCTGAACAAGATATGATTGCACAGTATTAGTGAAAATAACTTTTTAATGAAAAATTGCATATAAACATGTGCATTTGAAGAAAGGAACCAATCCAGGCTCTTGGCAGCTGGAATACCAATTTTTGCAAGTTTAAAAGACAAATATATTTTCCAGGAACACAATCTAATTGACTGTGGATTCTGAATTTGTCTCATGATCTGATCAGTCATGATCTGCCTGAATTGAATCAAGTGAATTCACTTTGGAATTCAAGTTTCTTCCTAAATGTACATGTTCTTTATGCTGAGAAGAAAATGTGATTCCAGTTCACAGCATATATTCATAGGCAAATATTACTGAATTAGCTGTTGCTATAAAACACACACTATAACGAAAACTGCAAGTCAGAGCCAGGGCTTTTTATACTGAGGTACTTTGAGGATGGAAACATCAGTAGAGGTACCTGACTCCACAGGAATTAAATTATAGTAATTACTAAGCACATACAAAGGAAAATGGAAAAAGCAGTGGGTAATCAGGAAACTGAATAGTAAACCAGGCATAAACAAAAACACCCTGCTCAAAAATCTGTGTGATCATTCCTTTTTTTTTTTTTTTTTTTGCAGATTATTAAACAAATGTATTTAATTGTCAGAATGGATCAAGTACTTCTAATACAATTAAAGGTAAAGGTACCCCTGCCCATTCGGGCCAGTCTTGCCAGACTCTAGGGTTGTGTGCCCATCTCACTCAAGAGGCCGGGGGCCAGCGCTGTCCAGAGACACTTCCGGGTCACGTGGCCAGCGTGACAAGCTGCATCTGGCGAGCCAGCGCAGCACACGGAAACGCCGTTTACCTTCCCGCCAGTAAGCGGTCCCTATTTATCTACTTGCACCCGGGGGTGCTTTCGAACTGCTAGGTTGGCAGGCGCTGGGACCGAACAACGGTAGCGCACCCCGCCGCGGGGATTCGAACCGCCGACCTTTCGATCGGCAAGCTCTAGGCGCTGAGGCTTTTTACCCACAGCGCCACCCGCGTCCCCTTTCTAATACAATTACTAATGGTCAATTTATAAGCCACACGAAAACAAGCCTGAACCACTATGTATGGCTGTGTACTTATTTGTTTATGTGTGTGAATGTGTGTTTATAAAATTGGGGGTCATTTTGAACTAGAATATGCAGGGTTCTACATTTCAAACATGATTTTTCCCAGAAAGCACACTTAAGACTGACTTAAAAGGTAAAGGTAAAGGATCCCTGAAAGTTAAGTCCAGTTGCAGACGACTCTGGGGTTGCGGCGCTCATCTCGCTTTACAGGCCGAGGGAGCTGGCGTTTGTCCACAGACAGTTTTTCCGGCTCATGTGGCCAGCATGACTAAGCTGCTTCTGGCAAAACCAGAGCAGTGCACGGAAACACCGTTTACCTTCCCGCCGGAGCGGTACCTATTTATCTACTTGCACTTTTGGGTGTGCTTTCGAACTGCTAGGTTGGCAAGAGCCGGGACCGAGCAACAAGAGCTCACCCCGTCGCAGGGATTCGAACCGCCGACCTTCTGATTGGCAAGCCCAAGAGGCTCAGTGGTTTAGACCACAGTCCCTGTAAGACTGACTTGGAATGTACCAAATACTGAAGCCTATATCTCTGCAATGAAATGCAACAGCTGTTTACTAGATGAAAATACTAGGCAATAGTTTAGAACTGGGAAAGAAGAATATATGTAATTGTAATTGAAATGAACCCTATTTACAGTCTACTAGAAATGGACCATAGCATATCAATATGTTTCCATCCTGCTGGGGAAGAGACCCTATTAAACATCAGATAAAGCATTAAACCCCCCCCCCCCTTTATTGGCTATTGCAATTAGCATTTATGCAGCGGAGTGAGTGTGTACTCACACACATGTGTGCACATGCTTGCATACGTGAGAGAATGGCAGAGAGGAAGCAGGGGAAAATATTATCCAATCAAACTGAATGCAGAAGTACCTTGTGCAAGAATAGGCTCGATTCTTACTGAAGGACAGAACTGGAGCCTCTGATGGTCCTGAAGGAGAAAGGTGGAAAAAATAGCCGTGTCCCGCAGCACACACTGTGTTACCCTGAGGAGGAGGAGAATATGGTTATAGAACATCCATCTCAATGCAGTTAAGATCCCAGAACACTGGAAAAAGTTGTGGCATGTTATCTTCAGACCTATACGAACATCCATGTCAAGTTGGTTTGGAAATCCAGAGATTCAGACACCTCAGGATGAAAACTGACATAATTTTACTTCAGGAGGAGTCAGATATGGGGCTCCCTCCAGCCAGAAGCCTCTCTGCCTCCATCAACTGACACAGAGCTGGAGGGGCCTCTCTAGGGTGCTTGACAGGGTTTGTCAAGAGTTTCCCAACACGCAGACAGCCTCTGTGTGGCACCACATGTGGACAGAATAATGGCAGGTCCAACAGTAAAGGGGAGAAAAACAAAAAACAAACCACTGTCTGTTTGTTCCTTGTTTTCAAATGAATATCAGAGCAAAGCAGAAAAGTATTACTGGCTAAGAAAAACGACATATTCAGCTAAAATATCCTGCATCTTTTCAAGCATCTCTAACAGTTTTGCTGGTGCAGCCATGGTTTCATCCAGGCTTCCTCAAACTCAGCCCTCCAGATGTCTTGAGACTACAATTTCCATCATCCCTGACCACTGGTCCTGCTAGCTAGGGATCATGGGAGTTGTAGGCCAAAAACATCTGGAGGGCCGAGTTTGAGGAAGCCTGGCTCTCATCTAAGACAGAGATGTGGAACTTCCAGCCTGCCAAGTCTCCTCATTTAGTGTGTGAGGCTGTTTTGTGGAAACAAATTACACCTGACATTACACATATCAGGTTTGGGGCAGGGAAGGGTGAGCCTTTAAAGGACCAACAGCGAGTTTTACATGGGCCTCCAATTGCTCCTTTGCTAGAGAAAAGCAGCTGTGGAGTTGGAAGAGCCCAGGATGGCAGGATAATTCACCCCCACCCATTAGCTGGTATGTGTTGCTCAAGGTGGGCTATTTCCATTCAGTGCAAACTGCTTTTGTCTTCCATTGCTGCTCTTCGAAGACAGCGCTGGGGATGGAAAGGAGAAGAGCAGGGAGGTTTAGAAGGCCTTTCCAGTACTCCTCCTGGGAGTATGACTTCTAAACATGATTCTCTTAGTGATCACGCTGCTAGTCTCTTGACTTTCCAATTGCTACTGTGCTTTGTTTATTAATGGTAGTTATTGTAGGTTCTTTTTATTTTATCTCTTGGTAATTCGTAAAAATTGTGTTTTAAATGTTTTATGTGACTGGGGTTGGGGTGGGGAGTGGCCTAAATATTAAAGGTAAAAGGACCCCTGACCATTAGGTCCAGTCGTGGCCAATTCTGGGGTTGCTTGCTCATCTCGCTTTATTGGCCGAGGGAGCCGGCGTCATGTGGCCAGCATGATTAAGCCGCTTCTGGCGAACCAGAGCAGCGCACGGAAACGCCGTTTACGTTCCCGCCGGAGCAGTATCTATTTCTCTACTTGCTCTTTGACGTACTTTTGAACTGCTAGGTTGGCAGGAACAGAGACCGAGCAACAGGAGCTCACCCCGTCGCGGGGATTCGAACCGCCGACCTTCTGATCGGCAAGTCCTAGGCTCTGTGGTTTAACCCACAGCGCCACCCGCGTCCCTGCCTAAATATTACACCTAAGTAAATAAATAAGTGGGGCGACTTTTAAAACTGTATTGTGACCATTATGATACATGTGCCATCATACCAGGGGGGAAAATGATTTATGCAAATGAATGGAAAACTGCAGAACAGCTGATTACATGCACCAATTCTTTAAAATCCCTTATAAATGATCAGGTAGTTGAAAACACTAGACATGCACAATGTTCACAAGACTTACAGGTACTAAAAACAAACAAACATTTTCTCTCTAAAGTATATAGGTAATATTATGACTCTCCCCCTTCCTGCAATTCTAGGATTTCATACTTGTTGAATGCCCAGCAACCAACATTCCTGACACTGAGAAAAGTGGCAAAGACTCCATGCTTAGCAGCGCCAGATCAAACACAGAAGACTGGGTGTGATCCAACACATGTCTGCCACCGCGAATGGAGCTCCTCCACGAGAAAACACAGGGCAGCTTACAGCTCCTTGGAACAGAGACCTACCTTCTTTACTTTCTTGCTTCTATAAAGTGCCCAGCATATTGATGGCATTATTAAAATCAGTATGATAAATAATAATAATAAACCCTGCCATTTGGTGGGTTCCTCACTAGTTAAAGGAATTCTCTGCAAATTTATACATTTTGAAGAAAACTCTCCCTACAAAATCAGGATTTTAAAAAAAACAACCCTGGACACAGAGAATTAGAGTCAGGAGAATCTAAAAAGGAATTAAGCAGCGTTGCAAAGAGTGAATTTTCTGCCCAGACCTTCAACACTATAAAATCATAGTGGAAATTTGGTCCAGATGTGCAGTGGCCAAAAGGTGGCCGCTTGTGTCACTGGAAGTGTTTGTGAGGTGGCTATTTGTCCACAGGGACTGGAAGCCAGACCACCAACTCACTTCCCAGAGGTCACTGGAGAGCTTTAAGAAGATAATGACTGTTCATTTCTTGTGACCCAGATCAAAGAAGAGCCAGTGACCTAGAAGAGAGAGGCTCCGTATCCCGTTTCCAGTCTTGTGACCTATACAATTTTCCCACTGTCCTGGTGTCTGACATTTGTCACAAGGGTCACAAAGCAAAGAGACAAGAGTAGTGCCGGAAGCACAAGCTTAGGCACCTTTTTGGAAACGCAGCTTTTCAGACCACACTGCCCACAGCACAGTTAAGGCAGAGCTTCAGTAGTCAACTCACATTATAGTTCAGTGACTATTTTACCTACGACTCCAGTAGTGCATTCTACAGATGATTTGTGAGGGCGAGAGTCCAGCATATTTATGCAGACAGCTGGTAGCTTGACAGCAGCGGTCTCGGCGAAGCAGAGAATTTTCTGCAGAAATAAATTATTTGGGGCACTGTGTTCTATAGATCTCTCTGCAGCTATATTCCCAGAGAGAAAGTGGTTTTCTTCCATGAGTATCTGATAGCAATTGAATACAGCCATATGACCTTTTAAGTGATTAAGACACCACATGTGGATATTGAACATATTTTGTTAATGCTGAATTTAAATCCAGACTCGTCTCTCTACTTGCTTCCTTATCTTCTCCCTAATGGCAGATTTTAAGAAGCTTGAAACAATAAGCCAGCATCAATGCAAACTCTTTATTCAATATCCACCCTCATCAAGCCAAGTCATTCCTTAGCATGATTGTGGGGGACACCTTCCTAGGTGGTCTGACCAAGTAAAATGCAGTGGATCAAACAGCTCACATGTAAACTGGCTCACATGTTACAGCCTAATTTTCACAAAAAGCAGAAAAGCTCCCTTGAAAAACATGGCAACCCACAGATAGCTATCATAAGCAGAGGGAATACTAGGCTAGAACATTCACAGCTATTTTTCTGTATGTGGGTAATTTTATGTATGCAGCAGCACTTAGTTATGTGTGTCTCTGCCTACAAGCTGAAGCAAAGTGCTCCAAACATAAC
The DNA here is from genome assembly GCF_964188315.1 of Podarcis muralis. Classification (NCBI taxonomy): domain Eukaryota; kingdom Metazoa; phylum Chordata; class Lepidosauria; order Squamata; family Lacertidae; genus Podarcis; species Podarcis muralis. Next base: position 117,609,464 of record NC_135657.1, on the reverse strand, counting down.
TCAACTACTTCATCTGTGGTTTGTGAGAATTAAGCCTTAGATTGTGCATGTAGTCACATATTCTGAGACATCATCCCAAGTACCAATACAGTGGTACCTCGGGTTACAGACGCTTCAGGTTACAGACGCTTCCGCTTACATACTCCACTCACCCAGAAATAGTACCTCGGGTTAAGAACTTTGCTTCAGGATGAGAACAGAAATTGTGCTCTGGTGGCGCAGCAGCAGCAGCAGGAGGCCCCATTAGCTAAAGCGGTGCTTCAGGTTAAGAATGTTTTCAGGTTAAGAACGGACCTCCAGAACAAATTAAGTTCTTAACCCGAGGTACCACTGTATAAACATTGTTATGCAAGTCATAACAGTTGACTTGCATAAAAATATTTACATTAGTACTTAAAAAGGTAAAGGTAAAGGTACCCTTGCCCGTACGGGCCAGTCTTGACAGACTCTGGGGTTGTGCGCCCATCTCACTCAAGAGGCCGGGGGCCAGCGCTGTCCGGAGACACTTCCGGGTCACGTGGCCAGCGTGACAAAGCTGCATCTGGCGAGCCAGCGCAGCACACGGAACGCCGTTTACCTTCCCGCCAGTAAGCGGTCCCTATTTATCTACTTGCACCTGGGGGTGCTTTCGAACTGCTAGGTTGGCAGGCGCTGGGACCGAGCAGCGGGAGCGCACCCCGCCGCGGGGATTCGAACCGCCGACCTTTCGATCGGCAAGCCCTAGGCACTGAGGCTTTTACCCACAGCGCCACCCGCGTCCCCACATTAGTACTTAGAATTATGTGAATTGCCCCTCCCTCTCCCAACATCCAAAACAGGAGGGAAAACCATGCTTATTTAATAAATGAGCATATATCACTCATATGCGCTCCCAGTGCTGGTGGTGTGGGGAGCAGGAGTGGAAACAAACAGGCCTAATCCCCTTTAATCACCACTCCACCATGAAAGAAACAGCTTCCCCACCTCTCTCTCATAGCTCAAGAACTCAAGAACTCTTGTGTGTTGGACTAGGACTGGAGAGAACCCAGCTTAGGTTTTGGTTTTGCCCGGAAATTCACTGAGTGATCTTGAGCCTGCCACTGACTCCCACCCTAACCTACCTCGCACGACTGTTGTGAAGATAAAATGGAGGTGGAGAAACATGCATGCCACCTTAAACTCCTGGGAGGAATAGCGGGGTACAAATCACCGCCATCACGACAAAAGAAAGTACTCCTTTTCATACAGCACAATTAGACAAATTTATAACGCGGGTGGCACTGTGGTCTAAACCACTGAGCCTCCTGGGCTTGCCGATTGGAAGGTCGGCAGTTCGAATCCCAGCGACAGGGTGAGCTCCCGTTGCTCGGTCCCTGCTCCCGCCCACCTAGCAGTTCGAGAGCACATCAAAGTGCAAGTAGATAAACATGTATCACTCCAACGGGAAGGTAAATGGTGTTTCCGTGCCCTGCTCTGGTTCGCCAGAAGAGGCTTAGTGATGCTGGCCACATGACCTAGAAAACCTGTCTGCGGACAAATGTCGGCTCCCTCGGCCAGTAAAGCGAGATGAGCGCCACAACCCCAGAGTCATCTGCGACTGAACTGTCAGGGGTCCTTTACCTTTACCTTTTATAGAGGTTGGTCCATCCATTGCTATTAGTCATGATAGCTATTGGGGTGCCACAATGGCAGAGGGGTATTGCTTGTGGACTTCCCAGAGGTATCTGTTTGACAACAAACAGAATCTAAAGGAAGAGGGGAACCTTGTGAAAACACTGTCACTTATCTTGCTTCTCTGTGACATCCTTACAGCTCACCTCTATCGAATCATCAGGAGCCTGGATGTAGAATCCAGCAGGTGACAAGGTTTCAATACTGGAAAGCCCATCAGTTCCAGAAAGCCCAATAATCGTATTGTGCCGTAATAGGTTATTTTGATCCAGCGAATCTCCTAAAAACAAACGAAGATAACACATTAACCAGCTGCCACAGAGGCAAGGCATGCAATGGTCACAGAATATATAGCTTGAGATGTTCATTAGTTGGTTCCTGCTCAGTAACCCAGAGCTAAATGGCAAATCAGAGACACTGCTTACTGTTTCAAAGGCATTATTAAGAAATGGGACACAACTTGTGGGCAAAGCAACAAAAGGCTGCTGGGGGACAAAAATGATGGAGATGTTCCAAAGAATGATGGAGGACAAAAATGGTCCAGAGAATCCCTCATTTTGTTTAGATGGAGACTAGATTATGGTTCTGTAATAAAAATTACATCCATTTTGTTTGCAGCATTTTGACTTGTACTGCAAAGATCAAGATTCCCCTCAAGTGCCTGTAAACCAAAGAGACAAATAAGTAGAAGGAATTACAAAATCCACAGAACTGTATCAGGTTCTGTAGGTCAAACAAACGGCACCACATATATTATTTCAATTTTTCAATTCTTAGAATAGTTTTGCTGCTTTTATTTAACTGACATTTTCTGTTTTTATATAAAATGTCTGTTTTTCATCTTAAGGGGAAATTGAAAGTTTTTGAAACAAAGCAATAAAATGAAAGGAGTGAGATGTCAAGTAAAAAGTATGGAAACTTTTAAGAAAAAATACAGTTTTGAGGAAAATGAATCTTCTTGAAAATTTCTACTAATATTTCATAGCACAAATTTATTTTGTATAACTTACCCACTCTAACTCCGTGGCCCATAATGTTGTAAAAAATATTGTTTTCCACACTGAAATCTGACACCCCATGCAGGCTAATTCCACGAGCAAAAGAATCTAATACAGCACAGTTTCGAAAATAAGAATCTAGGAGAAGAAGAATTATATAAAGCAGTAGAATTAGAAGTGGAATTTCATGCTGTATCTTCATTTCTATTTATTTTCGCTTAAAATATTTTTATCCTGTCTTTCAGTCATATTTCATAAGACAGCTTGCATCATATTTTAAAATAATATATAAATAAATAATCAAAAATGCAGCGTAACAAATCAAAGCAAACAGGGATTAAAAAAGCAACTGGAGCTAAAAGCCTGTTCCCCACTTAAACCTAGGGAAAGAACAGGGGTTTTATCCTATGCATGCTTACTTGAGGGTAAAAGGTAAAGGGACCCCTGACCATTCGGTCCGGTCGTGAACGACTGGGGTTGCGGTGCTCATCTTGCTTTATTGGCCAAGGGAGGTGGCATACAGCTTCCGGGTCATGTGGCCAGCATGACTAAGCCGCTTCTGGTGAACCAGAGCAGCGCACGGAAACACCGTTTACCTTCCTGCCGGAGCGGTACCTATTTATCTACTTGCACTTTTGACATGCTTTCGAACTGCTAGGTTGGCAGGAGCAGGGACCGAGCAACGGGAGCTCACCCCATCGTGGGGATTCAAACCGCCGACCTTCTGATTGGCAAGTCCTAGGCTCTGTGGTTTAACCCACAGCGCCACCCGCGTCCCATTACTTGAGGGTTTGAGCATAAGTCCCAGTAAACTAAACATGCTTAGATTGTTCTGTTATTTGGCATCTCGCCACATGAGGTATCTAATAATTCTGTCTTATGTCCTTGTGTTTATTAATTTTATATCATGTTTTTTGTTTTGTTTTTTATATTACACATTGCTCAGAAATTTAAAATTTTAAGCAGTCTACACATTTTCTAAATAAAGGCCATCAGAACATGCATTGAGTGGTCCTGAGCTTAGAGCGCAACAAAAAGATGACACCACCAGGGAGACTCAGAACCTTGGTTCTGAGCATGTGAGTTCTTAAAGTCCGTCCTCCAAATAAGATCATAACAATTGGGCTGATCCCTATGGGACCAGGTGGCTCTTGGTTCTAAGCTATTTAGGGCTCTATAGGACAAGACCAGCAGTTTGAATTGTGCCTTGGGAACACATCAAATGCCAGTGAAACCCTAAAAACTGAAAACATACATTCTTTCTTATAAGTAAGTCAGCAGCCTTTCAGCTTTATACCAAATGAAATGAAGTTTCCACATAGTCTTCATGGACAACTCCTCATTTAGATCATGGCTGTAATCTAACCTGGATGCCACCAGGGCATAGATAACTACAACCTGATCACATTTTTCCCTAGAAGATATGCTGCAGTTGGCATACCTAGCAAGTTAAAATGCCAACTGGGCAATTGGGAAGCAATCAGTCTATCTGGATCTAAATGCAGATCAACCACAAGCTGTGGTCCTGATCCCTCATCCCTGTCTGTCTTGTGAATGTCATCCTACAGGGTAACCAAGAAAGTGTTCTGGTCTTGCTCCCCCAAAGAATCTGGAAGACAACTGAAATATTTCTAGATAACCAGCTTCATCCAGAGATATTTAAAGTTGATCACCCAGCACCTGTTGAAGCATCATGGTGACATCACCCCCAGAAAAGGACATTTTGGACTGAGCAATGGTTACCAAAAATCTCCTTTTATTAGTCCAGAAAAAGTGACACCTCCAAAAAAATTCTGGGTGTTATTGTCTGACTGAAATAAAGGTCTACTCAGTTGAACATGAAAGAACAGCTAATAGTTTTGAATTTTTAGCAATGTAATAATAATAATAATAATAATAATAATAATAATAATAATAATAATAATAATATATTTGTACCCTGCCCATCTGGCTGGGTTTCCCCAGCCACTCTGGGCGGCTTCCAACAAAGATTAAAAATACATTAAAATGTCATACATTAAAAACTTCCCAGAACAGGGCTGCCTTCAAATGTTTTCTAAATGTTAGGTAGTTGTTTATCTCTTTGACATCTGTTGGGAGGGTGTTCCACAGGGCGGGCGCCACTACCGAGAAGGCCCTCTGCCTGGTTCCCTGTAGCTTTGCTCATCGCAATGAGGGAACCACCAGAAGGCCCTCGGCGCTGGACCTCAGCATCCGGGCAGAATGATGGGGGTGGAGGTGCTCCTTCAGGTATACTGGGCCAAGACCGTTTAGGGCTTTAAAGGTCAAAACCAACACTTTGAATTGTGCTCAGAAACAAGACTTATGATGGAACTCAGTTAAGGCCAACAAACATTTGTTTTTTAAAAGGCTGCTAAGATACAAAATATAATAATTTTTGCTCACTAGTCATGTGGGCATTTCCAGCAATGGTCAGTGCACTGAGATGCTTCTGGAAAGCTTGGCCTACGTGCCGGAACTGTACACCTTCTAAATGAAGCTGAGTATCTTCACCACTGTAGGCCTGCACAATGACAACAGCCCCCATATCCCGCGATCCAAGTTTCCTCTCACTTTTCTTGTAGAAACAGTCTGAGACGTCTGAAAAGCAATGATGAAGGTATATAGCATGCAGGGCAAATGTTTAAAAAGTATGAGGCACCTTCACAATCTTCCATCAAATTACAAAAAAGAGATGTAAGCATGAGATGTTAAATACTTTAGGTTTATGACATGCTTCACTCACTTGGGGTGAAGTAGGTGAAACTTACTCAGGCTGGTGGCACAATGTTTGTTCGTTAGAGTGCTCACATGATCACCATTCACACACAAAATCATAAATGTGCAAAGCAAATAATAACATCTATTCTTCTATTAGTGCTGCTCAAGAAGAATTTTAGTGACAAATAATTAACAAAATTGTTTCTGAAATGTTCAGGATACCCCAAATGTGACTAACAAGAAGGGATGGAGTAGGGAAATTTGTTTGGTTTGCATTCTAAAATGAACTCACTTAATTCACTGGTGCTATTGATGGAAGAGAAATTCACATTTAAAGCCAAATCTATTAATTTGCACTTTCTGAAAGAACAAAAACACAGCCACCCTTCAAAATTCATACTTATCCGAATTTTGTGAGGCAGGTCTCCAACCAATAATTACAAATATATAGGGGAAATGTTCATTAAAATGAATATATTAGTGAAAATACCACACAAAAATGCAATCATGCATTTTATTACGGTAAATTACTTGCAAAAATATGTCCATTAGTCAAAACTGCATTAAAAATGTGTTCATTGGGAGAAATTTGCATTAAAATCTTAATAAGGATTTTTTTAAAAATCACAAATTGCTGCAGAAATGTGGAGTACTAAATTTAAGATTGAAACAATGAAAAACTAAGAAAACCAAAATCTACACATCCTCCCATCCCCAGCTGGTCCCATACTTGTATGCAGACTGGAACACAGCTATCAGTCAGAATGGTTCCTCGTCATTGTGAAAAAAATGTGACAAGTGGGATGCTATAGGGTTCTGTCCTGGGCCCGTTGTTGTTCAACGTCTTTAAAACTGACTTGGATGAAGCAATTGAGGGGATGCTCATCAAATTTACAGAGGACACCAAACTGGAGGGGTAGCTAATGCAGCAGAAAACAGAATCAGAATTCAAAATGACCTTAACAGAGTTAAGAGAACTGGGCCCAGGCTAACAAAATGAATTTCAGTAGGGACAAGTTCTGCACTTAGGGGAAAAGAACCAGATGCACCAATATAGGATGGGGGACCCCTGTCTTAGTAGCAGTAAATGTGGAAAGGATTGGTGGACCACAAACTTAACATGAGTAAACAGTGTGATGCAGCAGCAAAAAGGCTAACTGTGTTCAATTCTGGGCATCACAATTTAAGAAGGATGTTGACAAGCTGGAAACATGTGCAGAGGAGAGCAACCAAGATGATCAAGGATCTGGAAACCAAGCCTTATGAGGAAAGGTTGAAGGAGCTGGGTATGTGTAGACTGGAAAAGAGGAGACTGAGAGGAGATATATGATAGCCATCTTCAAATATCTTAAGGGCTGTCACATGGAAGAGGGAACATGCTTGTTTTCTCCTGCTCTGGAGGGTAGGATTCGAATCAATAGCTTCAAGTTACAAGAAAGGAGATTCCGACTTAACAGCAGGAAGAGCCTTCTGAAAGTAAGAGCCGATCAGCAGTGGAAGAGACTCCCACGAGAGGTTGTGGACTCTCCTTCCTTGGAGGTTTCTAAACAGAGGTTAGATGGCCATCTCTCATGGATGCTTTAGCTGAGATTCCTGCATTGCAGGGGGTTGGACTAAATGACCCTTGGGTCCCTTCCAATTCTGTGATTCTATTACAGTGGTGCCTCGCAAGACGAAATTAATTCGTTCCGCAAGTTTTTTCTTCTTGCGAGTTTTTTGTCTTGCGAAGCACGGTTTCCCATAGGAATGCATTGAAAATCAATCAATGCGTTCCTATGGAAACCGCCTTCAGACCAGGTCCGGGGACAGTCTGTCCCCCGACCTCTTCTGAAGGCTGGGGGGGGGGACAAGGGCTTTTCTTCCCACCGCCAGCCTTCAGAAGGCTGTTCTGAAGGCTGGCGGTGGGAAGAAAAGCCCTTCTCGCCACCTCCCGCCCCGCAAGCTCCAGGGGACAGGAGGGCTTTGCTGCCGACCGCCAGCATTTTAAAAGCCCCCGGGACAGCGGAGACTTCTCCGCTGTCCCGGGGCGATTTTAAAATGCTGGCAGGCGGCAGCGAAGCCTCCGCTGTCCCGGGGCGATTTTAAAATGCTGGCGGGTGGCAGCAAAGGCTTCGCTGCCGCCCGCCAGCATTTTAAGATCGCCCCAGGACAGCGGAGAAGTCTCCGCTGTCCCGGGAAGGCAGGCGGGGGGAGCAAAGACTTTTGCCCCCCGCCGGCCTTCAGAAGAGGTCCAGGACCTCTTCTGAAGGCCGGCGGAGGGCAAAAGTCTTTGCTCCCCCCCCCGCCTGCCTTCCCGAGATAGCAGAGAAGCGCAGCGTGTTTCTCCGCTATCCCGACGGCTTTTGAAGGCCCAGGACCTTTTCTGAAGGCCGGCGGTGGGTGAAAGTCTTTGCTCCCGACCGCCAGCATTTTAAAAGAGGTCCCCGGAGATTTCGCAAGAAGAAAGCCCATAGGGAAATTCGTCTTGCGGAACGACTCAAAAACGGAAAACTCTTTCGTCTTGCGAGTTTTTCGTTTTGCGAGGCGTTCGTCTTGCGAGGCACCACTGTAATCTCTTTATGTTACCCTTAGAGTGCCCTCTCTCTCACCTCCTGAAATATCTGCTTCTTTGCACTGCTGCAGGTAGGAAGCCCTTTCCGTGGTGACATTCCCGTGGATGACCACACTCCGACTGACCAGTGCCACAAGAGCGCTGAAAACATGGTGCTCTCCAGACACCTGTTCTTCGGCAATACCATGAGAATACCTATAGGATAGATAGGAACAATCGTAGCCAGCTTAGATTTTTGTACCATAAATCTAGTCACAAATGAGAGCCAGAATTCAGTTGCCACCATACCTTTTGACCTTTCATTATCTTCTGACGAGCTGTTTGCAATTGCCCCACAGCACCTCAACCCAAACCAAACAAGGAAAAAACTTGGTTTGTTTGATGATAAATTTGCCAACGTAATATTATTTGCCATGATAATAAATTTGCCATGATAAATTACGCAATGATAAATTTGCTTAAGACTTTAAAGATGCCACAAGACTCTTTGTTGGTTTTGGTTTCCAGAGACTACCCCTTTGGAAATAGGAGGCGCAAGGTCTTTGGGGCTTGGAACACATGTTTAGCTCCAGTGCTGAGCCCTGGTTTATGTGCTGCAACAATAAGAGTGGGATTTTCTGAGAATGCAAATAATAGTTTCCCTTCTTCTCCAATTGTACCCAGTCTACACATATAACCAGGCGCATAAGTGGCCGCTTGAGTTGTTATACAACCACATGAATGCAGCTTCACTGTACAACTGCAAGGTTACAGTAATTTCTCCTATATCATTACAAGCAGTACTGTGCATACTAATAGTTTACGAGAAGACCCACTGAGTGCAGTAAGGGTTAGGGCACAATCCAAATCTCCCCACCCTTCCACACCAGTAGGACTTTACAGAGCAGTGCATTTGCAACCCTGCTAGTGCACAGCAGCTAAAACGGATGGGGGGGGAGTTAAGATGGCTATGCACACTTATGCACCCAATGACCCCACACTGAGCCTCATGCAATGGCCGTGAGGTGGGCTTGAGAGATGTTTGGATCGCTCCTTAGTAAATGTCATGAGCCACATGGAAATGTCTTGACAAGACTGGCCAGAGAAGGGCAGAGGAATGGGACGAGCGTGCTGAACTGGATTCTGGAGAAGAGCCCAGTGGTGTGGCAGGTGATGATCTAGAGGCAGTGTGGTGTAATGGTTAGCGTGTTGGACTATGACCTGGGAGACCAGGTTCATATCCCCACTCAGCCCTGAAACTCACTGGGTGACCTTGCGCCAGCCACCATCTCCTAGCCTACCTTACAGGGTTGCTGTGATGATGAAACTGGGAGAAGAAGAACCATGGACACCACCTTGAGTCTCTTGCAAGATAGAGGGGCTAGATAAATGTAACAGGCAGGCAGGCAGGCAGGCAGATAATGTTTTTGGGTGGAGTGGGTTCTCAGAGAAGAGGCCCAGCTCAGGGACATCAGATAATCTGGCCACCACAGGACAGCCACCCAACCTGCCTCCACTGCTGCCTCCTATCAGGGAGGTGCTCCCTACCTTTGGGGAGGTAACACCCATTTGAGGCAGCCATGTCAACTCTGCCTCTGGGGCAAAGACTCAGCAGACCCAGCCTACTCATAGGAGTGCCCTTTGGCTTGCCCAGTCCTGTGGCTTGGGGGGAAACAGTGTGACTGACTGCGCCACCTCGTTCTTCAAAAAGGGAAGCTTGGGGGGGGTGTTAAGTGTTCGGACAACTTCTAAGCTTATGTGTGGCCATGTATCTTACAGCTCTGCTGTGACTTCTGAATCATGTAACCTGATCTATGTTTAAGCATAGTAGGGAATCCTGGAATAAAGCCAAGAAGAAGAAGAAGAAGAAGAAGAAGAAGAAGAAGAAGAAGAAGAAGAAGAAGAAGAAGAAGAAGAAGAAAGTTGAAAACCTGTGCACTCAGTCAACCAGTGGAAGCCTGACAGTAATTGTTTTTAGGATTGCAGCCTTAAACATTTCTAACATAAGAAGAATAACCAAGAACAATTGTAATATTTAGAGAATTGAATCTGAATTAGAATATAGGGTAACTAAGTTTGTTCTGGTATAAATTTTCGTGTGCATGCATACTTCTTCAGATATACTGAAGCAGAAGTCCACTAGCACCTTAGAGACCAACTCAGTTTGTTCTTGGTATAAGCTTTCATGTGCATGCACACTTCTTCAGATACCAAGAACAACTGTATGAGCTTTACATTAACATCAAAGTCTGCTGGAAAAATACCTGAGCGGAGATGAAACATAGAGTTCTGTGCCATTTACAGTCTTGACAGTCACTACTTCCTCTTGCTTCTGGGCACTTCTAGGCCCTCCTCCACATATAACAACTTCATCTCCAGGTTTCCAGTCCACATGATCCACCAGAACTAATTTTGTATCATTGGGACGTGCGGCTGATTTCAAGTGTGTGACTGTCACTTTGGGGACACAACCTACAACATAAAGTGTAGAGGCATAAAGAGAGACAAGGAGCACAAAGGTATTGTAGCTTGACTTTTTCTTCACAAACTAAGCTTTTGATCTCATCTCCCAAGTATTTCAAACCTACAATTCAAGCAAAATCAGTAACAAAAAACTATGCACGCTTGCACTGTTGGAACAACCTTTTTGGTGCTACATTGAATTCCTCCCAAAGCTTTTAAATGAATTTATGAATAATATGCCACAACGGTGGCAATGCTCAGAGAAATGGGTGAAGTCCCAGATCCTTCTTCTGAAAGTTTCCTTAAATGTTCTCTTCTTTCCCTTTCAGTAAAGCTAAAGCTAACGTATTAATATGAATCGTCTCATTAAATAATCATTCTACCCTCTTCTGTGTTTGTTTTAAACTTAAGGCCAGTTAAAATACAGAGCAGCACACTCATTTTTCTTCCATGCACACTGAAATGATCATGTAGAACAAAACAAAGACGAAAACCCTCAAGCACTTGGAGGCCAGCAGAGAAGGGTGATGTGGAAACAGAGAAAGCAATGATCCATGCCGACTATGCAGTCGGTATTTTTGATGCAACTGTAATGCAAACAAAGGATTCTAAAAGTCCCCATGTGGGCGGAGGCGGTAGACTCTGTTTTGCATATCGATTACCGTATCAAGGTCAGTGTGAAGTATCTGAGAACCTTTTGGTTCTTTTCAGGGAGCTTGTCATCTACAAATTACTGTTTATACAACACCATCAAGATGCATGGCATTTTGTAAGAATTCCATAAACAACATCCAATGAACTTACACATTTGGCGTTGACAATGTGGAAAGAAGAAAGTGGGAAGGGGTGTGAGCAAATGCTAGACCATGCACCTAGGCTTGGTAGAAATCATAGAGCCATAGAGTTGGAAGAGATCCCAAGGGTCATCTAGTCCAGCCCCCTGCGATGAAGGGATCTCAAGTTAAGGTGAGTTTTGAAGAGTTATAGGGCACCACATCTGCATGGAGAGAAGTCCAGAGATGCTGGGCAACAAAAGAGCGCAGAAACATTTTTAAAAGTATGAGGCTTCCAAGTGTCTGAGGATGGTGGAGTTGCAGGAGCAAAGATCACAGAAGATGTTGAAATACAATGACATCTAGTACAATACACACAAGAGAGGATAGGAAACCATTTATTGTAAGTAACGTTGTAGGCATATTATAAGGTGACTTAAACCATGTGGAATTGTCAATGCCAGTACTTACTGTGAGCTAAGACAGTTAAATAGGCAAAGTTATGCACAGGCCATGCCAAAGGAAAAACCTAAAAGACAGACATCAGTCTGCATGTCTAAAATGCAATAAAGGGAAATACACTGCGTTGACCCCACTTAGACAAGCCTTCTCAGACTGACTGATTTCCCGAAGTCTTGGACTACCCCCTACATCACCCAATGGCTGGGACTGATGGGAGTTAAGAGTTGGGAAAGCTGAGTGAAATGAAAAACAAATGATCAGTTCCTGCCATTAATACAATCACATTCCATTCAAAATTAGAAAACAAGGATCTGAACTCTCATGACATAACAAGCAATCTATGACCACAAGTATTAATGAGTACATCTATACCCGTATACTGGGAACCTGACACTTGATTAACCTTCATGAATTGTGGAAATAATCCAAAAGCAGAAAAGATAGATCATCAGCTTTCCCAGCTTTCATAAATTACTGGTTCATTAGCTGAAAGTTCCAACAGCTGTGCCAACCAGGAGTGACTAATAGTTGCTGAAGTCGCCTTCCGTGCCATTTTAGCATCGCCTTGAATTCCCCCGGAGAAACCTCCACTGAGTTCCACCTCTTCAGAACAAGCTGGATTTCCTCCAAAAAAGTGGAGTCTGAGCCAATTCCAAAGAAAATTTGGCACTGGGATGAGGGAAGAACTTAGGGAGAACAAGGCCTGGGGGGCAAATGCTTCCTCTGACGATTTTCAGGATGATCCATCACCCCTTTGCTTGCCCTCTGCTACAGACGAAATGCTTTGGGAAGAAGTCTTGTCACCAGAAACAGATGGTTCACAAGGGGCTATCACAAGCAGCAGTACTTGGGGAGGGGGGCAGAAATAAACCCACCAGAGATGGCATTCTATTTCTCATAAAAGGATGGCAGTCAAAAGCAAGGGGAATTAAAATCACTACGATTATTCTTTACCAAAAGGCCTGCCACTGGAAACATTCCCAAGTACTAAAATATGGATTGGCTCAATGCAACTCCTCAATTATTTAATTCATTTTTTAATTATTAACTAGTGCCGGTTGGAAAACAACTCTTCCACAGACTATTTTTGGAGGCAACACCTACACCAGTTAGAACAGAAACATAACCGTGCACTCTGTAAATTAAGACACATAAATGCTTTCAATGTATTGCAGTATCAACAATGCAGCATACTGTATTACTCCGAATATCTACAAAATAACTGGATGCAACCTGCACTCTTCTACAACAGTACTTGTGTGGAGCACCCCATTTCAAATCCATTGCCATCATCATTCTCAGCTGCCTTAGAAAGTAGGCTCCACCCCACTCCCCATTCTTCTTAAACTCAAAAGATAAAATAAGGTTTTGGGGAAAATTTGGTAAATACTCAGTAGACTAGGTCCACAAAGCTGCTTTATAGGCGCATCGTTTGAGGTGTTAAATAACCTGCTTGTGCTGAAACTATATATTTGAAGTTTAACACAATAAAACAAGAAAGAGGAAAAATATTACAGAGTATGCTGAAACTATCGATGGCTGTAAACAGAGGTTGGCGACCATTTTTTTCTGTCAAGGACAACATTCATCTGTCATCTGTTCTTTCAGTCATCTGCCGGGGAGGACATGTGCCAGCAGAGTGCAGGGACCCAGCCAAGGCAATGTACCTGGGCAATACTGTTGTTGGGTGTGGGACCTCAGGAAAAAATAGTCAGGTCTCCTGCTTTTATTATTCTCCACTGCCCCCTTTCCATCAACATACTATTAGGCCAAGGCCATAGAATTTGTTTTGTTTTGTTTTGTTTTGTTTTGTTTTGTTTTAGGAGGAAAATAAAGCATATCTTCCCCACAGAAGAAAGCTGTCAAATTTGAAACCAACAAATTATTATTATTATTATTATTATTATTATTATTATTACCCCAGCCACTCTGGGTGGCTTCCAACACAATATTAAAATACAGTAATGCGTAATGCATCAAATGCCAAGATCTCCATGGGCTACCAAAAAACACTTGGAGTTTTCCCCCATGAATTTTCTTAACATTGCTGTGGGCTTCCCCAAGTGTAGTGGGGTAATTTGGAGGCAATTTCCACATCCTCAATCCTGCAATTCAACACCCACCCAATGCAAAAACCCGTAACATGCCGCTGAGCTGGAGTTGTAAGTGCTCTGCATCATCCGAAGTGCCCTGTGACTCACCAACAAGTGAATCTGGAGCCTTCAGAAGCCTTTGGCCTTTCTTTGCTTCTTTCAAGAGAGGTCTCTCCATCAGTAGGGTCAACATGGACCCCAGTCTACAAAAGGTTACCAGCTACCAGGGGTGCCAACTTGCCTCTCCACGCAGCAGGCCAAGCCACATGGCATCCCATCAGTGCTTGTGCACTGGGTGTTGAATGGGGAGTGTGGAGCTGTGCTCTGTGCTCGCCCTCCTTCTCCTTATGGCATTGGGTGGGGGAGAGAGACAGAGCATGGCTGCTGGGCTCCATGCTCAGCCTCTATTTCCGTGCATGTGCCTGGCAGGGGCAGAATACGCGGAGGGAGATATTCACTCTCGCTCATTCCAACCCCCTCCAAGTTCCTGAGCTCTTGGGCAGGGGCTGGAGTCTGCGGAGGGCACCTGGCAGCAGCAGGGAATGTCGGCCCCCTCAATATTGGGAGGGCAGGGCCCCCTGCCTCAAAATACTGAGGGGACTGAAGCCTCTTGCACCCCCTATACCCAGCTCCTCTGCCAGCTACCCCTGTTCTACATGTAAACCATGTGCAATACCATTGACTTGTAGCCCTGTAGCAACAGCTTGCATTCAGTTTTTCTTCAGCAGCTCTGGAAGCCTAAAATCTTCCTCCAAACATTTTGCCAAACGGCTATTGGATAAGTTAACTTTGAGCTGAGCAAACTGCCACCATTCAAAATCAACCTCTGGATTTTCTCTTCTATCTTTACTATTTGTGCTTTGGCAACATTATGAGCACCATTATGAAATAGGAAGGAGCTTCCACAACTTCTATAAATCAGGCGCTGTTTGTTCCCTGTCGTGAAACTTTAGAGCCACCTCCGTAAGCTACTTCAGGCCAAATTCTCTGTGTAGGCAGCTTGTTGATGCAAAGCAAACTTCTCTCAAGTTGCTTATATGCTGGTTGACACTCTGCAAGCTTTTCATACGTTCCCTCTGATAAAACAGGAGGTCTTTGCTTATTTATGATGACTAAGTCCTCTAGACATGGAAAATGAATCTATTCCATATCACTATTTGCTGCTAAGGAATATTCAGTGTCCTGGGTTACTGAGAACTCCTTAAGCAAAACCCCCTGAAGCTTCCTAGTATCAAAGAGAAAGTACTTCAGAAGGAGAACACCCTACTGCAGGAAAGTAGAATTTCCCATTGCATCATGGTGCAAAATTTGGAACTTTTCTCATACCATCTCACATCAGACAACTTTTTTTCTTTCTTTTTTCCCCATACATAATATTTTGGAAAAGGGATAACTACCTAGAAACACAAATATTAAATTAATCACTGTGTTTTGTAGCTTATACTTCGGAGCAATTTTCAAGAACGTGTTATTCCTCTTACCCAAGAAGCAGGCCTTCAAGACAATTCTTCTCCATAAGTCTCAAAGTATATCAGTAGCTAGGGGTCTCCACTTACCTGGGCTCCAGGGGCCCATTCTTTTTCCTCCCCATTCAGCCGTGGGTGGAACGCTCAGCGTCTCCCCTTCCAACCACACAGGCATTGGTGGCAAAGGTCTGTTGGAACAGGCCAATCTAGAGACACCATTAAAGGGGTCCAGGAAGGGGGTTGTCTGGGAGTCCAGGGGCCAAAGCACCCTTCCCAATGGTGGCCCCAGCAGGATCGTAACATCTGGTGTATGTCAGGAGATGGCTCCCACCTTATTTATCAAACAGTAGGTGCATTGCTTGATACCAGATACATACCCAATACCTTGGCCCAAATCTACTTACACCTGTAGTCAATAAAAGTTCTAGCCTATTTCAACCCAATACTAGTGTCCTGGATCCCTTGTCCTGGATCCCGTTAATGGGATACTCCATTCCCACAGAAGGGCAGACAGAGGCTTACAACTTCCCCTCCAACCATGCCTAACCCGCCAAAGTTGTGAGGAAGGCAAAACCCTCAGACAAGGCCGAGTAGTCTGACAGAAAAATACCTCCTGGCCCTGAATATGGGCACTGAGAGCCTCCATAGAGAGGTCAAGCACTAAACAACTACTCCAGGGAACAAGATGAAACCAAGAGAGTGTGGGTAGGAAAAAGAGGGGGGAACCTGTGGTGCCAGTGAAGCGGTGGGCCACCTTTTATTTTCATGCAGTGGACTGGAGTGAAGTCCTCTTTGGACCCCAGTCCACTCCGCCCCCAAGCCAAAAGACCACCCCTGGGCTCACCTGCAATTAGTCAATTTGCAGGCAGGCTGAATCCAAGTCCCTCAGCCGGTGAGAGAGTGGACTGGTCTCTTGCTGAGCAGAGTTCCCGGCAAGGAGAAATTCCCTAGGGGTGAGGCATCAGAGGCCTGGCAGCAATGCCACACGCTGGAGGGGAATGAGCAGAACTCCCCGCTGCCTTTCCTCTTCCAATCTCCCTGGTAAGGTCCACCACACCACCCTGCAATCTGCTACTGGCAACAACAGTCTTGCTTTTAGTCAATTATTTTACCATTTCTCTAAATCATTTATTAAAAGCACCACATTTAGGATTTAGTCCCGCCCAACACTAGCAAATTAAGTTTGGGTGAACCAACTTCTGCATTACAATACTGCAACCATTATAATGCTAGCAAAGTGCTGCCAGTATTTTCCATAGGGATTGCCAGTTGACAATAGCATCAGGGGCCAAGCTGGCAAGATGTGATGTGCAATGCAATGAACCTGTAATTCAGATTGCACTGCTATGAAAGGGAAGAAGATATCATGAGGGCTAAGTGCGTAAGTACAACAGAGACTCATCACCAGCTTCTCACATTTTCCATTATTGCCAGTTAATCTCCTAAGCAGTTAGTGAACGAGACAGAATGAGCGCTTTTAGGAACATCAGTGTAGGGCAAGATGATCATCCAAATGTTAAGATCTGTTGCCTATAACTTCAGGAGCTAAAAGTCGGTCATTATGAAGGGGAATTGGAGGGGTGGGGGGGTGAAGAAAGGAAGACTGATGATTCCATGGTTAAAAGACAAACCTAGGATTTGGAATACATAAACCTCCAGGATGCCTTGATTAGCCAAAAGCTACTTGCTGTGATCTAGGTCCACATTTCAACAGGAGCTCAGCTCTAGTTCACATTTTTAAACAACTATTCATGATTCATGCTTTATGTAAAAGTACACAGCATCTTCCACTGAAACGCTAAAATAAGGTGAGAAACCAAAGCTACTTCCAAACACGTTACTCCCAGTGTTACCCAATCACTGGGCTTCTTTTGGCTATAAGAAGAATTGTGTTTAACTCTCCAAACTGCTGGGTGTATTCCCCCCTTTATGTATACATTCTGCTATGTCATATCCAGTGCTGAAGATGAGGAACAGGAAGGTCCAATTCACCTGAACAACCTTTTGAAGCAAAGCACACATTCACTATAATCTTTGCGGTAGACACCATTTCATTCCCCTGCAAGGAACGGCTTGCATCTGGATCTGGCAAACTATAATTAAAATAATAGTAATAATAATGACTGGGGAACCCTTTCCATGTCATTTGAGCAAGGTGGTTTATTGTGGCAACTGGAAAGATTTTTTTCTTCTGATTTATTATTTAAATTGGTATTACAATGTAATAAAATAAAAAGAGCATATTAAAATAAAAATTTTAAAAGCATTTTAGTGCTATTTCCAACTAGATAAATTTAGCAGTTCACATTAAATAAAAGTTTTTAAAAATAACAAAATGCTAAAATGGTTATGGTGCTTGTCTGCTGAGCTGTTACTGGTTCAGCCACCGGCTATATAGCCAAGCCTCCTTCTAACTCCTGCCCTTCAAATATATGCACAGAAGAGTATCACTAATGGTACCTACACCAGGAGGATTGTACTATTCTTCTGGTAGGGAAAATACAGGATGACAATAATTGGATGATGCATCTGTTACGAAAAAGGAGCAATGCAGCAGCGAGCTCCAGCTGGCTGGAGAGCCAGACAGGATGTTGATGTTTGGGACTGTACCATGGGAACAAAGGGACAGTCTATTCACTGTACTGAGCACCGGATGTTAGCTCAGAGTGTCATCTGACCTGTACTGGAAGTACAGGGGAGGAGTTTTTCTCTCTCTGCAGTTGGTGTTTAGAGAGTGCAGACATGTTTCTCTGTACTGCTGGAAAAGACAGAAATAAAGGCATGTAAATACATTTCTGTCTGTCTCTTTCCCCTCCCTGGGGATGGCAGGGAAGAGGGGAGGAGTGGTGTGTTCTTCTCACGCTAGAGGAGGATCGCCGATAGAGATCTCGCCTGATCTTGCCGGGAGACGCAGACGGGGAGGTCAACAAGGAATTCAAGCCGGGCCCCTGGAGAGTGGCCAATTCCTCTGACAAGGCTTGATTCTGACAGCATCATATAAATGCTCTGTCCAAAGTGAGCAACCTAAATATTGCAATTCCATGCTAAATGCCTAGAATGGAAACACCTCAATCAGCTCAGAGAGACCCAAAGCTCTCAGTGTTGCCTGAGAACTGGATTCAGAACTACAGTGCCTTTGTTTAGTTTATTCTGCATCCAGGATTCAGGTTTGCAAAGACTCTGGAATTATCCATAAGAGAGCAAGAGCGGCAGGAGCAGCACAGAAGGACAGAGTGAAGGGTGAGAGAATTCCTGACTATGTCAGGAATAGTATCAAGGTACTCTGTATACGTCATGTTCACACACAAGTTCAGACACTTCCAGTGTTGACTCTTGCACCAGACACCAGTCAAACAGTTCATCTGTGCCGTAGTGGGGGGAAATGGATAGGTTTGTTTTATTTGCAGCATGTCGTAATTCTTTTGCATGCTATCTCTTGGACAAAGCTTGCACCACCTGAAATTCTGCATGTTCTCTCAGGAACTACAGCCAGCCCGTCTAGATCGATTATAATGGAAAGGACAAAGATATGGCCAAGGCCACCAAGCTAGATTTCTCTTTGGAAACTTGTCAGGAGAGTTTCTTGGGGAATACATATGAACAGAGCCAGAGACATTGATAAATTTCTCTTCTGAACAATCAATAAAAAAAAAAATCCCTCCATCCTATTCAGGCTTCTGCTGTGGACACAAGGGCCATAATTACATTGTCAAAAATTCAAGTTACCCCAGCTGACTGAGACCTCCTTTAAAGCTGACATGTGATTGGCAGGCAGTTTATGGGGAGTGTGGTCTGATTGGCAGGGGAGCTGGGTAAAGCCAAAGGCAACAGTGCAATTTCCCCGTCTACTCCGACCACCCGAGCACAGGACTGCCGCTTGGAGAGAATTCTGGGAAAACCCTGAGTCATATTAACATATCAAAGGAAGAAGCTGACAGGCAGTTACTAAACAATCAGGATTCAGCCATTGCTATAGAACGCTTCCTTCCAAATTTTCTATTGGAAGGAAAATAAGAAATTAAATTACATTCAATCCTGTCTACTCAGACAGCTGATTTCTTTCCCCCTCAAAAGCCTGTTTGTTTAATGATTTAGATCTGCTCTAGCTATACACATTTATTTCAAAACTATAAAAATGTTGACAAGCACTCCAATTTGTTTTATACTACAAGCTAGGTTGGTGCCATATTGGAACCATGAAAATGTGTTTGTATTTGACATAAGCAGTATGAAGGCAGAAAAGTATGTGTTCTTTTTTCCATCTTATTTATAGAGGCTCAATTGCATTACGACTAAATGGTGGATTACACGCTTTGAGTGAAACTTAATTGTACCCATGCACTGGAACTGCGCCTCGTACAGGAGATGGGATGGCAAGCCCAATATTTCTTGCATCATTGCTGAAGAATTGAAACCAAAAGATGTTTCCAATAGAATGGGCAAGGCCACCCAGTTCTTCTCCCTTACTGACTCTTTTTGATCACCCAGTCTACTCTCTACAGCCATGGACATGACTAGAAATAGTCATTGGTATTTCATGTGGATGTTCCTTCCGTCTCTCTTTTTATGGCACCTAGGTCAAATGCTCTGGAGACAAGGTCCTGTTGCCTTCCATACAAATTCTTCTCCTGCCAGCAAAACAGGGGGAAGGCATTGGAGACTGGTAAAATCCAAGCAGAAAGAAAATTCTGGCATTCCATAGTTCTGTCAGGTCATCAATCAGGAGAAGAAGCAAGACCAATAAAATATGTTGCTCTGTATCTCTACCCCTCTGAGAGAGGTCCTCCTCTTCAGGGCTCCTTCCAATGCTGTTCAGACCTTGGGATGCAGGTCCATGCGTTTCCTCTGCCTCCTGTACCATATCATGGTAGAAGGCTCGTGTTTGGAGCAGTGGCGTAGTGTGGTGGGTGCAGGGGGGGCCATCCGCACTGGGCGCAACATCTGGGGTTAGGGCAAATCCATGGGTTAGGGGGCGCAAATCCACAGGTTAGGGGGCGCAAATCCACGGGTTAGGGGGCGCAAATTACTTGCCTTGCCCCGGGTGCTGACAACCCACGCTACGCCACTGGTTTGGAGCTGGATAGAACCCTTTGGCTTTATTATCTATTTATTTACTTCTGGAAACATCAGGGTTCCCTTGAGAAGGCCAACACTGCCCTCGTGTTTCTCAGTGACCTCATTCTGTCAGCACTCACCACTTGAATTCATTATCAGCAAGAGTGATGTTTGAGATATCGCCAGCCACAGGAACAGTGTGGCATATTAAGCAGTTGCCTAGGCAATGTAAATTGAACAGCCTGACCTTGATGGAAACGGAGACATCCCTCCAAGAATTTCGCTTGCGTAATTGGGCCTTTCTTTTCTGTGATGCTCTTCAGAGTAAGCAGCGACCATATTGCACCTTCAAGCATTAATGTGTGTTGGTTGTATTTAATTAATGTATTTTGATATGCTGTAACCCATCCTATGACCGTATCATGAAGCGCAGGATAGAAATTCTTAAATTAATGAATATAATATTTGGTATAGCTTATTATACAAAAGAGGATATTGAGAGACAAACCTGGGCACCGGTGTTACTATGGTGCCTAGATGGAGCACAGTAATTCAGAACTCACTCTAGACACAATGCAAAGCAGTATGAACATATCAGGGTTTTCCTAAAAAGAAGCTGTCTACCCAAACTGACTTTGCCATGTACGTATGCAAGGAAGGACTTAACTAATTGGCGAATAAAACATCGTTTTCAGAACCTAATTCACTTGTCTTGGCTCTATCCTAAGTAGAAAGTACATAGGAAGCTGTCTTATACTAAGTCAGACCACTGGAACTTGCCTGCATTGCCTACACAGGCTGGCAGCTGCTCTCCAGGATTTCAGGCAAGGAGTCTTCTGGAGCTGCTAGGAATGGAATCTGGGACCTTCTGCATGCAAAGCCATGTTCTACCACTGAACTCTGGCCCTTCCACTACAGGAAGCAGCCTTATCCTGAGAATAAGACCATCCCTACCTGGAGATGCTCTGCTACAGCACTAGAGGCTGTGCAAATAATTCCTACACCTTTTTATAACAGAGAGTGGATGTTCAGGGCTGCTGCAATATTCCACAGTTCTCTTTAAGAGAGATTTGAGAGAAAGCTATTTTAATCAACTGGAAAATATGGGTTTTGTTACTGCTGAGGATTTTTGAAACATCTATCACACAATTGTGGCTTAAGCTCACCGTGCATGGAAAGGGTTCCGTTCCT
Organism: Podarcis muralis; assembly: GCF_964188315.1. NCBI lineage: Eukaryota > Metazoa > Chordata > Lepidosauria > Squamata > Lacertidae > Podarcis > Podarcis muralis. The sequence continues at coordinate 117,588,062 of NC_135657.1, read as the reverse complement.
CACAGCCAGAAATTTGGCCCCATATGGAAAGGATGCTGGAGAGTGCAAACTGCCATGGAGGTGGAGTTGGGCTTTGCCACAGAAAGGCTGACCTGGAGAGCCAACCCGAAGTTCTCCTCCATCTGACACCAGAATGTAATGAGCATGGAGCTCTATTGGCCCAGGGCCAACAAACACAAGCTTGCCTCCTGAAAGAGAAACAGCATTAACAATAATTAACAGTAGGAAGGTGTAGTCTCAGCAACATAACAGAACTGTCCCCACTATCCCCCTGCCCCAACAAAGAAGGCAAACATTATAGTGGTACCTCAGTTTTCAAGCATCTCCGTTGACGAACATTTCAGTTTTTGTACACCATAAACCCAAAAGTAAATGCTTCGGTTTTTGAGCACACCTCCGAAGTCGAACATGCCATGTGGCTTCCTCTGAGTGCAAGATCCTGATGCCTAAAGGTAAAGGGGCCCCTGACCATTTGGTCCAGTTGTGGTCGGCTCTGGGGTTGCGGTGCTCATCTCGCTTTATTGACCGAGGGAGCCGGCATACAGCTTCTGGGTCATGTGGCCATCATGACTAAGCCGCGAACCAGAGCAGCACACGGAAACACTGTTTACCTTCCCGCCAGAGCAGTACCTATTTATCTACTTGCTCTTTGACGTGCTTTCGAACTGCTAGGTTGGCAGGAGCAGGGACCGAGCAATGGGAGCTCACCCCTTCACAGGGATTCGAACCGCTGACCTTCTGATTGGCAAGCCCCAGGCTCTGTGGTTTAACCCACAGCGCCACCCGCGTCCATCCTGAGGCCTAGCTGTCAGCTATTTTCAGTTTTTGAATGTTTCAGAACTCGAACGGTCTTCCGGAACAGATTACGTTCTAAAACCAAAGTACTACTGTATCTCCAAAATGAAAAAGCATGAAGCAGCATTTAACAGGTCATTATGGGAGGGTTTTCAAAGACATGTTGGTAAAAAAAGAAGCTATCTGCACCAACTCTGTCCACAATCCCCCTCACCTAACAACACTGTGATAATCTGGTCTTTAAAAGTGAATTTTTACTTGTATTGGTTATGTCTTGCAGTTTATATTTATTTAATAAAAACAACTACATTTTATTTCTTGTCCCACTGTAATATGCTTTATTTATTTATTTATTTATTACATAACTAAATCCTGAACATAATAAACATAAATTTAAATACAAAGGCAAACTCTAACATACTTTACTTTCAAACTTTTTCTTACCTGAAATTAGGACACTCATTACTCCTGGGCCAGTCATGTGTCCCGCACCATCCTCTCACCCCCCAAAAAAGTGGGGTGAGTGCATGGCATGAGAGCACAGCACCAGCACTCTGGGCTCATTAGAGGGTCATGTTGGAGTGCTGGACCTTCAGCACTCTGGTGTGACCCTGCTCACGGGCGCCAGAATCTTCTGGTCCAGCGCTCAGGCACAAAGACTCACCCTAGAACACTGGATCAAAACATGGGACATCCAGGAATCAAACAGAAATTGGGATTGGCTTCTGTGATTCCAGGATGTCCGGCTTAAAACAGGGCAGTTGAAGGGTATGCAATTTACATTGGGTAGTATACAAAACAGAAATGGAGATGTCATTGGACTCCCATTCCCATCAGTCCCCAGAAGCATGAACAATGGTAAGAGTCATGGGAACTGTGGTTCCCTACATCTGAAGGGCCAAAGTTCCCCATCCCTGATATAAAAGATCTTTTCCACAAAGAGAAAATCTTCCACAAAGAGAAAGTTAACACCTTTCATGAGAGCAGGTCTCTCCTGGAGCTTTGCAAAAAATGGAACCAAAGATTTTTAGAGCCCTGATTTACATATGAAATAAGGAGAAAACCATATTTCTAAACAATTGTGTTGTTTTGATACTTCAGGGTAAGTCCTATTGAACTCAGTTGGGTTACTTCTGAGTGTATAGGATTGTGCTGAGTGTATAGGATTGTGCTATTAAGGTAAAGGTACCCCTGCCCGTACGGGCCAGTCTTGCCAGACTCTGGGGTTGTGCGCCCATCTCACTCAAGAGGCCGGGGGCCAGCGCTGTCCGGAGACACTTCCGGGTCACGTGGCCAGCGTGACATTGCTGCTCTGGCGAGCCAGAGCCGCACACGGAAACGCCGTTTACCTTCCCGCTAGTAAGCGGTCCCTATTTATCTACTTGCACCCGGGGGTGCTTTCGAACTGCTAGGTTGGCAGGCGCTGGGACCGAACAACGGGAGCGCACCCCACCGCGGGGATTCAAACCACCGACCTTTCGATCGGCAAGCCCTAGATGCTGAGGCTTTTACCCACAGCGCCAGATTGTGCTATTACTTTGTCAGTTAACACAGTTTGCAAGATCCAGTAGTCTGAACGAGTTTTGTGATGTGCATAAATCTTCATACTGAATATGTGAGTACCCCTGCCCGTACGGGCCAGTCTTGACAGACTCTAGGGTTGTGCGCCCATCTCACTTAAGAGGCCGAGGGCCAGCGCTGTCCAGAGTCACTTCCGGGTCACGTGGCCAGAGTGACAAAGCTGCATCTGGCGAGCCAGCACAGCACACGGAAACGCCGTTTACCTTCCCGCCAGTAAGCGGTCCCTATTTATCTACTTGCACCCGGGGGTGCTTTCGAACTGCTAGGTTGGCAGGCGCTGGGACCAAGCAACGGGAGCGCACCCCGCCGTGGGGATTCGAACCGCCGACCTTTTGATCGGCAAGTCCTAGGCGCTGAGGCTTTTACCCACAGCGCCACCCGCGTCCCTCCGAATATGTGAGTACCTATTGTCAAAGAACAAAAGCAGCATCATATGAGCTCACTTTTAACTCACATGCTTCATCATTTGAGGCCGGTCAACTCCATATCAGATACTACAGGTTATACAAAGCCAAGTCATCATTTTACTGCACTGAAAAATAGCCAGACTGCTATTTCAGGTTAGACTTAAGTGTGTGTGTCCAATATGAACATGAAGAATTGCAAGCAGATATGGACACGGGCTGCACAGGTCAAATGCTTTATTTGCATTCTGAGGAGAATATTGTAGCCTATATAAAATTAGAACAGAAAGCAAACCAATTAGATTCACTACCGGAATATATGAGTGACCTTTTGGCCCAACTAAAAATGACATCCAGTGATATGCTGCTACTAATCTTTAAAGAGGCAACCAGCAATCCTTTTCCTTCAGCAAAGGTAAAAGTAAAAATAAAAGGTAAAGGGACCCCTGACCGTTAGGTTCAGTCCCTGACGACTCTGGGGTTGCGGCGCTCATCTCACTTTATTGGCCGAGGGAGCCGGCGTACAGCTTCCGGGTCATGTGGCCAGCATGACTAAGCCGCTTCTGGCAAACCAGAGCAGCGCATGGAAACGACGTTTACCTTCCCGCCAGAGTGGTACCTATTTATCTACTTGCACTCAGACATGCTTTTGAACTGCTAGGTTAGCAAGAGCAGGGACCGAGCAACGGGAGCTCACCCCATCGCGGGGATTCAAACCGCCGACCTTCTGATCGGCAAGCCCAATCTCTGTGGTTTAACCCACAGCGCCACCCACGTCCCTTTTCCTTCAGTAGGTTGCAGTAAAACTCTCGTGTTCCTGGAGTAACTTTGCTTGAGCTGTGTGAGCCAGTGTGAATCCTGGGCAGGTGGGAGGAAGGTTAAGGCAGAAAACATGTGAAAAACCTTATGCTGAACTGTTCATACCACTATGACTAAAACACAGTTTTTTAAGAAAAGAAAATTGAAAGTGTTTGAAATGGGGGGAAATAAAGAGCTCATACAACCATTGTCAATGTATGTGATAAATGCAAGCCTAAATCTACTTTTCAGGTGATTCTCAAAGTTCTATTCCACTTTAAAAGAAGGGAGCGCTGCTTTCTCTCATTGCCGTAAATTTTGTCTTTTTGAAAATCCAGCCACTTATGAAGAGCCAGAGTGCCAAATGAATAAACATGAGGAAAAGAAATGACTGGGAAGGATTAAATTCAAACCCCTTGCCTGATTTAATTACAACACTTTCAAAGTTTACAAGCATTTAGGTCCAACTGTGTCTTAACTGCTAGTTCTCTGAACCCAGCCCTTCCTGCGCTCTGTGAGTGCAAAATAAATATGCAGCTACTGTCTTGCAGGGTTGGTTTTTTCCTTGTTTTCAAGCTGCTGCTCCTTCTTGCTTTCATAGCACTTGACCCCTCTTCTAAGAGCAGAAAAGAATGAATATTACCCAAGCAAGTGTTTGGCTCCAGCTTCTCTACTGTTTGTTCTGGCGCTCCAAGAAAGCAAGGAATATCTTACATATGACCTTAGGGTAATTCTGTAAAAATATCAATGAACTAGAGCAATGATGGCCTTCCTACCAAGCAAAATAAATACAATTATACCAAAAATAATCACTTCTATATAGTTACAAGAGAGACATTTCCCAACGCACTCTTCCCCTCATACGAGGAAGGTAAAGAGAAACATCTTGAGGCTGATTGATGCTTGGAGAAACCATCAAAATTACCAGTCATCTCAAATAAACTTTAGTCTCTACTCCCAGGCATTTCCCCTTTAAAAAAGAAAGAACTTGGTTGCTCCCAAGAGGAGGCTATGCTGCAAAAGTCTGTGAAATGTAAATGGAAATCGGCCAGGGAACATGCCAGCCTTGTAGGTATTGCACAAGGGGCCACTCAGCCATTCCTCCTTTCCTGGGATTTTTTTGTTTTTATTTCTGCTACATATCACTTGCGACTTTCTCCTGAACTGGCATCACTTTTAGATTGCATATTTCCATTGGACACGAGAGACTATACAAAGCCTCAGCAAGAGGTAGCAACCGTGTCCTTTTGCTGTACTCAAAATATAACAAAGTTAATGTTACCTAGGGGAGAGTCCCACAGAGGTAAAGGTAAAGAAAAACCAGAAAAGTCTATCTAACAATTAGCAAGACTTAAACCTTTGGAGATTTGCTCTTGTGCATAACGAAAAGAGAGGATGATTTCAGAAAGATTGGTGAGGTTCCTGGGTGGGTGTTTGAGGCCAGTGATAGGAATTTCAAGGAAAGCAAAAAAATAATGCAGATGAGAAATTCAGGACAGGAGGAGGATGACATCAGTACCATGCTTTTGTCATCAGTTATACTGGTCAGTCTAAATTTGTGGATTTCTTACATGCACTATATAGCAATTTTTGCATTACATTTATCCAGCTTGCGTTAAACATATTTTTTCGCCAACTGCAGATCCACAGCACACTAGGGATACCAATTCCAGTCCCAGTTAAGCAAGGCATTTAAACAGGTGCTGGATTTTTAATATGCAAGTGCTCCCATTAGAATTCATAGAACTCAATGTGTGCTTAAAGTCAAGCAGTGTATGAAAGCACTTTTCTGGATCAAAGCCTTCCTCCCACTCCGAGTTACACACAGGCAGATGCTTGAACACTCTCAGTCAGAAATCAACTCCCCAAACTGATGTCCATGTTTCTTGGCCATCTGCATGTGTGCCCATCTGTTCAGATGGCATGGGCTCCCTTGCAAGCTGCTTGGACTCCTTCCTGACAGTACCAGAGCCAAGCAAGGGTGATTTAATCAGCAGCTCGAATAAGGCATCTCTTCTGGAGGAAAACTGCGCCACATGAACAGAAATGAAACAGCATCGCGTTCGGTGTGGTTAGTCAAATGTGGCTCTGTGTGCCAAAGAAAACAAATGCCAGAGAGGAAGAAAGGTTATGACCATAACATGCAGGCATTGGTGCTAGCTCTGGAACAGCACGAATGACAGTGGGTGTTCTGTATATTGGGGGGTGGGCTCCCTATATATTACATAGATAATTTATCTGTATGGCCTTCAGAGAGATAAGAAACAGCAGTCCTGCAATGGGTCATAGCAAGCAATCACTTCCTTGTCTCCCCAATTGTTTAAGCAGTTACTCAGGCAACATCACTATTTGAATTCAAGGTAAAGTAAGGTAAAAGAGCCCCGGACAGTTAAGTCCAGATGAATTCATCTCTACTTTCAGGCTAGGGGAGCCGGTGTTTGTCCACAGACAGCTTTCTGGCTCATGTGGCCAGCATGACTAAACCGCTTCGGGCACAACAGAACACCGTGACAGAAGCCAGAGTACACGGAAACACCGTTTACCTTCCCGCCACAGCGGTACCTATTTATCTGCTTGCGCTGGTATGCTTTTGAACTGCTGGGTTGGCAGGAGCTGGGACAGAGCAACAGGAACTCACCCTGTCGCAGGGATTCGAACCGCTGTCCTTCCAATTGGCAAGCCCAAGAGACTCGGTGGTTTAGACCACAACGCATTATGATGACATCTGATCTGTAGAGGTCCAGGACTATTTCTAATTTCAACTGAAACGTTAAAGCTAAAACAACCTGGCTGCTTATTATACACAGAACCCGCTCTGCAACTTCCTCTGCAGCAGCTGCTATGGGAAGAAGTGATTAATCAGTGTCCATATTTGAAAAGCCAATACAATAAACCAATTGGCTAATGAAGGCACTACATTTCAAGATCTGGAGGAATGAAATGCAGGGATGGTAAGAAACGAGGTGAATTAAGGCAACCATCAATCCACACTTCCCATGTAGGTACAGGGGAGTACCATACGCCCAGAGAACCTGTCATTGTGCCATGGGTGTGGTTGAGTCCACCGAACACATTCTCTTGACTTGCCCTTCTTATGCAGAGCTTAGACAAAATTTTATAGACCCACTCCTATGTCAATTTAGCTTCCTACCCGGAGAAAACCAGGTTTTACACTTGCTGAATAATGTCACTAGAGCTATACCTTCCTTGGTGGCCAAATTTCTTTTTTTAGCTTTTAAGCGTCACAAGACTATAATTGACTGTATTGATATGGGGCTATCTGTTTAGCCCATTTTAGTGTTGGCTAAGTTTTAAAATCTTCCTGGATGTTTTAACTGTGTATTGACAAATGTACTTTTTTCTGACTGACGGTCGAATAAAAGGTTGATGATGATGACTTCCCATGTGTGGAGTGGCTTGCCTGGCAAAGGTGGTATCTGAGAACCTGCATAGAACATCTAGCACAACAAAGCTGTAATTGTTTTGGAGAGTTCCTAGAAAATTTAAGGGCTTTAATATTCGGAGAACGAACAGAGTTGGCTCACACATGCATGTTCATTATCTGATGACTGCAGCATCAAGTGACAATTTGCATGTGCAGACAGACCTGTCATGTTGTCTTAACCACACAGTTTACCCATTCCACGGCCAGTCATTGGGTTATGTAACAAAGCAATGAGAAATCAAGTAATCACACCAAGGCTCTTATTAAACTCCACCTGTGCCACTTCTTACATTGTACAAGTAGAGGAAATGTACTGATCAACCGTTTTGCTAAAGCTTTGCAGAAGTGGAATGCAATTTCTTTTGTTAATAGAGCTAGGATTAACTTTCACTGAGGCACCAGAGAAGCCTGGGATGAATCTTAGCAGCTGCCAAAGATGTATATAATCAACTTTGTTGGCTAATAAGAGCTGTAGGAATCTCATGCGCAAGCTGTTGCCTCATTCTTGGCAGGTCTAGAAATAGATGTGTGCATCCTGTACTGAGTCACAAATCAGAATTTGCAAAGATCAAAGGTACTGAAAATCAGTCAACTGATATTTGATGGGATTTTCTTCCTATTCCAACTGAATTCCATCTGAATAGAAAACAGGTATTTCCCCTTTGTACATAGCTTTTCCAAGACTATGACAATCCAAGATACAACATATAAACAGAAGGTAAAGAAGTTTCCTTCTTTAATAATAAAAACCACACACACACACACTAGCATATATACTGAAGTAGACTGTCCATTAGTTGGTGGAATTTATTTATTTTTTTAAAAAAAATTACAACATGGTCATTGCTAGAATCATTCTGACGGTATTTAAATTATAGCATTTTTTAATGATAAAAACCGAATACTAACTAAAAACTGAATCCAAAATTATATCTGAAAAGGATTGAGCAAAACTAAAAAAATGGATTAGATAAATGGGAACTACATTCAGGCAATGCAGTATAAAAATAATGAAGATGTCTAGTCAGTGAAAGCATTTTTTTTAAGTCAAGCTACTGGCTTCACATGGACCACACGTCAGTTCATACCCATGCACCTTTATATTGAGCAGATTTTTAAAAAAATAAAAATAATGGGATTGTGGTGGGATGAGGACAAACCTGCCTCTGACTTAGATATAGAATTTGAAACTTTACTTGAAAAGGATTGTCAGCAAATACTGGAAGAAAACAAAACAACAGCACTTTGATCTCCAGATGCCAGCAGATAAAACTTTTTTGTAGAATTAAGCCTCATTAGCTGCTAACATCTTCAGATGATGAGAATTGCTCCGTGGAAAAACTGGAAATCAGTAGGTATAAAACTGAAGAATTAAAATGCTACCTTCAAAACCCTGTCCCCTATCTGAACCTTTTTTTCTGGGTCTTTCCCCACATTCTGTTGATAGAACTGTCTTTTCAACGAAACTGAAGGAAGTTAGTTGAATTTCTTCACAGCACTCTGCCTTAACAGGGCTCCTCCTTGGGGTGAAAAACACCAACTTCTGTTTTTCTAAGAAAAGTTACAACACCATAAATGAGACGCAGTGAGAACCTCTGAAACAGTGTGTGACGTGTGCGCATGTATGCGCACACATGCAGAAGTTTGCATGTGTATATATTATGTGGTGCTGTGGTGTAAACCACTGAGCCTAGGGCTTGCTGGTCGGAAGGCTGGTGGTTCGAATCCCGGCGATGGGGTGAGCTCCTGTTGCTTGGTCCCTGCTCCTGCCAACCTAGCAGTTCAAAAGCACTTCAAAGTGCAAGTAAATAAATAGGTACCGCTCCAGCCAGCTTCTGTTGTTGTTGTTGTTTAGTCGTGTCCGACTCTTCGTGGCCCCATGGACCAGAGCACGCTGTCCTCCACTGGCTCCCACAGTTTGGTCAACTCATGCTGGTAGCTTCGAGAACATTATCCAGCCATCTCGTTCTGTCGTCCCCTTCTCCTTGTGCCCTCCATCTTTCCCAACATCAGGGTCTTTCCCAGGGAGTCTTCTCTTCTCATGAGGTGGCCAAAGTATTGGAGCCTCAGCTTCACGATCTGTCCTTCCAGTGTGCACTCAGGGTTGATTTCCTTAAGAATGGATAAGTTTGTTCTTCTTGCAGTCCATGGGACTCTCAAGAGTCTCCTCCAGCACCATAATTCAAAAGCATCAATTCTTCGGCGATCAGCCTTCTTTATGGTCCAGCTTCTACAGGACATTAAATTGATGGATTGCCTACCCCACCCTTCCTCCAAGGTGTGTATGGTTCTCCCCTCCCCCATTTTATCCTATCACCCCTACAAGGCAGGTTAGGCTGGAGAGAACAGCTAGCCTAAGGTCACCCAGTAAGTTTCGTGACTGAGTGACTATATGAATTGGGCTCTCCCTGGTCTTGCTCCAACCTTTTAATTATGCCAGCATGCAGCAATGCAGAGCAACGCAGAGTTTCCTCACCTTCCAGATACGTTTTAGAACACGCACACACCATCGTTCCCTTTTTACACAGCACACGTCGCTGGACGTGTGTGAACTGGAGCTGTTCTCTGAGAAGCACAACCAGGTCCAATGAGAAATGCAACAGTTCATATAAAACCAGCTTCTACAGCTCAGACTTAGGGAACATCATTACAGCCAGGAGCACAGACAGTAAGAGCTTGCGTATGCGCTTGGGTGCAACACCTTTGCTCCTCTGTGGCCTCTCCCACCTCAAGGCATAGCCACACTGCAAGCACACAGTGGAGTGGGCTTATTGGTTTGTTTCTGTTTTACTGTGTATTTTGTGTTCTCGTTTAGTATTTTTCTGCTGTGATTGTTGGACAAAGGGCGGTATACAAATTTAATACAGGAGGAGGAGGAGGAGGAGGAGGAGGAGGAGAACCCCAGCAAGTGCTAAAGGCCCCAAAACAGCCTGTGCTCACTCTGACTGCTTGGACTCCCGATTATTCTTTAAACATTTCTCCCATGATGGCACCAACTCACTTTCTCTCTCCCACCTTCTCCTTTTCCCACTGGATTTGCTTCTCCCTCGCCCACTGCTAGTCCCTGTTCTCGACTGCCACTATGCCAAAGTCCATTGCAATTGAAACAACCACACATTCTTCCCCATGCTTCCATTCCCCTGTTGCTCACCTGCTCCTATTTTAGACTGGGATGTGGGCGACGCTGTAGTCTAAACCACAGAGCCTAGGGCTTGCCAATCAGAAGGTTGGCAGTTCAAATCCCTTTGACGGGGTGAGCTCCCGTTGCTCAGTCCCTGCTCCTGCCCACCTAGCAGTTTGAAAGCATGTCAAGTGCAAGTAGATAAATAGGTACCACTCCAGCGGGAAGGTAAACGGTGTTTCCGTGCACTGCTCTGGGTTGCCAGAAGTGGCTTAGTCATGCTGGCCACATGACCTGGAGGCTGTCTGCGGACAAACGCCAGCTCCCTCGGCCTATAGAGCGAGATGAGCATGCAACCCCAGAGTCGTCCACGACTGGACCTAACGGTCAGGCGACCTTTACCTATTTTAGATTAGAACATCATGCATGTAGATGGTGCTAAGCCACCACAATAGTAGCATTAAACGATTCTATAAACACATTTCCTTGGATCTTAAAATAAGTGTAACTTAAGGAAATTCCTGGAAGAAGGCTTCTTTTCCCGTTCACTCCTTTCCTTTGCCCAGGGCCACATTGGTCAGAAAGGCCCCCTTGCCCCCTAGAGAAGCTTTTCAGGGGTGGCATGGTGAAGAGAGGAAACTTTCCTCACATGAACTTCCTTAAGTTTATTTATTTTAGGTTTCAAGCTACTGGCATTCTGACACGCAGGCCTCAGCGGTGGAAGCTGCAAGGGGCAACATGAATTCTCCACACTTAAATGCAGCAGCAGCAGCTTATTAGTGAGACCATTGCTGTTGTTACTCCTTCATGTGCAGGTGAAACAAACCAGGTGAGGTCTGCTCTGGTCAGACCTCACCTGGAGTACTGTGTCCAGTTCTGGGCACCACAGTTCAAGAAGGACACTGACAAACTGGAACGTGTCCAGAGGAGGGCAACCAAAATGGTCAAAGGCCTGGAAACGATGCCTTATGAGGAACGGCTAAGGGAGCTGGGCATGTTTAGCCTGGAGAAGAGGAGGTTAAGGGGTGATATGATAGCCATGTTCAAATATATAAAAGGATGTCACATAGAGGAGGGAGAAAGGTTGTTTTCTGCTGCTCCAGAGAAGCGGACACGGAGCAATGGATCCAAACTACAAGAAAGAAGATTCCACCTAAACATTAGGAAGAACTTCCTGACAGTAAGAGCTGTTCGACAGTGGAATTTGCTGCCAAGGAGTGTGGTGGAGTCTCCGTCTTTGGAGGTCTTTAAGCAGAGGCTTGACAACCATATGTCAGGAGTGCTCTGATGGTGTTTCCTGCTTGGCAGGGGGTTGGACTCGATGGCCCTTGTGGTCTATTCCAACTCTATGATTCTATGATTCTAAGAAAGGTATCTTGCCCCTCAAGCAGCACTGAACAAACATAAAATAAGAGGTTTAAGTGTTAATAAAGCAACAGAATAAAACAAATGAATAGATGCCATTTCCTTCCTATGGGGGGTGGGGGGTGGGCGGCGGAGGGATAGGAGAGGACGAAATTTGCTCAGACCTTTGACATGAAGCAAGTTAAGGATCCTTGTGCTTGTATCCAAGAACAAAGTCTGGCCTCTTTCTACTGTGACATTATCGCCATCTTGTGGTTGGTGCCCAGTAAGCCAGCTGATGTTCTTTGACCAGAATCCACAAAATTTAAGAGGGAGGGTGCTCTAAAAATGAAACAGAAAGCAAAAATGGTTAGCAATACAAACTTTGGCTTTTTTGGGGGGGGGGAGACATGATCAGCTAGGTAGATTGTGGGATCTTTCTTTGGCCTGTCCTGTCCTCCAGGTGTTGCAGTCATAAAGTCAAGACCAAGGGAAGAAATATGAGCGTAAGATTCTTAATCTCAAGGTTGTGGGTTCGTGCCCCACGTTGGGCGAAAGCAGTGCTTTTTTCTGGGGGCACTCAGGGGTACACATTGCTGGCACCTTTTTTCTAGAAGGGAAGCACTGGGCAAAAGATTCCAATGTTGCAAGGCGTTACCCAAGATGATGTTTGTGGTCCCGTCCAACTCTACAGTTCTATGATTCTATGGTCTTCTTTTGCAGAAGACAGAAGTATGAGCTGCAGGTACAGCAAAACAGCTCAAGGATCAGCCAAACTGACATCTCGTCAGAGCATCCAGGAAAGGCCAACTATCAACCCTGAGAAAACCAGGAGTTGGAGAAGGAGAAAGAAGGTGGTGGAGACTGAGATGCCACCCAATGCCTCAGTTCATAAATCAGCTCCTTCAGCTCCCCTCCTCCCTCATAGTCAGAGGAACTAGATATTATCCATAGGAATGGGAGGGTGTTAAAATTTCGTTGTGGTTTTGTTTTCAAAATCAGTATCTGAAAAGAGACTGAACAGAGACAGGTATCTTGTGGCCTCGTTTATTTTATGGTTTGATTTTAGAGAATTTGGTTGATTTTATGGCTGTTGTGAACTGTTTGGGGACAACTAGTCGAAAAGCAGAATACAAATCTGGTAAACAAGCTCTGAAATATACTTTGCAACCCTTGTCCATACTCTAGAAACATTCTGCCCTCTGTGTGGGAATGCCATTGAAAACAAACCAGAAACAGCAACATGTACAAGGCTCATGTCCCTACCGGGCCAAGGGGCAACTTGCACAACATCAATTTGAGTTCAGCTATTATGGTTGCCTGTAAGTGTCTAAGCCCAATTCAAAGTGTTGGTGCTTAAGTTCAATGTCTTCTACTATCATACTTCCCATTCTTTCAAATCTGCTGACAGGACTCTGCTCCAGATTTCAACCTTCACCTACATTAAGTGGAAAGATCAGTCCATGTATTTATCATCCATCCCTAAGCTAATGTTGTGAACCCATTGCATCCCAATTGCACACTAATCTGTAGGGTTTTTTTGTTGTTCTGCATATTTTATCACGAAATATGCTGTTTAATTATGCATTTTATCCCAATTTATGAATTTCTAAGTGCATATCACCCACACTTAAATATGTTTTTTGAAACAGGAACTGTATCATCGAATTCAAAGAAGTGAGAAATCAGGAGGATTAATATATTCCAAAACACACATTAGTCTAGGGGGTGCAAAGCTGTATCCATTCACATCAGAATTTACTGAAACGGAAATGCATAAATGCTCCTAACAAGAGTAAGGAGCAGTGACTTCTTTGCCCTGGTGGATGCAATACTGGACACATTCCCCACTCCTTCATCACTGCATGAGTCTGCTCTGCCCTACATTCCACTCTCTTCAAATTCCAGTTTAACAGGGAGAATTTCTAAAATTAATTTCAGCATGCAGTTTGCTGCAGCTTTCATTTCACTTGAAGCAAATGTTACTAATGTGTACAGACATTTTGACAAAACATTTGATAAAACAAGGTGTACAGACAATTTGATAAAACATTTGAGTTATTTGAATGTATGGATAAAATTGTATAAAGATTGCTTTGGCGCTCTTGCGACACTCAAGTGAAGTGATAAACACACAACACAAATATGTATATACAATACCATTCTTCTGAGATGTAGCAAATGCCACAGGAGACAGAATCGGGATTCAAGATGACCTTAGCAGATTGGAGAACTGGGCCCAAGCTAACAAAATGAATTTCAATAGGCCAAATGCCTGGTTCTACATGCAGGCTGGAAGAATCAGATGCACAAATATAAGACTGGGGGGGGGGGCACGTGGCTTGCCAGTAATGCATGTGAAAGTGATCTAGGGGTCTTAGAAGACCACAAGCTTAACAGGAGTCAACACTGTGATGCAACTGCAAAAAAGCGAATGCTATTCTAGGCTGCATCTACAGAAGTATTACAGTGGTACCTCGGGTTAGGAATTTAATTTGTTCTGGAGGTCCATTCTTAACCTGAAACTGTTCTTAACCTGAAGCACCACTTTAGCTAATGGGGCCTCCCACTGCTGCCACGCTGCTGCTGCATGATTTCTGTTCTCATCCTGAAGCAAAGTTCTTAACTTGAGGTAATATTTCTGGGTTAGCAGAGTCTGTAACCTTAAGTGTCTGTAACCCGAGGTACCACTGTATTATAATTTTTATTTACATTTGTATACTTCCCATTACCTAAAGATCACAGGGTGGTTCACAACATAAGAATACGGAATTTAGTATAGTGGACTGTCAAAAGTCATAGGCCTGTTCTATTCTGCCTCAGTCAAACCACACCCGGAGTCCTGTGTCCAGTTCTGGGCACCTCTGTTTAAGAAGGATATTGACAAGCTGGAGAGCAACCAAGATAATCAAGGGTCTGGAAACCAAACCTTATGAGGAACGGTTGGGGGAGCTGGTTCAGCCTGGGTAAGAGGAGACTGAGAGTAGATATGATAGCCATCTTCAAATATCTCAAGGGCTGTCACTTTCTGTTCAGCAGAGAGAAAAATGGGCTAAGTAGGGAGAAGCTAAATTAGGAGAAGCCACAACTGAGAAGCATAAAGTGTGCAAATCATCTTCAAAATTCCATTGTGGGTGATTTGGAAAAGTTTGAGAACATCACCTAACAATTGCTAGTTACTAAGTAACATGTAATCCTATTTCTTTCTAGTGTTCAGTAAAATACTGAATAAAGGGGTGCTTTTGTTTATCCTAAATATTACTGAGAGTTGGATTCAACTTACGATTCCTGTTGGTTATTTCCGCCCCTGCCCCCCCCGCCCCCCCCATTCCTGCCCCCACACACCAGAATTGGATTTGGATGGTGGGGTGAACCCCTATAGCAGCACATGGGGAAATTGCCAGCAAATGCAGCAAAACATCAGCACTCATTAGCTCAGTCCCCTCCCAGCCCCCTCAAACCAATCTGCATGTTTATAAAACCTACCAAGTGATAGCAAACTTCCAAGCTAACGTAAATGAAATGAAAGTAGTTGCTTGGTGGGGCTCTGTCCAAGCAGCAATTGTTGCCACATACAACAGAACTGAAAGTCGTCGTCATCACCCAGATTGCGTCTAAGTCAAGAAGCCCTATTCCCTGTTTCCCCAGAGAATTGATATAAATAAGATGGGAGGAGTCACGATACAACTGGTTGATTAAAAACCCTGTAGGGTCAGGCGAAGCTACGTTGAGTCCACTGTCTCTGTGGGACGCCTCTGGGAATGGACACGGAGTGGAGATTTTTGTGCAAGTCTGAGAGTGTGTCCACTACACATTCGCACCTGCACAGCTGAAGCAAGCATGAAGAGGGGGCGAAAAGCAGCTGTGAACCCACAGAACTACACTTGTGGAAGAAGTGTGTAAGAGGGTCCTGCCTATACGAGACGGAGACAGCTGAACGCAACAAGGGCGAGGTACGTATCTGTCTTTATCCTCAGTAACACTGTCCAAAGGCAGCAGGTGCAAGGCAGAAAATTGCTCAGTAGCCAAAGCCTGTCTCTAGGCCATTTGCATTCCCAATATTTGGAGGGCATCTCATTAGTAGATTAACAGGTGTGAAAAATAGGTGCCATTCCTGGAATACTGCTGACTGAACTAATTGTTTCATGTGGCTTCACGATATGACCTGGGGAACACTGGTTAAAAATATCAGCTCAGACATGCCTAAGGAAATGAACACCCAGCCTAGGAGGGACCCTCCATTTAAGAAACTTAAAATAGTAAAGACCCTACTCTCAGTATTGATGCAAGGACTGATGGAGTAGATGTCATAGAGCAGGGGTCGGCAAGGTTTACCTCGCCTGGGCCGGTTCACTCCAGCAGAGATTCCTCCGTGGGCTGGATTGCGTGTGCGCATGAGTGCATGCGCCTGCGATTTCTGGCATCTGCATCTGCGCAGACACGATTTCCGGCACCACAGAAGCGAGTCCCCGCGCCGCGCTGGTTTAGTGCAGCGGGCGGGGACTCACAGAGCGGGCGGCTCAGTTCGGGGGTGGCTCGGGGGGGGGCAGTTAAATGACCGCCGTGGGCCGCTTGTGGCCCATGGGCCTTAGGTTGCTGACCCCTGTCATAGAGCATATGGAATATTACAGATGTTCTGTGCTATTTATTTGTCAGCATAACGTTTCCTGCAAACCCTAATCCTTTACGGCGAAAGAGCATTGCATTGTCTCCATTTTGCAGATGTAAACCTTTCTGAGAGCATACACAGGAAACCATCTTTCACACATCCACACTACTGAAATCAAAAGGCTCTTGAACCTTAGTAGAGTGATATGCAACCTTATTGAATAAAAAGAATAAAGAAACTATTTTAGCTCCTCCAACTAGCTCCACACTTGCTGGACCATCTTTATAGTTTAGGCTAGACAAGTTTTTTGAAGCACTCTATTTTTCCCTGTAATTAGCTGTGGTCCACAGCAGGAGGGACAAAGTTGTTGGGGCAATGGGAAATCTTTAAGTAATATATATATATTACTACTCCCTCGCCCAGCCTTGCAAGCGCAAACAAGTGAAACTATGGAACATTAAAGCCAAATCACAGAGACTGACATAACACAACACAGCCTCCCTGCCGTCCCTGTTGCACTGACAGATTGCCATTTAACTAGCAAGCATGGAGCAAGTGTTCCTGTTCCCAGTCACCAGTGAGGGACAAGGTTAACATTTTAAGTGATGGAATGCAGTGTATATATTTCCCCATGCCAGAGACCCAGGACTCCAGCTCCACCTTTCAGAACACTTAATTTCAGTGATGGAATACACGGTGCGTACTTTCCAGGCTGTGAACTCTTGACAGCTCCTCAGATTAATACACCAGAGAGATTTGCTTTCCCCTAGCCCTCCCCTTACCCACCTGAAGGGAAGCAAAATCACATCTTCAGAGATGTCAAAAGAGGGAGGAGGGGCTGGAATTGGCTTCATTTTTGTTGCCAAGTTGCCTTTTTTTCAAGGAATGTATTCACAGCCATCTGCTCCAATTCTTCCTAGAAGGAGTGGCCACCACCACATTCTTGCAACAATAGAAATTATTATTTCCTTAAGGACACAAAAATATTTACAGAAACAAACAAAAGTTGATTATCTTTAGCTCTTAGGGAAATGTTTTTTGAAAAAGCGATTTCCTAGTGAAGAAGCAATTAGGAAGGCGAACAGAACCATAATTTAAAAAGACGAAGCAATTCCTGCGTCAACCTCCCACACTCTCCAAGTACGTATGCATACCTTTGGGCTTGTTAACAGAAAATATAAGCAACAGATACATTACAGACAAAATATGCTTAAGTCTTTCAGTGCTCTGATCTATAAAGGATGCTCCCCAGGAGTGGCAAGGCTGCTAGCGAATCCTTCCAAAATTATTTGGAGCAGGCAGTTTGTAAAAAGCATTGCCATAGTCATCACTATCTCAAACATTGTTTTAAAGCTGGCTTGGGCATCTTGTCCTGTGCTCAATTTGATGTTCTGCTTGGCCTTGTGCTCAAGAATTTTCTGTTCCGTTCAGTCTGAGGCAGGCAGGAGCAAAGGTGGGGCAAGGCTTAGCCCCTTAGCCTGATGAATCACAATTTGCACAGGTCTGTTTTACTTGCTTCTAGGATGTCATAGAATCATTGCACAACAGAGATCTCACCTCTGCCACACACTTTAGCACATTAACATAAACTGATTGGAGAAAGACACCAACGAATGGTTTGTGAAGGAGTTAAGATTTGCAGGGTGCACTCGCAAGTTATCTCCTTCAGACTGCTTGACACAAGACAATTTTCCAACATGTTGCTATGGTGTTAAACTTGCATGTGGTCATTTGGGCATTATTATTATTATTATTATTATTATTATTATTATTATTATTAAAAGCCTGTTTTTTATTTTAATAAATGTCAGCATAGGAAACGTTCAACATAGGGGCATATTATTCAGAACTGTCATCTATGTACTATTTCCAATTTGACTCTAACAGGAACGACAATAAGATCTGGGGGGTGTGACACTAGATTTATCAGTCAGCAGAAAGAAATCTCATTGCTGATTGAGGTGGGAGGGTGGCAAGCAATTGTAGCTCCATATAACATTATTCCTGCCAACCTAGCAGTTTGAAAGCACTCCCGGGTGCAAGTAGATCAATAGGGACCGCTTACTAGCGGGAAGGTAAACGGCGTTTCCGTGTGCGGCTCTGGCTCGCCAGAGCAGCGATGTCACGCTGGCCACGTGACCTGGAAGTGTCTCCGGACAGCGCTGGCCCCCGGCCTATAGAGTGAGATGGGCGCACAACCCTAGAGTCTGGCAAGACTGGCCCGTACGGGCAGGGGTACCTTTACCTTTACCTTTATAACATTATTCGGGAAATACGGTACTTCTTGGGTATCATTTCTGTGACAACAATAGACCAGTTGGATTAATAGATCATAATGAGTGCTGCATACCTCATTAGCTCCCCTGTTGCTGTGTTTAGCGCCATTGTTGTTGGAGAATTTGCCACCTGGATACACCTCTAATATACCTAGTGCCCTAGAATTCCACATAAAACCAAGGGAATATTTCTCGCAGGGGATGGGGTAGGACTAGTTCAAGCAACTCATGCTTAGGCCCCAATTCTAGGCCTTGCTTGTGTAGACAAATACTCCACTGAAGTTTATGGGACCCTTTTCTTTCAAGGACTGGGGTGGTTATGGCCTCAAAGTCTTCCATTCAATATCAAGCACACCACAGGGTTGTACCTACAACACAGAAAAAAGGAACATTTTCTTCAAATCTGCACTAGTGCAGCCTCCTGGGCTCTAGTGGAAGTTGGTCTAGTGTGTTTGCTACGGGACTGATGAATGACACACTCTCCTACCAGCCATTATTGGATAAATCTATTTACACAGAAAATATTGACCTGGACCAGTGAAGTGGGACTGGAAACAGAAAACTAGCAGGCCCCAAAGGTAGAAATGCATTTCCAGCCAAGAGTGTTAGCAACTCAAGCCCATAAACAACAGCACTATCATTAATTACTCAGACAGGGGCAGCTACAAATGCAGCAGGAAGACTCCAAAGCCAATGTGGAAATAGTTCTGCTGGCTGATGAGCTGGGGAGGGGAGTGGGCAGGTCTAGGTCACCATGAGCCAGTTCCTGGGCTGAAGAGGCTAATTTGCACATGGGCAGAAGCAAAAGGGAAATCTAAATCCTGGATGAGGAAGGGTGGGAAAATTCACTCAGTATGGAAGTAAAGAAAGCAGCTTCGAGACCCAGGAGGTAAGGCTTGTCATCCTAGAGGTAATTAATTTATGAAATAGAACATTGCGGGGGAAGATAAAAACTGTGTTGTGTGAGACTGTAAAGAAAGTGGAAGATCCTTACTTTAACACACTCTTCCCCTTTGCATAGACGGCAAAGCCTGAATTCAGAAACCAAGATAAAAATTCTTCTGTGATGTTACTGGTTGGTACAGTGGTACCTCTGGTTACGTACTTAATTCGTTCTGGAGGTCCATACTTAACCTGAAACTGTTCTTAACCTGAAGCACCACTTTAGCTAATGGGGCCTCCTGTTGCTGCCGCTCCACTGTTGCACAATTTCTGTTCTTATCCTGAAGCAAAGTTCTTAACCCGAGATACTATTTCTGGGTTAGCGGAGTCTGTAAGTGGAAGCGTCTGTAACCTGAAGCATTTGTAACCCAAGGTACCACTATACTAATAACTCAACAGACAAAGGAATTTTCTACCACAAGGTATTTGCTGGCTGAAAGTATAGCCCAGTACATAGTTCAATCTGAGGTGGGTGGATCATGGCAGCTCCTTCCAGCTCATGCACATCTCAGGAAAACATGGCTAACCATGATGTGCAAACTGAGCCATTTCAACAGAGCAGCACCATGCAAGACAGCATTAGACTTTGCACTTTCTCTTTTCTATTTAGATATGAGACTTGGCTGTCAAGGCTTTCTCTTTTGCCCCCCATCAATGCAAAGGAAAAGGAAAAAGGAGTGCCTAATTTGCAAGCACTAAGCATTCCATTTCCAGTGCAATATCCTGTTTCAGTCCTAGCACAGCAGCAACATGTTTCCTTTGGCTTATCTGTATACATTATCACTGCCATAATGCATCATGGCCTGGTTACAGAATCACCCCGTGTAAAATACGCAGTTTTAAAAGCAGGCATAATTGCATAATGCTGTTCAGTCCGGAAGAATAAATGCAGGAAATAAAGTCACCTCCATCTGATAATGTAAGCTGCATAAACTCTGCAGTATTCAGATCAAGCACAGCAGTTGCCCAAAACAAAAAGGAAAATAAAACACTTTGCATGATTTCTGTTGTCAAAAAGGTTTAATTTTAAACAAAGTAAAGCAGAGAAAAAATAAATTTAAGGGTAAAAGCTGTCAGTAAACAGCCTTTTATAAAACAACCAGGACTAGGGTGTCCATGTATCCTACTTTACAGAGTTCTCTGTTTAAAGATGATCTCTATCCAGAGTTGTCCATCATGTAGCGAGAGCAGAGGCCGTAGTCATCACCATAGTGAGATGTACTGAATTTTCATTTAAATCATAGCAATTATTTCTAAATTTCCACCCAGACATATAAATTAGCATATGAAATTTGTATGTGAATCTGTGTGTTCTTTCCCCCCTCTTTTTGCAGTACACAAGGGGCTACTTTAGGCTGTACCTACTCTAACCGAGACTGCCCCACCACTTCAAGAAAAGTGTCCAGAGTGCTATATTTATCTTGTGAGGTTTTACTTGTTTAGAAGGGAACACATGAACTCATTTCGATGTCATTCTTGTTTTGACAGTAGAACCTGAAGGCTCACACCTGATAGCTTCAGGCTCTCATTGTCTTGTGAAAAGAAACGGTAGAATACAACTCCTACGTCCAACACATTTAGAGTTTACTATGGGAGCGGAACTAGGCCTTTTAACTGGGGTTTTCTTGTATTTTGGCTTAAGCATGCCACAGTAAACCAAAGCTGAACCATTTCTCCATTTTCATGTGGCAAAAAAACAAACAAACCTGAGGTCCTTATGAAACAAAGCAGTAACCATTTAGCATATGTACCACAGTTCAGAGCTTATATAAGCCACCTTTAGAAACATATGAAAGTAGTGATGGTACAAGCATTTGTTGGTGCCTGGCTCACAGAGTGCGGAAAACCCAAGACCAAGCTGAGTAGAAACATTGCAGGGGGTTGGATGAGATGACCTAAGCCCCACAACTTCCAAAACACATGCCTTCACAATACCCCCTAAGGCATCCATAGCACCTTCTGTGCCAACACACACTCTGACTCCTGCCTTCCCTGCTCCTGAAATGGAGAATAAATGGTCGGAGCAGAGATGAGAGGCAATGGGGAGTAGTTCTTCCTCTCTTCCAGCAACCTCACACCACCAGCATCAGAAACACTGGACCTAGTAGATTCTAGCAGGGCAAGTCATTTAAGATCTCCAGGCAGTCTTGGCTCCAAAACTGCCCTGATTTCCCTGGTGGATGACCTATGCCAGGATTTAGAGAGGGAGAGTGTGACCTTGCAGTTCATCTTTCAGTGACCCTTCAATACCACCAACTATAGTATAATTTCTGTTGCCTTAAGAGATGGCATTACAGGGCACTATTCTTCAGTACTTCCTCACATTCCTGGAGGATCAGTCCCAGCAGCCAGCTGGATGCTAAAAGGCATTTCCATTTCATGTCTTTGAGCATCTATGTGAAACTGCTGGGAAATGTCATTCAGGGGTTGGGTTGAAATGCAGACAACAAAGAGCTTTACTTCTCATTTCCACCATCTGATCCTAGGAAGGCAGTGGGAGTGTCTGGTGTTCCTGCAGGAGTGGATTGCAGGAGCAAGGGGCAAAATCTAGCTAAGATGGAAGCGCAGTTCCGCAGGGTTGGGGCAAGAGTGAATGCTGCCTAGAGGAAGAGATTTGTGGGTACCTTCCTTGGATACCCAAGTGGTAGGGATCCTTTTCACCAGCCTTCAGCTGTTTCACCTGCTGGACCTTCTCTGGAGAAGATGCTGCTGAAGATGTCTACCTCCAGGGTGATTTACTTCAGTGCTGTGGGGCTGCTTTTGAAAACAGGCTAGAAACTTTAATTGGTGCAAAGTGCCCCTATTTTTCAGCACCACGCAGAAAGTTTTTTTTTGTTTTCCCAAGTCTTTTAACACCTCTTCATGTCTTTTAACATTATTGATTTTACTTAGTCTCTGAAGGATAATGGCAATTTGGCCTTATTTTTTTCGCTTCTGTAGCTGGGCTCAATTTTGCTGGATTGGTTGCCGGGCTTTTAATTTGTGTCTACCTATGTTGGATTTTATTGCTGGATTTTATCTACTACAGGGTTGGTTTGAATGATTGATGGGTTTACTGAGTTCTTCATTATGGTTGTTTTCAATTTTGTGTCTTATTTTATTGTGCATGTTATGTGGAGAATATTTTTGATGCTCAGAAAATGTGTCCATATGAACATGGATCTCTGTTCCACCTGTACTGGCTACCTATTTCTTCCCAGACTCAATTTAAAGGCCTGGTAAAGGTAAAGGTAAAGGGACCCCTGACCATTAGGTCCAGTCGTGGCCAACTCTGGGGTTGCGGCGCTCATCTCGCTTTATTGGCCAAGGGAGCCAGTGTACAGCTTCCGGGTCATGTGACCAGCATGACTAAGCCACTTCTGGTGAACCAGAGCAGCGCACAGAAACGCCGTTTACCTTCCCACCAGAGCAGTACCTATTTATCTACTTGCACTTTGACGTGCTTTCGAACTGCTAGGTTGGCAGGAGCTGGGACCGAGCAACGGGAGCTCACCCCGTCACAGGGATTCGAACCGCTGACCTTCTGATCGGCAAGTCCTAGGCTCTGTGGTTTAACCCACAGTGCCACCCGCATCCCAAAGGCCTGGTACTGACCTTTAAAAGAGATTAGGACTAGGTTACCTCAGAAGCCAAGAAGCCACCTGCTGCCATAGCAATTACTTAGCCTTGAGATCAGAGCCAGAAGACCTGCTTTTTGCTCTGTCAATATGAAGAAAGGGTATAAGAAACATGCCTTCTTTTTGGCAACTCCCTGCTTCTACAATTTTTAATGACTTTTGCTAACTTTTTAATTGCAGGCCCAATCACGGGGAAGCTCTATGACGCATCTGCCCACACCTGGCTTCTGGACAGAGTCTTCCCAATGGACTCCTCTAGCGGGGTACCCTGTGATCACACCATTGGGGGGAGGGGCGTTGCACCACTTCTCTCCACCCCAACATTCAGTTAAGGATTCCACCCAGTGCCTTATCCACCAAAAGGTGTGGCAGTTTGTTATGAGGAAGGCAAAACCTCCAAATGGGGCAAAACTGTTTGCAGGCAAAAAAAATGAGAGGCACAAATACAAGATGGGTGACACCTGGCTTGAGAGCAGTACATGTGAAAAGGATCTAGGAGTCTTGGTTGACCACAAACTTGACATGAGCCAACAGTGTGACGCGGCAGCTAAAAAAGCCAATGCAATTCTGGGCTGCATCAATAGGAGTATAGCATCTAGATCAAGGGAAGTAATAGTGCCACTGTATTCTGCTCTGGTCAGACCTCACCTGGAGTACTGTGTCCAGTTCTGGGCACCACAGTTCAAGAAGGACACTGACAAACTGCAACGTGTCCAGAGGAGGGCAACCAAAATGGTCAAAGGCCTGGAAACGATGCCTTATGAGGAACGGCTAAGGGAGCTGGGCATGTTTAGCCTGGAGAAGGGGAGGTTAAGGGGTGATATGATAGCCATGTTCAAATATATAAAAGGATGTCACATAGAGGAGGGAGAAAGGTTGTTTTCTGCTGCTCCAGAGAAGCGGACACGGAGCAATGGATCCAAACTACAAGAAAGAAGATTCCACCTAAACATTAGGAAGAACTTCCTGACAGTAAGAGCTGTTTGACAGTGGAATTTGCTGCCACCCCGTCGCACAGATTCAAACTGCCGACCTTCTGATCAGCAAGTCCTAGGCTCTGTGGTTTAACCCACAGCGCCACCCACGTCCCTATGTGATCAACCTACTTCCTGATATATAACTGGAAATGGGTTTATCCCATGTCAGGGGAGGAGGGCTGAGATTAAGTTATAAAAATAGGTGCTCTCCATTTACTCAGTTCAGTCTGAGGAACTTGGATTCTACACCCTCTTTGGCTAAAATCACCACTAATGATCTCTGACATTTGAAATTTAACTAATCATGGCTAACAGCTCCAGTACCAAAACCACCCAGAAGTCAACTAGAAATATTTTGCCTAGCAGTAAGAGCAGCTGACAAAATTAAAACAGCAGCAGCAGGTGACTTTGTCAGGGAAACTCATATGGCCCCCTCTCTATTGTCCTTTTAGGTTTCCATTAAGTGATATTGTGGTTGCAATGGTCAGGGAATACCTGGGAGGCCAGAGGCGGGTGGCACCAGGCGAACCTCCCCCTTTATACCTTGAAGACCTAAGGTGCTGGATAATGCAAATAATAATAATAATTTGGAGTTTATGTACATCAATCCATGATGTCTTATCAATTATCTGAAGGTAGCAAATTAAAAAGGAATAATACAGCTATCAGCGCCTTGTACACAGTTCCCCATTTTTGCCCAAGGCTTAGCATATGGCAACCTTTACTGACATGCCTGCCTGAACTTTATGTCCAAACTCCCAGTGATTGTCAGCAGAAAAACAATGGCTAAAGCTTTCCATTTCACAGGGGACAGAGGGAGTTTTATGTTAAATCTGCTTGACACAGCTTTAATTCACTTCAGAGTTGTCGTTATTTTGTTCATTAATTTATATATTAAGGTCTTTCTATGCTGCTCCATAACCAAAGGTCTCTGGGCAGCATACATTTAAAAAATGGTTAAAACACAACAAACTTGGATCCTAACTTTCCTTCTGTTTTCCATCTCCCCTTGCAGAGAAGGGCAAGCAAATTCATCCTGATTCTGAGCATACTGAGCTAAAACGTTTTCAGAGTTACAGGACTGAAAGCACATACAACATTATTCAAAATCTGTCTCTCTCGTACGACTGCTACAACCAGAACCCCTTCATCTGCCCCAAGCCTAACCTGGTGAGACAGAGAGAAAGCGCTGGCAATTTTGCTTATCCTTCCCTTACAAGTCAGAGCTACTTTCATCATTTATTTATTTATTTCCCGACTTCCTTTTTAAAAGCAAGGTCCCTTTTCTCATTTAATCTGACAAAGATTGTCCTCTTAGAATGACCTTTCTCCCCACCCCCTCTCTTTTCCCCTTCCCCTACCCCAGGCTATTGCCCTCATGGCAGTAACTAGATAACACACTCTATCAGAGTTTAAAAAAAAAAAAAATCATTGGAAAGGCACTAGAGCTGATAGTGGCATCAATCCTAACCTGACACGGGCCAGGGTCAACCATTTATCTCTTCGCATTGCCTGTGGTAACAGTGGCGGCCATGTTGGCTCTCTCTTCGCAGCATAACAACCTTGCAGAAGGCACATTTGTTCGTAAAGATAACATCTGCACTTAAACTTGGACTTTCAGTTGTTGCTGTTGCTGTTGCTGCACACTGATCACACAGGACTTACTGTTCTCCTGGGGTGAGGGGTCATTTAATATAATTTTGAAAGACGGCTGTCCAGATATTGAGAAGAATGAGGCGATACGAGGCAGCATAGGTTCAGAGAAGCCTACAAAATATCACTGACAAACATCAGTGTAAGTATGAAGACCAGAGGGCCGGCTGCTTCCAACTTCAGAACTACTGCTGGGTGACGGGGTGTCAGATAATAAACTTTGTAATGACTCGTCTTTTCCCATGCATCACCAAGTAGCCAGAGTGATTTAAATGAGGCGCCATCCATGAAGGACGTCGCTCCTGAAAAGGGAGGCTCAAAAATGGATTTTGAAGTGCTTACAATGGGGGCAGGGGTTACAAAAGGGACATAGAAGTTTGCCACAGTTTAGGAAAGAAGCCCAGGGCATGGGACAATGATTTCCATGTGTAACAGGTCTAGCAATAAACAGTCAAGAGTAAATGTGTGCATAGAAGGAGATGTCAGCAACAACCAGCAGAGCTACTGCCTGGACTGACTGATCTTACGAGACACGGTGAAGCAGTGGTCCTTTCGAGGGGTGGAGTGGGTGTGGGCGGAGCAAAAAAAGAAAATACAAACTTTGTCCATTACCCTTCCCACATTTAATGGATATTTATTGGACTAAATAAGAAGCATAAGCAGGATGAACATCATTCTTTAGGTTCGTTTTAAGATTTTCAGAATTGAAAGTGGCACCAGATGCACCCATATCCCCCCCCCCCCATGTTTTTCTTATTTAGAGAATGTGGTTCTGAGCATGGTTTGCTTTCTTTTTTTGCTTCTGCACTGCTCCCCATTTTTTATTAAAAACTTTCCCCGTCAACAGATAGACTTAAAGCAGCTCACAGTGCAAACACCTTGAACACACATCAACAGGAAAGACGGGTCAAGTTTCATTCAGAGTAATTAGACCCACAGCAGGTAGACAAAAATATCTGAGGGAGGAGGAATCCAGTTTCCCATTGAAAAAGGGTGAACCAATACTCTGGCCACAACCACCGCTGAAGTTCAGTTATTTCCACAGCTACACAGCCACCAGTGAAGTTCAGTCATACCAGTGGTTCTTTAATAAATACTTAATGCCTTTTTCTCTTTTGTGGGGAGAGCAAACTAACCACACAATTCAAACCAAAGATCTGCTGAGATGAGAGCGTTTGGATTCAGTCAATCTTGGGCTTTCCCAATTGAGCCAGAGATACAAAAGCATAAGACCCTCAACCCCAGCTCGGCCAGGTGTTAAGCCTCAAAAAAGGGTGATTCTGGGGGCATGGGAGAAGCAGAAATCGTGTCCTCCTCCCAGAGAGAACGCGTTGCGGTGAGATCAACAAGACTGACTTCAATGCTGTTGTGAGTGGGAGCGATTGGATAGCCACAACAACCCGACTGGTGGTCCTTCGGTTGCTGAGGAAATTCTGGCCAATGGGATCGTTTTATGCGTTAACCGGGGGACCTGCGGTATATACCACTGCACGTTGCATTGAGCTTCCTCTTTTCGCCTCGTGCATCGGATCACCCGCCCACCTTCCCTATATTTAGGGTTCATTATAACCTTGCTATGCCATCATGGGTCATCTGTTTTTTGGGATGGGGCCCAGTAGGAATTTTCCCATTTGGCTGATTGGCTGGTGCCACTTGGGTTTTGCCTATCGTGTAGCAAATTGTCACAACTTTGTAAGGTTTGGCACTTAGGCATTGGTTCAATGTGGAGTGGAGGGAAGGTTGTCATACTTGTCCCTCCAGTGCGCGAAAGGGATTAAAGGAATGCAGGGGCTCGCCTTGCTTTTGTCTGAGCCCCTTCCAGGGGTTAGGGCCACACCAGAGCCCCTGGGAGCATTTGGGGTGAGCTTGAGTCTGAGCCTGGTCCATTGCTCCCCCAGAATGTTTTCCCTTACTGACGTCTGCCGGTTTCCAGTCGTCAGTGCTGCCCTGCTAAGGTCAGATGCAGCTGGTCGGGAACCAATGCCTAAGCAAACCACTCACAATCTGTAATCAATAAAGTTGTGGCCAAAATTATGCCAATAACCTTAAATTAAATTCTGTGCCAATTGTGTCTTTATTTATTGGGGGAGGTCTTGGGAACTTCCTGACAGTAAGAGCTGTTCGACAGTGGAATTTGCTGCCGAGGAGTGTGGTGGAGTCTCCTTCTTTGGAGGTCTTTAAGCAGAGGCTTGACAACCATATGTCAGGAGTGCTCTGATGGTGTTTCCTGCTTGGCAGGGGGTTGGACTCGATGGCCCTTGTGGTCTCTTCCAACTCTATGATTCTATGAACTTAACACGCAACAGAGCAAAGAGAGACTTGCACCCATGGCCAATTTAGCTCACAAAAAGGGTAGCGTAAGACAAATGCCTCCTGAACAGAATATGGAATAGGGATTATGCCCACTTTCAATAGTTAGGGTTGCTCTGTTAGGCAGAAGTACATTCAGTGCAGCACCACGAACTGGAATGGTTAGAGTTATCAGCCTGCGTGTTCAGTAATGGTAATCTCTCAAGAGACTGGATTGTCACAGATCCAATTCACCACCAGCTCGGATTTCCTGCCTTTGGCTTCACATACATGGCATCTGCCCTAAAAGATGTATTCATACCACCTATGGTGCCAGGGGAGTAAGGAAAACCTGTACAAGGGAAACATTGTTAAAACAGCATGCTTGCATGATGATTAGGTCTGGTCTAGTGATCTGGAATAATAATCTGCAGGCTCACTAAGCATAATAGGTTCAAAGACATCCAAGCTTGGTCAAAACCTCCCATAAGCCCAGAGAGAACATCAGCATCTCGTATTGAGATGTTTACCCCATCAGCATGTTTACCCCATCAGTGTCTCGGTGGTTGAGATTTCATTAGATATCAGAGGTACAAGTGGACAGGTTATTCCTCTGGGCTTCCCCAGCCCTGTATTCGGAGTAGCATTTAGCCATGAGCTAATAAGCCACCAGCATCTTCGTTTCTGAAAAGGTTGAACTGCATTATTTACAGAAGCAGACTCCCCAGGTTAATCACAGGCTAAGTTGCACATGCAGTGGATTCCAAAAGGAATGCGAAGAGGTTCTGTCTTGCACAAATGAATTCATTCGTGCATGATCCTCATCACCACATAGCCTAATAGTAGACTTAGATGCTCAAGGCACTGCACATATATTAACTTCACCATGGTAGATGGAGCTGAAAAATAGTGACTGTATGGGAGCTACGTACAGGGCCAGCCCACCCATGAGGCAAGAAGGGCTGACTGCCTCAGGAGGCAGGAGCTGCAGATTTGGCTTCCAAGGAATGCCTTGCCCACTGCTGCTGCCACAGGCCACCTCTACTGTGGCCTCTTGCTGAACTGGAGGTGATGCTAGTCTCCTCCCACCCTGGTTGTTGGTGTTGATCAGGGGTCGGCAAGGTTTACCAGCCATGGGCTGGATCACTCCCACGGAGATCATCCGTGGGCCGGACTGGCGCAGCACGATGCCAGAAATTGTGTCTGCGCATGTCCGCAGTGCTGGAAATCGCTTCTGTGCATGCGCAAATGTCGGAAATTGCGCCTATGCAGAAGCAATTCTCAGCGTCTGGACATGCGCAGACGCGACTTCCGGTATCTGCGCATGCGCGATTCCCTGCACCACTCAGTGAGTCCCCGCGTCACACTGTGCTGGTATAGCGCAGCCCGTGGGGGACTCACCGAGAGGGCGGCTTGGTTCAGGGATGGCTCGTGGGGCGGTAAAACGGTCTTTGTGGGCCACATCCGGCCCACGGGCCGCGCGTTGCCAACCCCTGGTGTAGATCTTTATTTCCCCCTTTGTTCCTGATTGTAGATCTTCACTCACCCCTTCTTCCCTGGCAGGAAGAGAGGGCCGTTTTGTTTTTCACCTCAGGTGCCAAAATGGCTCCAAAACGGAGCAAGTGAGATACGAGAGGGAGGTGTCAGCATGCTCAAGGGAACACTAGGAATTGAAGAAGTAGAAAAACGTGCTCAGTGGCCACAGCCTGTCTGTTGGGGTGGGAAAGGAATATCCTGAAAGGTGGCACAGTTGATGAACACACTGACAGGAGCATGGCAACATTTTGTTGCAGGTCACACTTGTCGGCATATATTTCCAGCACTATAAACAAGCTTGCGGAGAAGGGGCAAAAGCCTTGTTCCTAATGAAATTCTCTTTTTAACCTGCAGTCGTAAAGTTATGCACACGCTAAGACATATTAGATCTGATGGACTACATGGAACTGGCAGAAATGACCGGCAGAATCCGAGACCAGGGAGAAGAGTCGGTGGAAGAAGATTGGAAGAAATTTAAAGACTACCTACAGAAATATTGTAAAATTAATGAATGTTAAAATGATATTGGATGAAAAGTTATGTGGTTTTTAGGTACAACGCTATAAGGAGTATGAAAAAAATATATGGGCTATTAACAGACAAAAATTTAATGTTACATTATTTTAAGATTAAAGATTAGGATAAATAAAGAGGGGAAGGATTTGCTGAACTAACAAATTGAACTGGAATACAAAAAGGGAGGTGTGAGGAGGTCTGGGAAATAAGCAAACGAAAGAATGTGATGGAAAGATGGAATTGTTTTTTTAATCTATTTTTATTTTGTATTTTGTATTTTTCTTTTTTCTTTTTTTCATTTTGTAAAATTCTAATAAATATCTTTAAAAAAAAAAGAGACATATTAGATCAAGGCTTTAATGTACCGGTAATTCTGGCTCCACTCCTCAAAAAGAGCAGTGTATGTCTCTGTAGATAAAACAGCAGAGCTTCTTTAGTCAGCCTGTGTGTGACTGGGACAAACCCTTCACAGATCTCTCAAAGCAGTCAACTGACATCTGGTTCCTCCCCTCCATGTTTCTGGCGTGAAAAAAGCAGCAGAATTCCCAATGACGCAACTCTCTTTTTTTGCATAATTTTGGAGGAATTTTCAGTCAAAAGGTGTAGTGAATATATCCTGGATCATAAAATTGTGGAGTTGGAAGGGACCCTGAGGGTCATCTAGTCCAACCCCAATCTAGTGCAATGCAGGGATCTCAACTAAAGCATCCATGGCAGGTGGCCATCTGACCTCTGCTTAAAAACTGCAGGACTGAATTTCTGTGACGTGCAATAGATAGGGCTGCCTAAGAGCAGAATGCTGTAGTTAGGCTGCTGATGGAAAGAGACCACTATCAGCACATGAGACTGGTATTAACAGACCTCCAGTGACTTCCTGTTTGCTGCTGGGCCAGATTTAAGGATCAAGGTTCAGGTCTGTTAATTTTTTTAAAAAAAAAAATTATTTGGTTTTTCAGATTAAAATTTTACAGTCTTATATCGAACACAGATCATAGAAACAAGGTTCCAATGATTC
Organism: Podarcis muralis; assembly: GCF_964188315.1. Classification (NCBI taxonomy): domain Eukaryota; kingdom Metazoa; phylum Chordata; class Lepidosauria; order Squamata; family Lacertidae; genus Podarcis; species Podarcis muralis. Next base: position 117,557,144 of record NC_135657.1, on the reverse strand, counting down.
TCCATCCTCCCCTTTGTGGGCCCAATTATTATTAATCATTTCCTCCTGCATCTTTTATGATGATCCAAATCTTTGACATCTCCGTTATATCCAAAATTCACCGTTAAACTACAAGTGATATTCCAATCCTACTAATGGCTTTAACTGCTTACAATGGTCTTTAAGATAAGTTATAAATTTCCCCCATTCTTTATTAAAATTTTGGTCTTCCTGATTTCTGATTCTTCCGGTCATTTTAGCCATTTCGGCATCGTCCATCAAGTGCTGTTTATTTAATTTATATTCAGCCTTTCCTCCCAAAGGATCCCAGGGCAGCAAACACAACCGCAGCAAAAAATAAAAATAAAACAAAAAATAATAATTAAACATTCTAAAAACTGTCGCATTTAAAACGTATAAAAGCACTTTCTCATCCAGTGGTTTTAGAGCTTCCATAAACAGTGTACTTCAGCCATTAGATGCCTGGGTAAACAGGAATATTTTCCAATTCCTCCTAAAAGTCAATCATGAAAGAGACAGAAGCACCTCACTGGGGGAGGGGTGTATTCCACAAATGGGGAACCACCACTGAATAGGCCCTGTCATGGTTCAACAGCAACCAGGCAGCCCCCAGTGGCAGGACCATCAACAACAAGGCCTGCCTGTACCAGTGTGCAAAACCCTGAACAACTTAGGCCTAGAATAACTTTAGGACTAAAGGTAAAGGAAAAGGGACCCCTGACCATTAGGTCCAGTCCTGACTGACTCTGGAGTTGCGGCGCTCATCTCGCTTCATCGGCCGAGGGAGCCGGCGTACAGCTTCCGGCTCATGTGGCCAGCATGACTAAGCCGCTTCTGGCGAACCAGAGCAGTGCACGGAAATGCCGTTTACCTTCCCGACTGAGTGGTACCTATTTATCTACTTGCACTTTGACATGCTTTCGAACTGCTAGGTTGGCAGGAGCAGGGACCGAGCAACGGGAGGTCACCCCATTGCGGGGATTCGAACCGCCAACCTTCTGATCAGCAAGTCCTAGGCTCTGTGGTTTAACCCACAGCACCACCAGCGTCCCTTAAAACTTAAGGACTACCCCACCACATATGTCTCAAGTCAATCACTGAGATCATCTGGCAAAGCACAATGAGTGGTCCTGTCTATGGAACTCCCTCCTATTAAAGGAAATTTAACATATTAAGGCAGTTTTATTTCAGGGGGGCTTTGCACCATAAATGCTATTCTAATGTTCTATTTTCTGAAATATATTTTTAAAAAACCTACAATTTAAATTTTGTATGCTGCATGCTTAGTTTTTTGGTAAACTGTTTGAGACATGATATGAAAACAGGGCATAAATGTATTGGAATAAATAAATATAAAAGGAGAGAAGCAACTTGGAAGAGAGATTCGCATGTGACACAGGAGCAGACAGAATGGGACAACCCAAGTGCTCGTGTTCCCCATCTCCTTCACATGAAGATGCACAAACACAAAGCTATGTCTGCAAGTGAAGTGTGTGCATCTTAATGCAGACAATGTTATGAAAATCCCAATTTTACTCATGAGGACATATGCCTAAAAATGCAAGTTACTCATTTGTCCCTTCCTGCCCTACGGGAAGGTCGCTTTCTAAACTTGGAGACAGGAAAATATTTTTAGGAACACTTAGGGGGAGAAGGAAAAGAGCTGGCTTTTGGAAACCATCAGATCTGGGAAGGTATGTCCAGAAACCAAAATCAATGTTAAATTGATTCCGATAAGAGTGCGTCACAAGAGTCTGAACGCAGATAACGGGAAAAGACCAAGCAATGAATGCTCAGGAAATGGGTGTCTTTTCCTAAACTTTGCTCTCTCTTTTTGTAATTATCTGATCTGCATACTTTCCTGACCGTATTCCTCCATTTGTTTTACTAAACTAAAGCACTGTACTCTCTTCTTCACTCCACTGGCTCTCGAAGATCATCAATAAAATATTGAATATTTGAGGTCCAGCTAACTAACTTTTCACAACATGCCTCAAGCAGCTTACTAAAAAACTAAACAAGCAGCAAACAAAATTTAAAATGTAGATTTTTAAAAAATCAGAAAATAGAACATTAGAATCACACTTCATAAAATCATAGAACTGTAGAGTTGGAAGGGACCCTAATTGTCCAAACCCATATAATGAAAACCTCCAAGGAAGGAGAGTTCTCCACCCCAGAGTCCCTTCCACTGTCAAACAGCTCTGACCATCAGAAAGTTCTTCCTGATGTTTAGTCGGCCTTCATGTTTCCTCACACGGTGGCAATACAGTCAGCAGCAGCCCACAATCTATGGGGCTTCCACTCTCCTCTTCCACTGCTGCTCTCAACACTGCCAACTCCATTTCACCCAAGTCTCATCCATCTCTTACTATATTTAGCATGAGATGTTCCAAATCCCATCTAAGCCGTCTGACATAAAATTCTCTCTTCGTGCCACAATACCAGACATCCTATCAAAAGTAAAGTGTTTCCAGAAATCCATATCTAAACATTGATTGTCATTGTTCAAATCAAGCTTTTGCCATCATACTGAACTACAATGCATATCATAGAAGTCCAATGAGCTTTCCAATGTGCCACCAATCTGTCAATGAGTTCTAAAACATGCCCGTGTCTATTTCCTTCATCACTTATACCCCCTCACATGGGTATACTTTGCCTGGTCAGAATGGAGCGCAGAGCCAGGAGGACGATGCTAACACAATTAATCGTCCAGCTCAATGTGAGGGCAGGGTCTCAGTGCTAAACCTTTGCGGCAAGCTAGCATCCACTCCAGAAGGACAAACCACCTCCTATTTGTGCTTTAATAATAGGTTTGTGTGCTTATTCTTTAATACGCAATAATGTGCGCTTATTTTTAGTAGCGCACACACACTTTAATATGTACACCAACCATACTCCACAGCCTGCCCTCTAGGTACTTTAACACTGAAGAATACTCAGCATTCCCAGCACTTACATAAATGAATTAAATATTTTGAAGGAGGAGAGATGAAAACGTTCACAGCAATGCATCTCTAAACTTCCCATGCACAAAATAGTTTTCGGGGGGGGGGGGTTATAAGGTGACAAGGCAATAGTTTTACACTTTGACATCCCAGAATCACAAAGTAGAGATCAAATTTTCAACTGAATTAATTATTTTCTTTTAAGCCAACAAGGTTAAGTGTCTATTGATAATACAGAGCTTCATGCTCAATATATGTAGAGGTGCATTAAATCCTTGGGGTCCAGTGTGCAAGGGAAATGGTGATGTCCCATTACTTCCCTGACATTTTGCACCTCTTGCTAATAGCACCATTATTGTAACCCAATGTACAAGATGCCATTAATGCGTTTCTCTGACTGGTACCATTATTTCCAGTGGAAAGGTAAGGCCAGTTTGCATGACATGATTTAAGCCTCTACAAAGAAGCATGCATATAGCACATGGTGTCATAAATCTTAGCAGGGGGCTGTCAACTAAAATGGAAACCTTTTATCTGACCTGCCCCTTCCCCCATACATACTCACATACATGCTACTTGGGTTTCAGTTAGCAAACACAAGTTTCTTTAAGCCACAAATAAGCACAAGGCAGTCACTTAGGTGGCCTAGTCACTAGGCAGCACCATGGACAGAAGAGAGCGTTCTTCTATGAGCAGAAAGGACCTGCCATTCAAGCTAAAGCAGATTTTATGATCAGGAGACTTATGGTGCAAATCAACCAGGTTCTGGGGTATGATTTAGGAATAATCTCTCCAAGAGCCCATCCAGAGATTATGTTTCTGGTGTTAAGGAGTTGACAGTATTACAACAGGGAGCTATGCAGGTTGGTAATATAACTCTGCAAAATACAGATTTCCTAAATTGTCTCCAAATTATTTGACATGCAGATGGCACAAGATAACCCAGAAAAGTACTGGTGGCCTAGAAATAGTGAATAGGGAAAGTTGTATATGCAGTTATTAATCTCTGATAGCTCATTCACACATGCCTTTGATGCTACATTCAACAAGTTGTGAATGCCTGGATAGCTTAGTTCAGGGGTAGGCAAACTAAGGCCCGGGGGCTGGATCTGGCCCAATCGCCTTCTAAATCCGGCCCAGGGATGGTCCGGGAATCAGCGTGTTTTTACATGAGCAGAATGTGTCCTTTTATTTAAAATGCATCTCTGGGTTATTTGTGGGACATAGGAATTCATTCATATTTTTCCCCCAAAATATAGTCTGGCCCACTTCGTGGTCTGAAGGACGGTGGACCAGACCACGGCTGAAAAAGGTTGCTGACCCCTGGCTTAGTTGGTCAGAGTGTGGTGCTGATAATGCCAAGGTTGCAGGTTCGATCCCTGTATGGGACAATTGCATATTCCTGCACTGCAGGGGGTGGACCAGATGATCCTCAGGGTCACCCAACACTACAATTCTGTTATCTATGACCTATGAACCAGCCCATGATGATGGGGAGAATCTGAACATTTTTCCAAACAAGACTCTTTAAGAAACTATCACTACTGGGAAGAGAGATTGCTCAGTTGCTTCTGCTTGTGTGTTTTTTAAAATAGTTACACCCCACCCTTTTCATATTGTTCAAGGCAATTTACAGAAATAGTAGACATGTGACACAATTGTCTGCATTTAATGTAGCACTTAGGGGAACATTCCATTAGTGCAAGGATTTCTTCTTGCATAATGGAACATTCCCCCCTCCTCCCCTCTCAATCTGACCTGGGTTCCCCCACACAACCCCCCAGATCAGATCTGGGAACTTTGCAGGGCATGTCTTGCAGAAGGAGGAGGGATCCTGTTGCGCTAGCACTAATCCTGGCACTAGCACAACTATGTACTTGAATACTTCCTATTAAAACAGCGACATACTGTATAATAGAAAATCAATAAAAGCCAGCAATGAGTTTAAAAGCAGCTGCAGTTTTTTTTGGGGGGGGGCAGCACAAAACATAACAAATGCCAAATAGGGGGAAAGTTGGGAGCATGCAATTACAGTAAAAGGTAAAGGGACCCCTGGCCATTAGGTCCAGTCATGGCCGACTCTGGGGTTGCGGCGCTCATCTCGCTTTATTGGCCGAGGGAGCCAGCGTACAGCTTCCGGGTCATGTGGCCAGCATGACTAAGCCGCTTCTGGCGAACCAGAGCAGCGCACGGAAACACCGTTTACCTTCCTGCCAGAGTGGTACCTATTTATCTGCTTGCACTTTTGACATGCTTTAGAACTGCTAGGCTGGCAGGAGCTGGGACCGAGCTCACCCCGTCACGGGGATTTGAACCACCAACCTTCTGATCGGCAAGTCCTAGGCTCTGTGGTTTAACCCACAGCACCACCCGTGTCCTTTGCAATTACAGTAGGCAACACTAAAAACCAGCTGCAGCAGGCCAAAGGTGTTCCTAAATGAGAAGGTTTTAATGGTGTGATTGAAGGCCACCAAAGACGACTCAAGACTCCTTAAGTGGGGAATTCAAAAGTTTAGGCACAGCAGCAGTGAACGCCAACCTTGTCCCACCCAAATATGGGTTGGGAACTCAGAAGAGGGTCTCCACAGATGATCTTAAAAAAGCAGGCAGGCTTTTGTGGGAGAAGCTATTTCTTATGTCCACCTGCTATTTAAGGTAAATAAATACACACAACATTAGAGCACATTATTAATTTGCACTGAGGACAAGTCAGTTGGAGTAATTTTAAACTAACCAGATGTTAAACCTAGACTGAGGGGCAGGGAGACCTTTACAGCACATTCAAAGTACATTTCCCCCCTAAAATAATTTTGGGCGCTGCCAGTTGTCAGGGCTAAACGTTAGTGCCCAGTATTCCTTGAGGGACAGCATGTGCTTCAAGTGTGCTTTAAAGATTAGCGCGTACACAAGATGCCAACCAGTAATATCACTTTATTACCGTATTTTTCCGTATATAAGACGCCCCCTACTTTTGGGGATCCCAAATTAAGAAAATGGGGGGAGATGGCCCAGAGTTGTTGAGCTTTTTGGGGGCAGGATTGCCAAAGTTGTTGAGGTTTTTTTGGGAGGGGAATGCCCCAGAAATCACTCACCCAACGCTGCCAATTGCGTGCATGGTAGGAGAAAACAAGCGCCTGCCCGCTCACCACCAGTAGCAGCCAATTGCACACACAATTGCCACAGCAGAAGCCAATCCACAGCAGCCTTTGACACAACCACCAATCAGCCACCAAATTGACGCACCAGCAGCCAATCCTAAGCAGCCCTAGCAGCAGCCCACAATCACCCACCCAATTGCCGCTGATAAGCTCCTGCTCACAGCTGCAACCAATCGCCCGCCCCGCATATGCACTGTGTATAAGACGCCCCCTGATTTTTAACCTTATTTTACAGTAAAAAAAAACAAACCTACGTCTTATACACGGAATAGTACAGTATTTCACAGTCTAGGTAAAGGTAAAGGTACCCTGCCCAGACTCTGGGGTTGTGCGCCCATCTCACTCTATAGGCCGGGGGCCAGCGCTGTCCGCAGACACTTCCGGGTCACGTGGCCAGCGTGACAAAGCTGCGTCTGGCGAGCCAGCGCAGCACACGGAAACGCCGTTTACCTTCCCGCTGGTAAGCGGTCCCTATTTATCTACTTGCACCCGAACGTGCTTTTGAACTGCTAAATGAAAAACACGTGCTTTTGATCCCGCCGCGGGGATTCGAATCGCCGACCATGTGATCGGCAAGTCCTAGGCACTGAGGTTTTACCCACAGCGCCACCCCCGTCCCATTTCACAGTCTATGCACTAGCAAAAAGATGTAAGGGAGCAAGCAACTGGAGTTAAGTAAAATGTTATTTATTCATTTATTTGATAGGAGAGATACCTTACCTTACCTTACATTACATTTACACTACATTTGCCTAAAGAACACCACCAAATCTAGTAAGTTCATATGCATAAAGGTAATTTTTTAAATAAAAAAAGCATTCACACTGCCACACACGGAATATAGAGCCTATGGACACACTGTTAAGACCATATTCACGGAAGACAATGTTACTCAGCTACGAGTGATTGCCAAAGAAGAGGAGGATAAAGCCATAACCAGGTAATGCAAAATCAGCTGTGTGGGCAGCTACCATCTCTGGGAGAACAAGGGAAGGCAAAGAAGGAGAGGCTGAGAGAGATAAGTTATCTGTGCTTCTCAGAGCATGCAGGGACACAAAACCAACTTCATATTTATTTATTTATTCATCAAATGATGAGATTTTCAAATTGATTTGGGTTCCAGTGTGGGGCAGAACCAAAACAGAGTGCTCTAGAATTGTAGCTGTCATTCTCCCTCAATAAATAAATGTGGCAGAACTCTTTAAAGTCTGCCTAGCTACCCCACATAGCCATAAAGAGAAGCGTTGTCATCGGCCTGTTTCAACTGGTAAGCAGCCCGCAAAGAATGATAAGTTTCCATAATGGCTCAAAAAAGGCCCCATAATAATCTGTGATCAGGATCTCTGATTTGAGCAACAGAGACAGGAAGAAGTATCGAATTAGGAAGAGTGCTTGCATTTGTAAGAAAGGGCTTTGCAAAAATAAAAAGATAACAATAAGCTATAAAGGGCAATTAAAAGAAATGGGGCAGGTCTCATCCATATTTGATAAACCATATGACTAACCATCATTTCCACTGCTGTGCATTAGAAATGCTATTCAAAGTTGGATAGCGGTTAAAATTATATATTGCCTGTGCCTGGCCTAAATTGTTTTTTTTTTTCCTTCCTCTTAAATGTACACAATATTACAAATTTAATTTTAAGCTGTTTGAATCAGTCTATAAAAAAGATTTGATTATACCTGAGTGTTCTGGCCCCGCTCTTTCCATATCTCAGTAATCTTGGCGGTAATTGGCTGATTACGTTCCTCACACTCCATCTCTGCCTCAGTTTCCATGGTAATGTTACAGGAACTATTATAGATGAGAACTTCATCTCTTTCCACTTTAGGGCTGAAACGAGAAGGGAGGTTAAATGGGGTGTCATCAATCTTAATGAAATGCAATTATTTTTACTCTTATTAATCATCGCAAGCCATTAGCTTGTGGCAACTGCAGGCCACCATTTGTCAAACTTTGCAAATTTCTGTAATTTTGTTTCCATTCTTTTATTGTTTATTTGTTTTGCCTCCCCACCCCCTTTATCTACAAACCCTCTCCACAAAAATACACATAGGAAATGTTTTTCAGTGATGCCATTCTGCCTGCCGATCAAAACGTATGTACACATTCAGTTCCAGGACGGAGGAAACACAAGAACGGACAACTAAAGACAACAGACACTGCTTGAGTCAAAAATGGCAGCAAACCCCAGGTAGCGCTTGTCTCCTTTCCCTCTCTTACTCACACTTAATCCTGGGGAATGAATAACTTGCAACTCCCTTAGGGCAAGCGCAGAAATTGGAAAAACCACACAACTGGCTAACTGGTCCCTAATTCCAACTGTGAAAAAATGAGCTCATTTAGGGTTCCAATTCCTGCTACCCAGCTGATAGCAATGATGCTTTCTTGCTAGCACTGGAACATTAACTTAGTAAATTAATTAAACTTACTTAACAGCCCAGGCTAAGCAGATTCGATATATGTGCCAGTTAGTTTAACAGGCCGCTTTCCCCCCCGAAATCTCTTCTCTCATTGGGAAGTGGGAGATGGGGTGGGGAGAAGTAATAATAATGGAAATAGCAAAGGGGTGCTCTTAATTAGGCCCGCTTGCTAACAGCTGCTCACTTGTGTGGGGAACTTCTAAAGTTCTAGTATCTATTTCCACCTACCAGAGCAACCATTTTCATTCCTTTCAGCTGCCTTAAAAAACTCAGATTTACTTGCCCCTAACACTCTGTGTTTGTGAGAGGGTTTATTCCCCCCCCCCCAAAAAAATAATCTGCATCCTCAGGACCATCACAGGAGAGAGAAAAGCGCCACAACATGGTTTTGCAGGATTTGTCTGCTTTAACGGTATATACATGGCAAGCAGACCTTCAGCAGATGAAACTTTTTTTCCTTAGAGATACAGTGGTGCCTCGCAAGACGAAAATAATCCGTTCCGTGATTCTCTTCGTCTAGCGGTTTTTTCGTCTTGCGAAGCAAGCCCATTAGCGGCTTAGCGGATTAGCGCTATTAGCGGTTTAGCGGCTATTAAAGGCTTAGCGGCTATTAAAGGCTTAGCGGCTGAGCTGCTAAAAGGCTATTAGCGGATTAGCGGCTTAGAAAAAGGGGGGAAAGTGGGGGGGAAATGGCAAGACTCGCAAGACATTTTCGTTTTGCGAAGCAAGCCCTTAGGGAAATTCGTCTTGCGAAGCAACTCAAAAACGGAAAACCCTTTCGTCTAGCGGGTTTTCCATCTTGCGAGGCATTCATCTTGCGGGGCACCACTGTACAGGGATGCTGTTGCTTGGGATGCACAGGAGCCCTATTAGCAAAGTAGCTGGCATCCCGACTGGGCTTCTTGTGTTCCCAACAGTATCCTGAGAAACAGAAACATTTGGGAAATTCTCCCACAGATAATGTGACTGGTACAAAGCAGTCTTCTTATGCACTGCTAAAAACACAGGACTAGAACTAGTAAAAATCCTAGTGTATAACCGTCGATAATGTAGTCAGTTCCCCAATCACCCAACCAATGTTACCACAAGGAGGAATGGCTACCAAACAATTCACATGCATCAGTAACACTGGACCTTAAGCCAATAGCAACCCTGCTGGTCAGTACGTGATGAACAAACACTGACTGGGCACTCTGAATACTGCTTAGGTTGTTGACTTAAAGTAGTGAGGGGGGGGTCATTCTTCTGCTTTTCATAATCCCTAATCTTTTCCCCCCAGTGGCATTCACCAGATGTTGCGTTGGATCAGAATACACACACAGGAATAAAGTAAAATGTTTACTAGATGGATCATCTGGTGTCCCTCAGACTCAAATAATACTTTAAAAAGACAAAGGAAGACATGCTTTGATATCAACAATGAATGGATTTCACGTTCAGTCAGGCAGATCTCTCTGCAGGCCAAAGCATACTCTGCTATCGCAAGCCTAGCAAGTGCAGTGACATGCCTGTTCCCCAGTTTGAAACCCGTCCCAACAAAACTTGAGTGCTCCTTACAAAACAGCGCGCTGGAGTCCAGCCACTGTCTGGCAGAAGGATCATGTCTAACCTGATAAAAAGGCCAGCAAAATGGATGCCAGATGAGTTGACAGCAGCCTTGCGAGGTAGCAAAGAGGAACACGTTGAATCGTCACAAAGGTATCGGTACGGTGTGGCTGCCGTCACAACAGAAGCACTCGCTCTGATTCGGATGTCACACTGGATCAGAGCTGCACCTGGCTGCTTCCAGTCATCTCCCTTCTCTTCCAAAGAGCATGTCAAGCTGCACAGAACTGCTATGGAAGCTGGAGAAGAGAGAGGGAAATCACCAGCCATCAATATTAGTTTGGCACCGCCACTTTTCTTTGGCGAGGCTTGCTCCTGTTTGCCTTGCAAAAAGTGATGGGGATAGTTTAGTAGCTTACTCAGTTGGTTTGTCACGCTACTGCTAAAAACACAAGGAGGAAGGCGAGTTAAAAGTCGTCAGCCTTGAATAAGTAAGCACTTTCATTAGCAATTTTCTTATCCCAACTTTGTTACTATTCACATTAAAGCTTTCTCAGGGTGGAATGATTTTGCTGCATTTTGCCATTGGGTATCACTTGGACTGAAGGGCGGCATGGAAACTTATCCAATAAAAATAAACAAAGTACACTTCACATGCAGTTCCACCATTCTTTCTAGACTTTTGTTTAATAAAATGCAGCCATTGAGTCTGCAATTTGGAGGAGGAAATGGATCCAGATAGGTCAAGCCCCCCCCCCCCAACAATTTGTTTTTATCACAATTGGTGCATACTATTTGTTTTCCATCATAGGGGTATAAAATCTGCTGCAGGTAATAGTAGGAAGGTGATATAAGGAGAAAGGGCAAAGAAGTCTCTCTTCCCCCTTTCAAATTGTGGCCTTAACAACTGAATTTTGCTTTCTAAAAATCTGTAGTGTAAAAAAGAACTACACAACAAGTACTTCAGCCTTCAGTCACTGATTATCTAAGGCAGGGATCTTTAAACTTTTTCAGCAGGGGGCTGGTCCACTGTCCCTCAGACCTTGTGGGGGGCCGGACTATATTTTGAAAAAAATAATAATGAACAAATTCCTATGCCCCACAAATAACCCAGAGATGCATTTTAAATAAAAGGACACATTTTAGTCATGTAAAAACATGCTGATTCCCAGACCATCCGCGGGCCTTTAGTTTGCCTACCCATAATCTAAGGTCTTAAAGTATTTAGATATTTGGATAACAGCCATATTCACAATCGTTTTAGTAGATGTACATGCATTATAGCTGGTCAGATATTCATAATTAGAGAAAAGGTCCAAAATCCATAGGCAGGGAATAGAGTTGGAAGGGACCGCGAGGTCATTCTAGTCCAGCCCCCTGCAATCCTGGATTATGCAGGTGGCCCACATGGGGGCTCATTGGGCTGGGTGCTACACAGAATAGGAGTTTGGGGTTGGGGGCAGCGAGGAGCGACAAAAATACAAAAAATAGTTGAAGCCTTGTCGTTTCTCTCCCCTCATCTCCCAACTCCTGCTGTGTGTTTAACATCCAGCCTGATGAAGAACGAAGCATGCTTGCTATTTGGTGCCATTTGGGTTGGCCCTCTTAATAACTGTACAGACTTAAGCCTCTGGGCAAATGCAAATGTCTTTGTCTGGTGCTGAAAGATGCCAGGCATACCTGTTCTGGGAGGGCAATCTCAGCACTGCAGAGAGTGGGCAGGGAGAGAGAGAAAGTCACACACCCTCTGTGCAACTCTTAGAGCGCAGGAGCCCTGTGCAAAAGTGACTCAAAATGCAACTTACCTGCTCCACTTCCTTGGCTTACGCACAAGACTTGCGCCAAGTTGACAAGGACTTGTTACAATGCCCTTGCTTGAACCCACATACCTTCCTCCTCCTTTTCACTGCCTTAGCTCAGGTGTCATTGACAGTGGCAGGCTCACACGTTTCAACACGTGGAATTTTTCTCTCCCCAAACATCCCTTCAAATTTCCATGTCATGAAAAGGTTCACCAGTTTAACAAACCTCTGTCAACTTGTTGTTAAAGACACCATAAAAGAGGCAGTAGCAAAAAAAAAAATTTAACAATGTGAACCCTCAGCCTGCAACATGTAAAACAGCTCAAAGTGTCTCTAGGAACTTTCCCCTCAAGTCCCTTTTCAGAAATTAGCTAGTGGTCACGTCCACACACAGCAGTCCTTCACTCATTTCATTTACAAGACTAACCGGGTGAAAGTGATGAGAAGCAAGTAGTAGTAATCCATAGTAAATGCTCTGGCATTTCACCACAACTTCAGCTGGACTACAGTTGCACCTTGGTTGATGAACACCTTGCAAGTCAAACATTTTGGCTCCCGGACGCCGCAAACCTGGAAGTGAGTGTTCTGGTTTGCAAGCGTTCTTTGGAACCAGGACATCCAACGGGGCTTCCGACTGGCTGCAGGAGCTTCCTGCAGCCAATCGGAAGCCACACCTTGGTTTCCGAACGTTTTGGAAGTCAATTGGACTTCCAGAATGGATTCCGTTCGACTTCTGAGGTACAACTGTATATATTTCTTAAGTCCCAGACATGTGATATCGTTTCTATACTTTCAAAACACATTTTCAACTGCAGGTGCAAGGAAATTACAAGAAAAACAAGCTCTTCAATTTTCACTCAGTCCTAACAAAAACATCATAGACAGCCCTAAGAGTTGAAAATGCATTTTCATGCAAAAAAGAAATTGAACAGCACCAATATCACATAATCAGTTCTCTCCATGTTTCGTTTGCAGGCTCCGGTCCCACAAATGCTGCCAAATCCTGTGTCCGACTTCACTAGAATGATTAGCAAGAGAAATGTTTGCCATGGGCTTTGTCTAAGGAAATCAACTGAAAGCACCGCAGCTCATGTCTAAGAACCAAAGTTCTTATGATAGCCACACAAACCCCTCTCACTGCTGGGACATTTTTGCTGCGTATGTGGCACACGTTCAGTTGCCCCTGGCTATTCTCCTAATGGGTCACATAAACCAGAGGTGGGCAATCTTTTTCTCTCTCTGCATTCCTTCAAGGTCAGAGCTGATAATGGAAACAGCCAGATCCAAAAGCATTCTGTATTAACTAACATGAAATAAAGTCCAACTTGTTTCAGTTTTCAGCATGGCTGTTTCAGATAAGGGTGTGGGGGGCGAGAGACAGGGCAACAGATCAATACAGCTACTGTTCTGGAAAGCAAGTGAAAGTAATTCCTTTCTGACCTGTGTGTGTGTGTGTGTGTGAGAGAGAGAGAGAGAGAGAGAGAGAGAGAGAGAGAGAGAGAGATGAGGGATAAACTTCTTTTCCCTAAGCCATACAACCAGGAAACGTTTTTTATCTTCTGTCCTTTAAATCAATTTATTTTTATCCAATAAATTATTTCCTCTTCCCATTGTTCTGAAACCACAAAGGAACAGAAAGGAAGGAATTCTGATGGCATGTAAGAATCGGGCAACTTCAGGAGAAAGTTGCACGTTGCTGAGCACACCTGCCTTGATACCACATTCAGTTAATTTAGCTGCATTTCAGTGTCTGCTCCCAAAAATCTTTCACTTAACCTTTCCCCTCATCACTTTAATTTTTCTCCTATACTTCAGATTGCCAATATCATTGGCTGGAGGCCATCACACTTGCCCATTCCATTCCTCCACCAAACTCTTTCTTTCCCCATCTTCTACCTGCTTAGCTTGTAGCAATCAACATTCAGAGGAAGCCTGTTCCACATCAATCAGCTCGTACCATCAGGAAGTCCTTCCTAATGTGCAGGCAAATCTCCCTTTCTTGCTGTTTGAAGTCATTGTTTGGAACCTACCCTAGAGCAACACAACACCTCTTTGCTTCTGGCTGCTGAGAGCAGGTGGGTTATGAGTGCTTTGTGGTGTAAATGGGCATTGTTGTCTTGGAAGATGTTTAGTAGGGCCAGTTCTGGGGTGATGTCTATTACTTGCTTAGTTATTGTACATATAACCAGACACTGGAGAGACCTGTCAGGAGTAAGCATGGACCAATGGTACCAAATAGTATGGGAAACAGCCCTACTAGAAAAATTAACTAATAAACTGAAACTGACACGGGGACAAACAGAAGAAGACACCTTCACCCCGGTATGGCTCCCCTTTATCACACACACAGCCCAACAGGACAATGACAATAATCCACCAACAGCATACAAATCAATATGGCTAACCTGATCCAAAACACCCACCCACCTCACTCACACACGAAGACAAAGATCACCACAGCCAACCACAAGCAAACAATCACACCCTAGGCCAACCCCAACCTCTCTCACCACCAAAGGAACACAAGTGAACAACACAAACAACGCTGACACCAAACTCTACACACATTAAACATAATAGAAACACCGCCACCCGACCCCACCCCCATCCATCTTCCCTCTCTCCACCCCCCCTTTTCTTCTCTCTTTCTTTTTTCTTCTCCCCCTAATGCCTCAACAAATGAAATGGATTTGTAAAAATGTTACATGAAAAAAAAAACAAAAAAACGAGGCACTACACTTCTGTAAAACAAGAAAATCCTTAATAAAATATTTTTTAAAAAAAACACCTCTTTGCTTCCTCACCTGTGTGAGTGACAGCTGGTTTCCTTTGCCCCATGAGCTGCCCCAGTGGCACGCAGGGCAAGTTGCCTTGGGTTTACTCCCAAAGTCCCAAGTCTGAAGACTCTGGGCCCTTATAACAGAGCCATGAAGGAATATCCTACAACTGCTTGCAGTAAGCAAACATCCATACAAGCCTTTTGGAGCCGATACCCCAAAATAAACCCAAAACCTCTCCCAACAGTTTCTCTTGTATACAACTATTGCCCTTCCTTCATGTGGCACAGAGTGATTTCCTGTTCCTGCCAAGTCCTCTCTCTGGACTGGCTTACCTGTGCTGTTGTATAACATAGGAAGTTTATGCTGAAAATCTCAGCTGTCGCTGCCAAATTTTATTCATGCGTTTATACGCAGACTATTTCTCATGGGCTATCTTTTATTACAATTGCAAAAACAGTGACAACTACCTTCCATTATCTAGTCTGAAGCAACTGGAAACAATAAAATTCTTTATACCACATCAGCAGCACATAATCTAACTGAACTTTCCCAGTCAAATTACTAAAGGATATTGATCGAATCAAATGTTCATTTGCTGACATCTAATGGCAATTTAAAGTATTGCAAGGAGTCAAAAGCAACAACCCCTCTCCTGTGTACAAACCAATTTTAACATTAAATATTTCATTTTTATGTTTTTGTAACTGTAGTTTAGTTAATTTTATTTTTGTAAGTAACTACAAATAACTAAAATTATCTTCTCTGTGGTAATTTCTTTTTTATAAAGTGGTGCTATGCTGACAAATCAAACCATCATTCTTATTCCTATAAATGAACATAAGAAGGATATTTTCCAGGTTTCAAAACTCATATTAGTGAAACATGGCATGCAAAGTCTTTCTTTAGTATTACTTGGGGTAAAAATCAAGCTAATTTTATGAAATGCCTATACCAGGTAAAAACCAATACTTGCCCTCAAAGGGATGGAAGGGATGTTGTGATGGAGGGGCCTCTGGAAACCTAGGAAATGGCTCGCCCTTTGGCAGAGAGCAGTCCAGGAAAGGAGGGGGGCCAGGAGACAGAGATGAGGCAGGCTGCTGAAGAATCCAGGGGGTCTCCCCCTCCTGCTGAGACCAGCTCCCCTCCCCCACTGGTCTCCCAGAACACAGAGAGGAATGAAGAGGGCAGAGCAAAGAGAGAGAAGATGAAGGAGGCTTGTGCTGCTGGGGAAGCATCATGGGGAGAAGCCTTCGAGAGGGGAGGGGAGGCAAGGATCTACAGTTTTTGCAACTGCCTCATTGAGGCAAGACTTACTGGGAAGAGTTGGTGTGATCACTAGGGCTGAGCTACAGTGGTACCTCTAGTTACGAACTTACTTCGTTCCGGAGGTCCGTTCTTAACCTGAAACTGTTCTTAACTAGAGGCGTGCTTTCGCTAATGGGGCCTCTTGCTGCCGCTGCGCCGCCGGCACACAATTTCCGTTCTCATCCTGGGGCAAAGTTCTCAACTTGAGGTAACTCTTCCAGGTTAGCGGAGTTTGTAACCTGAAGCGTTTGTAACCTGAGGGGTTTGTAACTCGAGGTAGCACTTTGTTTCTTTGAATAAAGAGTTAATTTCACTGATACCTTGTGAGTTACTGCTGACTTGCTCCCACTCCTGACAGTAGAGTAAAGGAAAAAAGACTTGTTTTGAGCTCTGAAATGTGCTGCGTGGCAACGTCTGTTTCTCTCTGGAGATCTAAGGTTGGAGTAGCATGATTTGGCTGTCCACTTGGAGTGCTTAAGCTGTGCCACCACCTATGCTCAACTTGTACATTTGTAAATAAACAGCATAAACCTCCAGGGACCTCCTACCAAAGAAAACCAAACCTGAGTAAGTGAACTTCTTACCGCCGAAGGAGTGGGAAGAGCACAAGAACGGGGAGGAATTAAATGCAGCGCTAAGGGAGGTATGTGTACAGCGAACAAGTTTCGCTTGCACAACAGGACTTGTCCCCCTCTCCTCCCCTGTATATCCTCTGTGCATGCCCTAAACCTGTTCTGGGAGTTCCCCCAGCCCTCCAGAGCAGATTTAGAGGGCAGAGGAGGAGGAGAAGTATTAGCTGTCCAGTGCTGCACAGTATGTTTTACTGTCATATTTTTAAACCATTTTTCATTTGCTTCTGTTCATTACAAGGCACTACATGACACCGCTCCTTGTTATCATTCATTATATTTTAAGAAGCAATGAAGATTTTCAAATTAACAAACCAGATACTCCAGTGGTGAGGACCAACCATAAGACAAAATGGCAACCGTTTCCCTTCTCTTTCTTTCACCCATTCACTTTCTCCCTAAACACATCTCTCTGTCCATACAGCTGAACTGACCATTCAAGGGTTGGGCTAAGCATCGCAGATCAGTTGGTGTGACATCCAGCATCTCACAGACAGCACCACAGATGGTAACAGAAGTATTTCCTGGAGAGAATCCAGTCCCATGTATATGTATTTCTCCACCACCTAGGCAACCTTGAAGGGAAAAAACAGAAAATTTGCATTGAGCTAAACAATTGCCAGCTGCTGAGGTCTTCTTGTTAACAACACTCAATCCAGAAATATGAAATACCCAGCCACTGGAGATAGTCTATGAAGATACAGGCAGCTCTTGTGCCTTACATATATCCACAAGGAAAGCCCACAACCATACAGAGGCGGTTACACACAAAAAGAGTATACAACAGATAAGCTCTTGAACAGGTTACAGAAAGCTTCACCATAGCCTCAGAATACAAGGCAGTGACTAAATACCCCATTAGTATCCAAAGAGGTTTTTTAGTTCAGCGCCTGCAGAGTTATGTGTTTCTACAATATATCGCTATTAATGAGCTATACTAAAGTCCTGTGATACCCTTCATTTAACAGTTAATACATTGTTTCGCTGGCCATTTGCTATTACCATAGCATACCTCCGAATGTGCCCAGAGTAAAGCAAGACACACAGAGAGAAAGAGAGAGGTGGTGAAGATCAGGTACTGGGGTTTGGGCATTTCTTCCAAAGTCAGTAATGGATTTCTGAAACTTAAGAATTTGCAAGAGTCTCTGCTTGAGGAAACAAACTGCTCAAGATTTGCTTTAGAGTATTTCCTGAGACAATAGAAAAGCAGGAAAGACTGTTCATTTACTGCAAGTCAGAAGGCTTTCAGCAGAAAGAGTATTAAACCTGAGAGCATTGGGGTGTATGCTTTAAGCAAGGAGCACACGTTTCTTGTAAGACAAGCTCCACACTTTCTCTCTACCAGGAAAAAGATTTTTAAAAGCAGAGGTAACAAGTAGTCTCACAATTACAGCAGGAACCCATTGACTGCAGCCCATGAGTTCTCATATCTATGTTGTTATAATATATTGCCATTGTCCTGTGTCTGCATTCCACGCCGCTCCAAGAAGGTCAAAATAAAATTATCTTGAAAGCCTGCTTACCAAAGCCGTTGTTCACAGACATAACCATCAGGACAGAAGGGAACACCAAATGGGAGGAAGCCAAGCCTTGGCGGGCATCTCCGCCTGTGATGTTATATTCCCCAGCGGAAAGCTGAGGGAGTGTGCAGCTCAAAGTTGTGTTGGTGCCAACAACATTGGCACAGGGAGAGCCTCCAATGAAAACATACATGTCTTCTGTCCGCCAGATCCGTGACACCCTGATTGTCAGATGCTGATTCACAGAAGGTAGAAGGGAAAGAAAGACAGGTGTGGAATCTTCGCTGTAGTTTATTTCCCCAATATGGTACAAGGCGCCATCTATGTTCAGCTGCACTGTGGCAACCCCAGTGCCTGGAGGGGTGAGGCACTGAAGAGCCCAGTATGTGACACTGGTAAGGGGACAGTGGAGCTCTCCTATGAGAATGGAGGTCTCGTTCCTGCCTCGTAATGCTAGGCCGTCGAGTGTGAGAAGGCCTCTGCCGTTGACGCTGAAATTCTGGGGGTAAAATTGGAGGACGTGGGGAACAACTCTGAAAATGCTGGCGCCTTTCTGCCTCAGGCACGCTTGACCCCAGCTTCTGCTCAGCACAGAAATGCTGTGTTCTCCAGCGTCAAGGCTGCCTGTCTGGCACTTGATCCAGGTTTCATTCAAAGCTGTGACATTGCAAGGGAGATGACCATCCACCTCTATCAAGGTTTCATCCCCTGCTCTATCTAACCGCTGGCCTCTGATCAACAAGTAAGCGAGCCTCCCATTCCACGTCATGGTCACGGCATCAATAGCAAGGGTCAGGTTTTCCAGAAGATGAAGTGAGCAGCCCCCCAGGCAGTGGCTAGTGATCCCATTCACAGTCACTGTGACGCTAAGGACTTGAGATGCACCACGCAGCTGCCAGTCATTCAGAACAGGGTCACCTGGGGAAAGGGCGCATTTTATGAGGCTGTCATTTGAACTCTGGATCTCACAGGTGAAGTTGCCTGTTAGATTCACCCAAGCTGAATTTGTCCATGATTTTAAAGAAACGCCAGATATGGTGAGCAACTGCCCCCCACATATGGAGCCATGAGACGGGGAAATCATCTTTATCAGGGGGCGTACCGTTACATGCTGTATCTCTGCTGGTATGTTGGCATAGCCCGTCTGCTTCTGGAGAATTCTTAAAAGATACTGTCCGGGTTCTAGTGCGCTTAGGGGTACAGAGCACTGAAAGCCGACTGCAGAGTGGTTGGCGTTCTCCACCTCAAGCTGGCATTCCTCATCTCCCAGCATAGCCACTGAAACGGTCACATTGGTCCCTTTTATGCTCAGCCGTACACTATCATTCAGCATTTCTACTCTCATATCTGTAATATCTGGAGTCAAAGACATTTTGTAAAGAAAGTTAACGTTCTCCTTTGAGAAACTCAAGGCAGGTGTGTCCACAGATGTCCTGTTGCCTATGAGCACCTCCACTTGCGCTGGAAAGTCTTCTAATGTGGCATTGGCCAGCTGAGTGACAGGTGGAGTCTGACACAAAATCCTCCCGTCGTTCACGCTGGTAACGGGACAAAGCTGTGAGTCTACCAAGACTGAGACCATGTCTGGGCTGTTGCCAAAGCCTGTTCCAGTGATTGTGAGCAATGTCTCACCTAGGAAACAGATAATAAAATCTCAGTGCACTAAAACCCAACTTACAAAGTCTAATATTACATTTAGGCTTAGGCAGTGTAGAACTATGCAAATGAGAATTGAGTTAGTTCCCAAGCAGCTACCATTGCATTTTATGGGACACACTAAATGGGCTGCAATTTGGGATACAATTGTGGGGGGGGGGTATCTGTCCCCTGCCATGCACACAAGGTTCAACAACAGGACTGTATAACTTTAGCTCCTACTCCCAACAATGGGTGCCATCTATCTGTGATCCTTGACAATCTTACTGCATAAACATGTACGATGCATTGATAGCGTTTACCCAGCAAGGAACCACAACATGGCTCCATTTTGAAGATCTCTGTGACATACTGGATTAATGGCTCCACTCTAGAAAAAAGAGAGAGACCCATACAATTCAGTTGTTTATTCTTTCTTATATGCAAAGAGTCTTATTTCCGTGCTTGATAAGATTGAATTTCATTTTCCTCCATGTTGGACTAATGCACATGGCAGCTGTGATTTACATGATCTTTGTAGGCCTTTTGCAATCTTTTTTGGACAAGTCACAAACTGCTGCATGTAGGTGCCTCCGTGTGATCCCTGCTGGGCTGAAGACCCAACAGCCCTGTACATTCTGGCAGCAAACTACATGGAGGCCACTAAGGGCTCGCCCAAACTTCCACTTGCCTCGTGCTTCCCCCTGGGAAAACATGGTGTTTTCTGCTGGATGGAAACAAACGGCAATCTGTAGAAAACCCAACTGACGTTTGTTCCGATTCCACAGTTTTTCCAGAGAAAGTGGTGGGACAATGAAAAACTGCTCAGGCACAAGAACGCACAAGTCAAGCAGAAAACCTCTCAGCCCCATACTTTCTAGGCACAAGACTAGCAAGTGTGGACAAGCCCTGGCTGGCTAGAGGTTATAAATTTTTACTTTGAGCTCATCTTTTTACTGTTTGAAAAACTAAAAATTATTTAGACAGGTTCTTCTCAGTCTAAAGAAATGAAATAACTTACCACAGCCCATACATATATGTATGTGTGTATGTGTACACACACACACACACACACACACACACACACACACCTGCAACCATGATAGTTCAATCAGCAAGAAAACACGAAAACATTTTTAAATAATACCCAAACAACATAGATCTCTCTTGTCAACAAATATTCATTGCTAGGGATTATACTACAGTCTCATTTTTTTTTTAATCATTCCCTTAAAAGAATTCACAGTAAATTAGGTTATATTTGCTTACCCGCTAGTGCCTAGTGAGACGTTATTGAAAACGACAGAAAAGCTGTATAATCCATTTGTCAGAGAAGGCAGTACCACACTGATTCCGTGATCTGATAGTGCTTGGATTTGTCCCACAGACTCCTGAATTCTGAACTGCATGTCCAGACAGGTATAATTGGTGAGGGATGATATTCCTATGTGGAGCACCTGACCCCCTGCAGAGAATTGAGGAAAATTGCTTGGACCCATGCTTTCTAGGCACAGGATGAGTAGAAGACCAAAGACAGTACAAATGCGGTCTCCAGGCCCACTTCAGAAAATGTAATTCATTCTATTATTATTCCCACAAGAGGCTGCTTGGGGCAGGCGCCTGTTTTCCCACTGACATACATAAGCAACAGGAACAGTTTGTTTATATGAATCACCAATGCATCTGAGCTGCTGTGTCCTCTTACTGCATTGCTTAGAACCACTTCTAAAACATGTCATGTGCAGGCCAGCGACATTTTAAAATACCTAAACATTGGAAAAATGGGAGAAGAGAAAGAAGAAGAGGAAGAGGAAGAAGGAGAAGGAGAAGGAGAAGGAGAAGGAGAAGGAGAAGGAGAAGGAGAAGGAGAAGGAGAAGGAGAAGGAGAATAAAACAACAACAATGTTCAGGGATTTTTGCCCCTTTTACCTGCTGTGCTGCTTCTGTTTCTGCTCAGTGACAAAATGAGTGGATTTAGTGATGGATCATATGTGAATACATTGGCAAAGACCACAGGCCCGTGTTCATTAACCAGCGTGAGATGGGCAGTATAGTCTTCTCCACTCTAGAAGGAATGAACAGAAAATGAGTAACCGTAGGGACTGTGCACTAGTAAGCCATTTCCTCCAGGGAAAATGAAAGGTAGTAGGTTTGAGGTAATATGCAGGTGTCGATTAGTGCTTTTACACTATATGACAGCCACTCATCCCTCCTGTAATAAGGATCCTGTTGCTCCTAAACCATTGTACAGGGGCATTCAACTGGGTAACTGCATGAATGCTTGCACAATGGGACGTTCACCTCTCTCCTGGCCTCGTGCACAACCTGCGCTATCCCCAGATGGCGGGTTGGGGGCAAATGTCAGATTTAGGGCACCAGGGGGGCGTCATTGTGGAAGCAGAAGTCATTCAGCTCACAAAATTATTTAGTTGAATACTTTGCAAAGGGACCTACTTCTGAGCAGAAATGTATATCATTGTACAATAAGTTAAATAGGCAATGACTTACTAATAAGCCTCTGATCTTTAGCTCCTGCACAGCATTTGCCATGAGGTGGGGGATTCCTTAACATCCACCTGTACTTCTTGTGCAGTAGTATTTGCTGAAAATAACTTATAGAGAATAACTGAACTCAGATGAACCCACCACAGGAATAATGCATGCAATGCATGTTGTACAAGGGAAAGTTGGAGGGGAGGGCTTAGATGAATTTTGCCTTCTCTTGCAACAAAAATGAAGGTATTACTTACCCGAGGAGGAAGCCTGCATTCAATTTTCATTGAATTGCTGGTATTGACATTAATTGGACAGGGTTGGGAACCAAATTGCACCAAGATTATCCCATCAAAGCCTGAACCCATGATGATTACTGGAATCCCTCCTATAAAAACCAGGATTTCATTACAGCAAACATGCAGGAATGTCATTTGAAAAACCATTCATATGTCTGCCACTGCTATCATAGAATCATAGAATCATAGAGTTGGAATAGACCCCAAGGGCCATCGAGTCCAACCCCCTGCCAAGCAGGAAACACCATCAGAGCACTCCTGACATATGGTTGTCAAGCCTCTGCTTAAAGACCTCCAAAGAAGGAGACTCCACCACACTCCTTGGCAGCAAATTCCACTGTCAAACAGCTCTTACTGTCAGGAAGTTCTTCCTAATGTTTAGGTGGAATCTTCTTTCTTGTAGTTTGGATCCATAATCTATAATAGTGCATGTTTTAAAAGATTAGGAGGATCTGAAAATTTGGATTCTTTTCTCTACCTCTGCCTTTGCCTTCCATATGCCCATGGTCCTAAACCTCAGGTAGTTTCAAGACAGCCTCCTAATTTGTTTGCGGGGAGGTTAGACAATGTTAGCTTTTTATTGTGCTTTCATTCTGATTTGTTTGTAGAGAGGTTAGACAACACTGACTGCATCAAACAAATGTTATTCCACATTTTCCAGTGCCGTTTTGTGTCACTTTCCTCATCACAAAAAGTGCAATTTGGGGGGTGGGGAGTAGGTTTGTTGTGCAAGAGCTCCAAATCAACTTTTAATTGTATAGACTGAGTATGCTGGTTGGTGACTGAATCCCATCAAAATTAGCATCAGTCTGGAACTGCCCTCAGTTTGCCATCTCCTAGCAGGGATATTAAGAAAGGCTTTTAAAGGAAACTTGAAAGCAAAAAAATAATAATAATCTTAAATGGACCTAGGTTATTCCAAAGGTTTTAAAGCATCTGTTCAATCTCTCTTAGCTAGAGTATCATCAACTCTTTGAGACATTCAGACAGGACCAAAAAAAATATAGATTTGCCAATGATACCTCTAAATTTGAAATAGAGCTGTTAAATAATGACACCAAAATTATCTCTAGGATGTACCAACTCCTCCTTGACTGGGAAGTCAAGGAGGAGGAGGTGAAGGCGGTAATGATCAAGTGTGTGCAGGATATCAGACGTCCTATTATGATGAGAGAATGGGAAACACTCTGGAAAACTAACATGAACTTTACTGCATGTTACACCATTAAAGAAAATATGATGAAAATGCAGTTTTGGTGGTACCTTACACCATCAAAACTCTCCAAGATGTATAAAAATAGTTTGAATAAGTGTTGGAAGTGTGGAGAAAAAGTAGGAGATTTTTACCATTATGTGGTGGACATGCAGAAAGGTCAAGGACTTTTGGAATATTGTTTATGATGAGATAAAAAAATGTTTAAATTAATATTCTTAAAGAAACCAGAAGCTTTTCTGTTAGGAATTTTAGACAGAGATATCCCAAAAAATATAAGAGAAATCTTTTTATATGCAACAGCAGCCGCCTGTCTATTAATAGCATCTAATTGGAAGGGGGGAAAGATACCAACGCTAACAGAATGGCAAAATAAATTATTAGACCATGTGGAAATGGCTCAATTAACAAATAGGTTAAGAGGTAACACAAAACAATCATTTTCTCAAAAATGGGAAATGTTTAAGAGATACTTACAAAAAAATAACAGCGACATATTATCTATAGCAGTGTTTGAATGACCCTTGTGTACGTAAAATATTATGAAATAAATAAAAATTGGTACAATATGTTGTAAGGAAGTATTAGAAAGTCTATTAAATGTGAGGTAATAATTATAAGTGCATACAAAATCATAAAGGTCAACAATATCAGGAAATGATGGGAAATCTACATTTATTTTATTTTACTTTCTTTTGTTACATGTTACTTTATTTTACTTTATTATGTGATCTTAGCTTAGTTGAAATCTAAGCGGAACTAGAAGTTTAAATTAACAGCTTATGGTAAATTAATTTTTTTTTTCTTTGTATGTATGTGTGAAGTTAAATCTGTAATATTAATGAATTTCAATAAAGAATTATTATTTTTTCACACAAAAAATAACATCACTAGATCTCTCCCTGCTTCTTTGTTTCCAGCCTTTAGAGCTGGAAGAAGAGCAGTTGAAGTAAACATCTGTAAAACCAGCTCTATGATATGCTTACAGAAAGTACGAGCGAATCACACATACCAATCTCTGAAGCGGTAGGAGGTTCAACAGAAGTCAATCTAGGCGTAATCCTCAGGAAGATGTCACCTTTTCTACTGGCATTGACTGCAAATCCATGGGGTCTCACCAGTACTGTCAGCTTATACAAGCCAACCGGCAACAAGTTCATCTGGCAAACAGCATTAGTGTGATTTGAACTCAGGACTTCACAGCGTGTGTGGTTCACTTCTATGAGCAGGGAACTACTACTTGAACTCAGGCCAGGACCTGTGATATTAATGACTGTATGAACTCCATCATCTGAAAGAATTAAGTTCAGAGTTATACTACAAAACAAAGTATCAATAACATATCATTTTTATTATTAAAATAAATCTCATGATTTTACCATTTCTTTCTTACAAAAAAAAAGAGAGAGAGAGAAATGGGATCGTCCTCAGAAGGCGGTCCTTCTTGCGACTGGGCCCCTGGACACACCCCGACTAAGTATGTTTCATTTCTAGGTCTAAGTTTCATTTCTCTAAATAGGCATCACAGGTCACAGCCAATCAGGAAAGGGGTGGTGGTAGTTAAGGAATTATATAAGCATTAGCGCAAGAGTGCCCTAGGCACTTGATTGGCGCTGCTGAACACCCGCCCTCCCGCCCTTTACTGTAGGTTCTCTGCCTTGCTTTGGACTTTGTGTGAGTCGCCTGTCTTGGGACAGCAGCCGGGTACGAATTTTTATTCATTTGGCAAATTGGCACTGGTTAGGTTTTTTGCCTACCCTCTTAGCAATCTTCACAACTTTCCAGGTTTGGCGGTTAGGCATTGGCTTAATTTTGTGTGTGGAGGGGAGGTATGCCCCTCACCTGCCCCTCAATGATCAAAAGGTATTCTGTTAAAGGAATCTAGGGGTCCCAGATCTCGTCCGAAGTCCGCTTGTAGGGCTAGGGCCATGCCGGGATCACAGGAACCTCGTGGTAAGCTTCTGTTGGGCAAAACCCTGATGTTGCTACCCTGATGGGTTTACCTACATAGACTCTGTCAACTAGGGCAGTAGTCCATTATAGCCTTCAGCCAATGCCTATGCCAATAGCATTCACATTTAATTTGCAATCAATAAAGTTGTGGCCTTGATGTTACCCATCAACCTTAATTCTGTGTCCGTGTGTAGTTATTTCATGGGGGGCTGGCTTGGGGCCTCAAGACACACACAAAAACCAGATAAAGTTAGGAGGTGGTCATGCAGAACCACTCCCAGTGATAGGACCAGGACCACTGCAGAATGGTGAACCTGATGCACATCTCCTGGAGATGGTCCAGGAAGATACTGTGCTAAGAGATTAAGCAGAAGTTGCAAGGGTATGCCCGGCTATCCATCTCCTGGGTAAAGGCTATCCCACCAGGGCAACAAAAGCAAGTTTGGTCCCAAACTCTGGCCTGAATCCAGATTGGAATGGTTGTAGATACAGTGGTACCTCGCAAGACGAATGCCTCGCAAGACGGAAAACTCGCAAGACGAAAGGGTTTTTTGTTTTTTGAGCTGCTTCGCAAGACGATTTTCCCTATGGGCTTGCTTCGCAAGACGGAAAAATCTTGCAAGTTTGTTTCCTTTTTCTTAACACCGTTAATACGGTTGCAACTTGACTTCGAGGAGCAACTCATAGCACGCGGTGTGATAGCCTTTTTTGAGGTTTTTGAAGACTGGTGATTTTTGAAGCTTTTCCAAAACTTTTCCGACACCGTGCTTCGCAAGACGAAAAAAATCGCAAGACGACAAAACTCGCGGAACGAATTAATTTCGTCTTGCGATGCACCACTGTAAATGCTTTCCTTCAAGAAATGACTGTAGCTGCTCTAAGGGGGGGGCAGTTGCAGCTCAGGGTGTGCTTATTTCTTTTTGGGAAGAGACTACTCTACTGCCTCCTTCAATGTGGCAGCCCCCACCCCTTCATGCAAAGATATGTTCATCACCAAAGCTTGGAGCCATTTAGTTGTGCCCCCGCCCCACCTCAGCTAGCTTTAATGAGTGATGAAGGCTGATTCTACAATCAAAAGAACCATGACGTCAAAGATATTAAAAGAAA
This sequence comes from Podarcis muralis, assembly GCF_964188315.1. Classification (NCBI taxonomy): domain Eukaryota; kingdom Metazoa; phylum Chordata; class Lepidosauria; order Squamata; family Lacertidae; genus Podarcis; species Podarcis muralis. The sequence goes on along the minus strand of NC_135657.1, from coordinate 117,530,330 downwards.
TACTATAAGAAAGGTTGTTTGGGGGGGGGGGGGGGACGTATAGCATTACCTATAAAGTATTCAACATTCCTGACCAAAGGGGTCAATTCCCAGAGATATTGAAATGTACATGAACCGGAACAGTTTGCTGGAATATCATTCACTGTAACCACAACCTAGAAAGTCAAAGGAAATTATTAGACAATTGTTCGTCATTTGTTTGATGAAAGAATTAATTTTTTTTAATGGAAGCTTCTAAGTGCATTCTACTGAATGCTTCGATAACTCCTCCTGATAAGAAACACAGATGGTTAGAAGCCCCCTTCAGATCTTCTCACTTAAAGCAAGAAAGTTAGGTGTGGCCTAGGGGAACCCAGAAGGGCACACACCCCACCACCTCCCCAGTTGGAGATCTCACATGTTTTTTGGATGCCTGAAGGACTCTCTAGTGTCTACCAATTTTCACAAAATGAGAATATCCACAGCAAGGCAATTCATGGTCAGTTCTGTGATACGTTAAAACACTCAACGTTCATGAGATATGGTGTCTGTCCACTTCATACCTGTGTAAAGTTATTTGGGGTTGCAAGCATGTCTCCAAATATTGGACCAATAAAAACACCACCATCAAATACTACACGGTGTGTAATAGCTGGGCGCAAACCAGTGAGGTTTTCAGCGGACACCTTGAAGGGAAAAACGAAAACCGTCTTATGTATCCAAACATGGGAATAGTTTGCTAGACTAAACTGGTTATAACTAGAATTCTGATAATGGACACATATGGCCCCATGCAAAACAAATTCCTGGTTTTAACCTCCCTCCCTCTCAGTCAGTCGCCCATATTTTCTGGCTTCATGGAGCTGGTCCAAGTTCAGCTGCCTCTTCTGCCACCCCCTCTTCTTGACTGGCGGATCACCTTCGCCCTTCCCTCAGGGAAAAGAAAAGGAAGGCTTTTTGTAAATTAGCACTGTTTAAAATGTGGGGGTCTGGGGAGGAGTCATGATTCTGGGTTATTTAAAGTGCAGCCAAACCAACAATTCCTGTTTTGCTAGCTAGGCACATGAGAGGAACTGAAGCTCACAGTTTTCCTGTAAACTTGCTAGAGAAAACTCTGTGAGAGACACTCCCACTGTGCCCTTATGCACCCTCTGACTCTGTTTCCATCTCCTGCCACCGTGCCATCAATGCAAGAACATCTACAAAGTCTGAGCTTGGAGCTCAGACTACATTTTAAGCTAGACTTAAGTATGTCTTTGTAACTGAATTACCATTGTAAGCCTGCCTGAAGAAAGCTGCTGTATCTGTTCCTCTTCTGAGTGTGCAAATGTTGTTTCTATCTTTTACAAGACTGTTTGTGCGATTGTTATTTTAAGGGGCAGAAAAGAGGGAAATACCAGGAAAATCCAGTCTGCCTTAAAGCATCCTGGATTACTTAAACTAAACGGTTAAAACTACCTATCTAAGCTTCCTTTTAAGCTGCAAAGGGATGGCACTCTGCTGAACTCACACAACGAGGAAGAAAGGATAATATCTAATAAATATATCCTCTCCTAGTATCTATTCACATCCCAACAATGATGAGTCGCAATCTCATGAAACTTGGAAAAAGCTACATTTTGTCCTTTAATTATATTTTACAATACTTTTTAAATGTTGTGAGCTGCTTTGGGACACAATTTCTAGATGAAAAGCAGGGTGAAATTAAATACCGACGGAAAGAAAGCACAGGTGGGAAGGATGAGGCTTCCTCAAAGCCAGTTCAAGTCCAGCCATAGTACAGCCATGCCTCCATGAACGAAGGTCTCTCCGATTTGGAAGCTTTTAATAAGTGGGCAGGTGCACCACCGCCAGCCCTGTGCATTCTGAGGCATCAAGGTCACATGAAGAATAAAGGCTGTCTTAGAGGCTAGGAAAGGACTGCACCAAGTAATTGCCAGATTGTTTGTTTGAGTTCCCTCTCCTGCCAAGGGAGCAAAGCACTGTAGATACATTCTGGTTGTACAAGACATTTACAAGCATAGAAAATAACAAGGCAAAAGGGGGTGAGATTGAGGATAAATAAAATCTGGATTGAAGTAATAAAGGTCCAGGGCAAGAGCACATGTATAGGCAAAAACTGTGAATGAATTAATCTTGAATATAAAGAAATACTGAGCAGTCAATTGGATATATTTAAAAGATTGTCTTACACTGATGAAATTGGGTAAATCACCAATCATTGAGGTCCAGGTCAGTGTCCATATACTTTGATAACAATTGCTTGCGTCCTTAGATACCGAAAAGTCACTGGCATTCACATACTGAGCTGTGAAATTATCACTGTAGGCTTGCAGGAGCTTGCGGAGGTGATGGGCAGAGATGGATACTGGAATGCCTGGGGAAAGGATTATATAAAGTAACCTAAGTCAGTAACCAAGAAACCTTAGAAGAAGAATATGTGATTAAATAATGAAGTACAAGTTTCATGAAATGTGAACATATTGCATGAAACTGGTTGCTGTGTTTGGCATCTTGACAGGGCTTTTTTGTTGTCTCAGCAGCAACACAGCTCTTTAGGGCTAATCTAGACACGTGATTTAGGTGTGGAATTCTCTCAGTCAGATAGAAAGTTGGGAGCTAGAGGGGGGGTGGCTAGAGAGAAGGTAGAGGTCTGGTTTTAAAGCAAAGGGGATGTGCAGTTGAGGAACACATTTCCCTGTCCCCCAAAGCTTATTTTTCCCTTAGTTCCCAAGCTCCAAGGACTGTTCTCCTAATAGGAGCTCTGAAACCAGAAGTGATCCTGAGAGAAAATTACTTAAAGACAGAGGCTGGATGAAGGTAAGTCACAGTGCAGTGGGGAAAGGGTTCCTTTTTAAACCAAAATCTAATCCCTAACCGCCCTTTGTGACATGACTGGAATAGTTTCATATTTAAATGCATGGAAGAGACACCTTTGTTTAGCCCTGCATCTATCAAGTTTAAGTTTAGCTGATTTTTATGCCACTGTGCCCAACATGGCTCACAATAGGCATTAACCAAAATACAAAACATTTTTAAAAAATAAACAGTTCAAACAAGACAATATAAGTGATTCAATAAGCATAGGACAAATGCAGTATTGCGGTGAAATATTCTAGAGTGAATAATAATGTGTAGAGAGCATAAAGACTCTCCTCCCTGAAAGAGAGGGGAGTGGTTGTGGACGGGAGCCCGAACACCGCTCCTAGCAGGGGGCGTTGCCCCCTGCCTCCAGCTCACCTGGCTGGCACTCACGCTCCCCCCCCCCCCCCGACGGCCGTCCAACCAGGTGCCATGGGGGGGGGCGTGTCCAGCAGCCTTTATGCTGCAGTGCCAGCCTCTCCTCCGGCCTCATTTCTCTTCGTCGTCATAACCAGGAGTAACAGGTCAAGATATAAATCTAAAGCTAGCCATGACTTCTTCCTATAACTTCCAAAGATGGAGGCTGCGTAGCCTCAGTTTACCTGGTATCACAATATTGGGCAGATGGATTTGAAAGGTTCCTCCAAGAGGTGGGCTTGCAGCCTGCACTCTTTGTACGGTCAGATTGATTTGGGCCTCACCCACATTCCCTCCTGATCCTTCCCAAGGCACAGCTTCCCTGTGTGAGAATGAAACCATGTAAGCAGATACAGCTTCAAACATTTCAGGAGGGTGCAGAACAATTCTGAAACCAATTCCTACCTCAACGAGAAAAGAGGGAGAGTCTTGCAATAGTCTGCCATTAAGAAGGACACGTTATACACGGGTGAAGCACCGACCACTGACACGGATTCCAGAAGATTCCCATGAGGACAAACTGGCTTTGGCTCTCTTTGAAAAACTGAAAAGGAAATCATTTTTGGATAATATCAGGGGGTGGAACCAAGAGTCTCACTTTCTGTGGCAGTGACAGGTTGTGGTTCATGAGCACACTAGGAATAAGCATGGCAAACACACATTCGTACACTGGAACAAGCTATGACTTCATCTGGTCCATGCAGCAGTGGGGTAGGGAAAGGATCTCGTCTTCAGTTCCACTCAGTCCTTGCTGTTGCAATGCTATTCCTGCCATCAATTAGGAAACACCCAAAGCACCCAGGGGAGTTTGCCAGTGTTGGACCCAACGCATCCAGATCCCTCTGGGCAACCAGGAGGAGGGGTTGATGCAAGGACAGACCCCTCCTCACTGCCCTTATGGGGGGGTCGTGATCCTGCCCAATGTCATTTCCACCCAAAATCATGAAGAATTAAAGAATGCCTAACAAAGAAGGAATCACTGAATCCTTTTGTGACATCATAAACAGATGCCAATTGAGGCATTTTGATGAGACTTTTTAGCCTGAAAGAGCTGAGCCTGCCACAAGGGCAGATGTGAATAGACTGGCATTATTTTCAGCTCTCCTAACCCACTATTAGGGGACACGGGTGGCGCTGTGGGTAAAACCTCAGCGACTAGGACTTGCCGACCGCATGGTCGGCGGTTCGAATCCCCGCGGCGGGGTGCGCTCCCGTCGTTCGGTCCCAGCGCCTGCCAACCTAGCAGTTCGAAAGCACCCCCGGGTGCAAGTAGATACCAGCGGGAAGGTAAACGGCGTTCCGTGTGCTGCGCTGGCTCGCCAGATGCGGCTTTGTCACGCTGGCCACGTGACCCGGAAGTGTCTTCGGACAGCGCTGGCTCCCGGCTTATAGAGTGAGATGAGCGCACAACCCTAGAGTCTGGCAAGACTGGCCCGTACGGGCAGGGGTACCTTTACTTAACCCACTATTAGGATATGTGTGAGCATCTTACGTTACAACATTATGAAATGCACTGATTTTGCCACACATACAGTGGCACAAACCATAGAGGCAATGGCAAAGAAAGGGCACTGCGTGAAAAGTACACACAAAAGAGACACACTGCAGATCTCTCTTAACGTCCATAATATATTAGGAATGAATATTTATGGACCTGACCAACACAAGCTACCAGTGAATGGAGAGCTCTTATATATTCAAATGTGTATTCTCCTCGACTTTTCATCCTGCCTGAATTCTGAGTGCTCAGAAGGTTTTTGGAGCAGCCTCACAGATTCTATTGTTCTTACAGAGCCACTAAAGCAGGCACAGGCAACCGCGGCCCTCCAGATGGGACTACAACTCCCATCATCCCTAGCTAACAGGACCAGTGGTCAGGGGTGATGGGAGTTATAGTCCCAAAATATCTGGAGGGCCAAGTTTGCCTATGCCTGCACTAAAGTATTCTGCTGACATAAAGATATTTTGGATGTAAAAAGACAATGTTACCTTGCTCAAATCCTTCCCGCAGAATGATTTTGGCAGATGATGGCTGTGTTTCACATCTTAAAGGAAGAAGATCCTCTATCTCTCTCTGGAGCTGCAGATATTAAAAGAGGAATGGAAGAGCAAATAGGAGAAAAGCCATGCACAGAGGTGAATTTAGATAGGGGAAACAGCACAGGGGTAAGGGTTAAAACTAGGAGACAATGGCTTTTAAGGTTGTTGTTTTTTAAAATATCCCTAAGCATCTTCATTTGAACATGTGAATACAGTTTCAGAGACCAATACATACAATGTCTTTTGCTCTACATTTATTGGGTTTTAAAAGGTGAGCATACTTTGTATACCCATTATTTCAATAGAAAGTGTGACTTGTAGGGAAACTTGTCACATAGAAAATCATAACCTAAGAGGCATAACAAATACCATAGTTTATTTTCACAATCCAAGAGAAATCTGTGTATTTTGCATTTACTTATTTTTTTATAATTTCTCATATAACAATGACAAAAATGAAATATTTTTTTCTAGCAATTTGGAAGTTTCTGGTAATTTAGCTTTTGGAAAATATTCATGTATTGATTGTATAGCCATTTCTGAAACAAAATTTTAAATTGTGCTTTGCTCTTATCACCCATAAGAGCTTTTGCACTTGACAGGAATTGTACTGTTCTTCTATGTAAAGTTTCATCAGAAAACCACAATTTTATTACAGTTTTTGAAAGATTTTTTAAAATAAAAGAAATTATTATTATTATTTATTGAATTTATATACCTGGAGAATAGAAAACCACAAAATACATAATCAAAATAAAAAGAACAACCCAAAAACTCCCCACCCCCAAAAAAACTTATTTTGAAAGGGCAAACAAGCCTCACAACATTTAAAGTAAGACAATTAACAAACCTGGAAAGACCACGATCTTAGAAATGTTTGCAAGAAGACCAGAAGATGCCATAAAGCAAATCAGACCACTGGTCCATCTACCCCCCTTATCATCTACTCTGACTGGTTGTGGCTCTCTAGGGTTTCAGACATAGGACAAATCCCGGCCTTACCTGGAGAGGTCAGGGATTGAAGCTGTAGTCTTTTGCATGCAAAACATGCGTCCTACCACTGAGCCATGAACTTCCCCAATATTCGGTGTTGAAAATCACATTTCATATCACAATATTTTCCTGACCCTTAATTTATTGGTCCTGTGTTTATTATATTCAGAAGAGCCAGAAAATCCCATGTTTAATCCCCAGCATCTCCAGGTAGGATTGCGAAGACTCCTGCCTGAAACCCGAGCGATCCACTGTCGTTGAAGGTGAAGAATACAGAACTAGATTGGCCCATACATAGGTAGATTTTGAGAATTTCTCCATGCTGATAAATGACTCTCAGAAAGTATCTTGTAATACCCTCCCAATGATTCTATAACCAAAAGTATTTATTGGCCTGCAGCAGTAATTCGACTTACTTGTTCAGCTGTGATATTTGTTGACATAAGGTTGGTGGTGACATTGTCCCAGGCAAGTCTGAACCATCCTGTACCAGATATTACCAGCATCTATAAAGCAGAAAGACCCTTGCAAAGTATGAATATTTATTTCCCAGTGGTACTAATATGGAAACTTGAAACAATTATTTCATAGCATTTTAGAGTTGAAGGGACCACGAGGACAACCTTTCACGGTTGTCACTTAGAGTTCCCAACCTTAACTACAAGATCAGTGTGATTTCTGTCATTGAAAATTTACTCCCTAAAATCTGTAGACCCACTGAAAAAGCACTTCTAGAATTAAGTCAGTGGTTATTATATAATTCAGGCCAGCCATGAATCCCAGCACAAAGGAATACTAGTTATGAATGTGATAATCCCATAAAATCCCTAGTTCTTCTCTAGATTTTGCCCAACGAGGAACTCAAAGAGACTTGGAGACAACTTTCATAATCTTTTTTTAAAAAACAACAATAATAAAGTTCCCATAAATTGTCTTATTCGGGAACCAGTGAACTAAATGTTTTCAACACGCGTTGATTATTTCCTGGCTTATTGCATTTTTTATTACTTTTGAGTATGTGGTCAAATGTTCACAGACGTCAATCCACAGAGAACTCTACCAACATTTGTTCTGATTCAGCAGTAAAAAAACAGGTTTCCCAGGAGAAAGCAGCAAGACCGAAAGAGGGGAAGAAATCCACCTCTCAGGCCCATGACTAGAAATCACTTGAAATTGTGGGAAGGGCCCAGAATCACGACTTCTAAGAATATGAGGCTCAGTTCTCAACCATGAGACTAACCTGTATTTCAGGAAGCCTAACTGCACAGGCATGTATTTTGTGCGTCTCTCTGCGATAGGTATTAACCACACTGGGATTCAGCCAAGTATTGTGCATCTGGACTCCAACTCTCATTCCATTCTTTGGCGACTTCCCATGATGCACAGCTTCCAAATAGTACACTGAACCACCAGTAAGCTCAAATTTCTCAGATTTTGGCTTCCAGGGGTGGCTCCAGTTCTCCTCCCAATGCGCTGACCATTCAGGAATGCCAGCAGGAATGGATGCAATTTCCACCTGTTTTCAAGTAGGCGACAGCAGTTATTCATTGCATTTACACCCACCTTTGTCTGCAAGGAGCTCAAAGTGGCATGTACGGTTCTTTCCCTCCTCAATTAATCCCCAAATGTCATGACACTGGGTGCCTGTCTTAATTTCAGCTGGTAATTAATTCCAGACAGCTGGAGATGCAACACTAAAAGCCTGGTTTCTAGTACAAACTAAGCACACCTGTAGGACATGCCAGAGAATAACCTGTGAATTGCTTAGAAGAAAAATGGGTTTACATCCCTCAATGAGGGAATGTAAGAGCTCTTAAAGGTACCCCTGCCCGTGTAGGCCAGTCGTGTCCGACTCTAGGGTTGCGTGCTCATCTTGCTCTAGAGGCCGTGAGCCGGCGCCGTCCGAAGACACTTCCGGGTCACGTGGCCAGTGTGACGAAGCTGCACACGGAAACGCCGTTTACCTTCCCGCTATAAAGCGGTACCTATTTATCTACTTGCACTTAAGAGTGCTTTCGAACTGCTAGGTGGGCAGGAGTTGGGACCAAACGACGGGAGCTCACCCCGCCGCGGGGATTCGAACCGCTGACCATACGATCGGCAAGTCCTAGGCACAGAGGTTTTACCCACAGCGCCACCCGCGTCCCTCGTAAGAGCTCTTAAGGTCGTTCAAAACATAAGCAGTCACATCAGCAGTCTGTCAAAGGAGCCTTCTAATTCCAGCTCATTTTGAAAATGAATGGCACTAAATATTAGGCAGAAGATCCATTGTGTTCATGAACTTGTCTTTTGGGGAATGGATACCACTTTAACAAAACATCACCAGACTAGAATTTTGGATCATGCATGTCACACATTTTGGCAGCACCTCTGAAGACAGGTGCTCATCCACACTGCGCTTTCCAGGGCTGTGTTTTAATGCTCAGAAACTATACTTCTATCCAACTGAATACCAAGAAAGCCAACTCTCAACTCTCCTCTCTCTAAGGGCAAATCTGCTCTCATGGCTTATAATGTTAGGAAGTTCTTATTAACATGTGGCACCAGAGGGCGCTGCAGAGCAGTGAGCCACCAGCAAAGGGAAACTGCCATTAAATGTTATACAACATTGTATTTAATAACATTTAAAAGATCAGTGTAGATCCAGCCCAGCTCTCTCTCCTGCTTTTCCTTTTCCCTTCCAAAGTGCTGACTCCGCCCACCTCTGGCGAGCTGCACCAGCAGCCAATCAGAGGGAGGCTACAGCTCGGCCCTCTGGTGGAATTCTGTGGCACTGCACCACCAAACTGGTCAAGCTGAGCTTTCCATCACAGAGGCTGATCATTTATTTTGATATCTGGTATATTGGTCTTGTCCAAAACCCTTTCATGCTGAAGAGGACAAGAAGCTGGAGGTTAACTCGCCTCATTTTTTATATTGTATGTTTTGTCAAAAGTATTGAGAGGCATGGTGAAAATGCATAATGCTTCTGTTGAACCACAGCTGCAGAATACATTGCCACATGTCTAATGAGTTTTAGGACACTATTAAAGGCCTTCCCATTCAATTTCTTTCTGTTCCACCAAACCTTCCATGAAATTATTGGCGAAGCTGTTTAAATTGCTATTTTCTAGCCTGCATCATACATCACTTTAAACCATAGTTAAACTAAGCCAAACTCTTCCCCTGTTACACTGCTTTGATCTAAACCATGGGCTTAATGTTAGGTCCAAACATTGGCTTGAGGTTTGTTTGTTTCCAAACGCTGAGCTTCCAACCAAGGTTTGCTCTTGGCTTATCACTTACAGTTTGTTTGGTGGAAACAAACCACAAGCTTGGTTTCAGACATAACACTAACCATGGCTCAGCTCCACGCAGCCCTGGAGGAGCAGTGTGCTCACAGCAGCATGCACCAGCACTTTGCACATGCGCCTGTATATCAGTTCAAACTATGGCTTAAGGTAACAAGGAAACAAGGGTCCTGTAATCTGCTCCTTAACGTTTTGCTGGTCCATTTCTATTGGCTACTAAATGGTTTTATGTATCATTTATGTGCCACAAATCAGTTTTAATGAACATATCAGAGTGCTCTGTAAATGATAGCTAAAGCCTTTATATATCAAACTTTTGTGCTCTACCACACCTGCCCAATGTTCCTAACCCTTCTTTTGGATTCCTTTAGCTTCTTTTAAATTCTTACAGACTTTTACATTCACCTTGTGTTTTAATACCTTTTAGCTTTCTAAAGCCCTTTTTAGATTTTAAATTCTGGTCTCTGACCGTAATAAAGATTTGTATTGTATTGTATGTGTCATTTTAATATATGGCATTTTGATTATACAACTCAGATTTTTTTAAAAAAAGATGTTGTATACTCATTTTATAAAAATAAAATCTGATGGGCTAGGTGCATTTAGCCCTTTTTTTTATTTCTGAAAACCGAAGGTACTGCCTACACATTTTCACACAGCAACATATCCCGAAGATCAGGGCCACTACCCAAATGCAAGTGATTATTTCCTACAGCTTCTCAATCATGGAAAGAAGCAGAGTCCGCAGTGTCTCTATTATGTCTTGTCCATTTCAACAAAAAAAGCTGGTGTAATGAATCAAAGGGACGCGGGTGGCGCTGTGGGTAAAAGCCTCAGCGCCTAGGGCTTGCCGATTGAAAGGTCGGCGGTTCGAATCCCCGCGGCGGGGTGCGCTCCTGTCGCTCGGTCCCAGCGCCTGCCAACCTAGCAGTTCGAAAGCACCCTCGGGTGCAAGTAGATAAATAGGGACCGCTTACTAGCGGGAAGGTAAACGGTGTTTCCGTGTGCAGCTCTGGCTCGCCAGAGCAGCGATGTCACGCTGGCCACGTGACCCGGAAGTGTCTCCGGACAGCGCTGGCCCCCGGCCTCTTGAGTGAGATGGGCGCACAACCCCAGAGTCTGTCAAGACTGGCCCGTACGGGCAGGGGTACCTTTACCTTTAATGAATCAAAACATGGCTGGGACATTTTCTCTGTATAATAATGGCGCCAATCCAAGTGATACCTTTAGACGACCATTAATAGGGGCCCAAATATTGGCTCATTATAGGATGACCAGAATTCCAGAAATTCATTTTTATTTCAGCCATGACAACAGCTATTTCCCCCTCCTTCAACACAGGGTAGATGGGGGGCCTTACTGTAATTTCACCCTGAAGGAAATATCTCACAGTTAAGCATTATTACGTCCTTCACTGGACTATTGTTCCACCCAGCCAATCACAGCACCCGGAGCCGGTCCCTCATTTGAATGCCTCCCACTATATAAGAGCACAGCTGGAGTGAGGTCACTGTCACTTGCAGTAGGACAGCTAAGCTGAACAGGAAGGCAGAGAAACAGCAAAGCCATGTCTGCTGTCCAAAGACGTAGGAAGGCTTACTACCAGAGAAGGAGGCAGAAGAGATCCCGGAAGATCCTGAGCAGACGAAGGCGGCTATATTCCAGGCGAAAGAAGAAAGCGAGGACAAGACGCATAGTGAGGTATGCAAGGAGTCACTATCAAAAGAGACGCCAGCCCATGTCCCGGTATTTCGACAGACGGATGAGGGCCAACGTCCTTTCAGCCCACAAGGCCAAGCACACCATGTGCTCCCAGAGGAGTAAATCCTATAGCAGGAAGCCCTCACGGATGGGCAGGCCAAGGAATAAGAAGCATTACACTCGGACTCGCTCAGGCCTTCTGCACGCCAAACTAAAGAAGAGGGCTGCGATCAAGGCTAAACTCAAGAAGGCCCTCAAGAAACATGCTAGGCGTACAGGTACTTCTGCTCTGAAGAAAGCCCAAAGAAAGCCACGTCGAACTGAGAATGATATTTTCTACAGTTTGGCCAACCCTTCCATGCCAAAAGCAGCATCGCCATCAGAGGACCGGCAGACAAAGAAACAGTCTGTCCGCTTCACCACCCCTGGCAACCCAAAGAACAAGGAGATGGAGCAACAGGAAGATCTCTCCACTGATAACCAATCAAGCCAGCAAACAGTGACACCCAAGAAACGTGGCCGGCATGCAGGCACGTCTGTTTGCAAAAGCCGGTAAGCTAGAGGAACACCCACCACTCTTCTCAGAACAACAACCTGCAGGCCTCAAGGGGGGAATTGGAGAAGGGAAAGGGAAATTACCCCCCAGCCTGCTTTGAAGATCCCAGTATAAAGATCCTTTATACTTTATCCTTGAGGAGACCATCTGCACCCACAACAATCCAAAACAGAAGTGATTTTGCTGAACAAATGAAATTAGTTTTATCAATGTCTGAAAAAAGATATTTGATCTTTTGCATGTTTTACGGGCAAGACAACCAACCAGAAGAAGCAATCCCGTGAGAGAACATTTCTTTCTTTATTAACAAGCGATGAACAATCACTTTAACCGAAAACTAGAGAAAAGATTTGTCATCATTTGGTAAACAATGGATCGTTGTAACCAAGGTGTGCATTCCCCCAAGGAACATCTTAAAATACTAATAAAGCTGGATCTTTTGAAAAATGTGTGGTGGAATTCTCTCGGCTACTTAGGGACAGTTTAGATAAGGGAGTGTTACATTTGAGAAGTCATAACAAATGACGTTTCCTTGCATGCGGCAGATAAGTTATTTAGAATATATTTATTTTCCTCCCTAAGCTAAAGCAATTTAAAAATCAGTTATCATCAGCGATTTCCTTTCTGGTTAGCAAATGATTCATAAGCACTGTGCTACTAAGAGTGACTTGTCTTCTGAAGTGACAGTCTTACATCCGGTGTAGCACAGGAGTAAGTTAAAGCGTGTTTCACTTAGGCCAGGAATTAACTAGATAAGATTAGGCAAGCTCCTCTTATTTCAGAGTCCAGCCCCAGCTCCCTGCTACAAGGGTAGAATCATGGAATTTATAAAGTTGGAAGGGACCACAAGGGTCATCTAGTCCAACCCACTGAAACACAGGAATATTTTGCCCAACATGGGGCTCCAACCCGTGGCCCTGAGATTAAGTCTCATGCTCTGAGCTGTCCCAGCTGTCTACTAAAGAAATGTATGGGAAACACTTTGAACACTCAAAAAGCACTATATAAACGTCAAGAAGCTGTAACAGTCTGCACAATTTATATTTAACAGAAAGAGAGAAATCAACACAGATCCTGCTCTGGAAGTCTAAACAAAGGGCAAGGCCGGCAAGTGCCACAATGCAAAGTTATAAGGCTCACAGAATTTTAACTTTTACTTGTAGTGATTTATGGTACTGGTACCTTGCTTTGGGGTTCTTCGGACAAGCTTAAATACAAAGAAGCCTTGTCATCTGCCTGGATCCAGAATGTGTAATTATTTGTCTGTGGTGCCACAAAAAAACCACATAGTCGTGCCCTGGGTAACAAAACAAAAACATGAATGAAGCAAACTTTCAGACAAATAACAGACTTCCACTGCTGAGGGAAGGATGAGTTACATGAATGACTTTAGTTATTACACAATCATTTTAAAAGACTTACCTTTATAGAACACCACTGAGACATATATGTTATCTCATCCCAGAATAAAATGATAGCTTACTAAAGAATCTCCAAAAAATTACCTATAAAAACGATCCTTTCTTGCATAACTAGTGTTATGAAAATTAATAAACTCATTAGTAGTTCATTCTAAAAAATAAAATAAAAAGTAGGAAATGTAGCTCCCTATTGATTGCCTCCCCCCCCCCCCCCGGCAAATTTATTTACACATATGAAACCGATCAGGGAACCTCGTGGCTCCTGCCAGTTCCACCTGTAGGTTTAGAAACAGCAAGTGTAAAAACTGAGAGGGAATGTTGTCTTCAGATAGATTTCATGAAAGTCAATCCGGTTTCTTTCCTTAAAAGTTATCAAATTTTCATATAAGGAGATTGTTTCAGGTGCTCATTAAATCAGCACCAGAGAGCTACATCACAATTTCCAGAACCAAGGCACCTTTCCAATATATGTTGTCATTCTATTGGGTAAATGTTTGGATAGGATATTAAAGAGCTTTGGGGAGATTTTGCCATTTCTTCCATAAAGTGCATTTCTCTTTTCCCACAACATTGGTCAGATGTATTTTGTCTCTGTTCTAAATATTCAAATACAATGAACATCTATGGAATCCCATATTCTGTGCAAATGGTCTGTGAAGATTCTGCAGCTGAGTCAATTCTGCCTGGGTCATGTGCTATGTCAATAAATGCTAAGGAAAGATGCTCACATTTTATGGTTTTATATCTTAGAATCATAGAATCATAGAGTTGGAAGAGACCACAAGGGCCATCGAGTCCAACCCCCTGCCAAGCAGGAAACACCATCAGAGCACTCCTGACATATGGTTGTCAAGCCTCTGCTTAAAGACCTCCAAAGAAGGAGACTCCACCACACTCCTTGGCAGCAAATTCCACTGTCCAACAGCTCTTACTGTCAGGAAGTTCTTCCTAATGTTTAGGTGGAAGACATCTTGATTTTATTCTGTGAACCGCCCTGAGATCCCCAGGTATAGGGCGGTATATAAATTCTAATAATAATAATAATAATAATTGCCATTGTGATTCCCTAACTCCCTAGTATTGTAGGAATGAAACCATCTGGGAGGGACGAGAATTACACCAATATAATTGGGATACTTGGTTGCAGGTATTTTTCCCAGTCAATAAAGACAGACACTGGGTTCTCAGAGGAATGTCAGATTTATTTATCTGCGCGGGGGCTCCAGCGGGATCTCCCCCAAAGGCTGAGCCCCTCCTTGTTCTCTGAGATTGCCTTTTATAGTATGCAGCAAACAACTTCTTACAGGCTTACTCAAGCAGGCAAAAAAAAAAGCAGAACTTTACTCATGCAGGCAAGAGAAACACAACTTGTTTTAGCTTTCCCCCCTCCTGTCCTGTCTGCCCCAAACTGCGAACATGTGCAGATTTCTTGCCCAACCTGCAAACCTGCAAGTTTAAAAACAGTCACCAAGTAGCTCATCCCTTGTGACTGACTTTCTGACTTTCTAGCAAAGACAGCTTACTCAGCACTCCTGCTAATTCTGGAGCGGGGAGTGTTGAGATAATCTCAATTTGGGCCTTCTATCAACTTCTCCCCCCTTCCCGTCAGTAGTCAGTACCTTCTAGATAGTTTCAGTACTCAAATGTTACCAGAGTGTACTGGGTCCATGGGGAAGTAGCAATGTCCCACCTGAGTAAGAACAGGCTTTAAGCTTTCATTCAGCCAGCCAGTATGGAGGTGCTTATGAAAATGCAGGAAATTTGACTATCAACTGCTCACCTATCAATCCAGACTCACTTGAAACTTTGCATGATAAATACTTAGGCTGAGCACACACTCCTTCCCTCTATGTATCCAGCACCTCTGGTTTGGGAACCGGTGTGCTGTGCACATGGCATTAGCCACAAACCCATATCTATCCTGTGGTTTCTTGTGAAATATTGCTTTATATACCTTTTCCCCAAAACCAGCTTCAATCCAAACAGAGAAAAAGAACAGTTTAGCTGTGTTTTCACCTGGTAATGTGTTCAGGGAAAGGGGCCGCTCTCTAACCAAGAAATCTCAGGGACCTCAAATTAATCTCCATGTTCTTTAGAGGAAGCCATGACAGTTAAGCTGCATGTAACACTCATTGTGGATTGTAAATAAATCCTAACTTCCTGTAAAAAGAACTCCACTAAAATAGTGTGAATTGTAGTACACACCAGAGTCCTTAAAGATCACTGATTACCTGAATGTCTGTTGCCTCCCAAACTGGAAATCTAATGGAGAACTGGCATTAGGGACAAACTGCCAGCGGTACCCAGGAGCTGCTTCAGTAAAATCTGTGTCTGATCCATCCCAAACCTCAAACAGAAGCCCTCTGTTTCCTGAGAAATTGGGGAACAAGAACTTTACCATCTGCAATGAATGAGTTAATGCACCACAGCACAAATGGACATCACAACAACAGCAGGTGCTGGCTAAGGAGGCAGAGGGTTGATTTTGCAAGTGAACAAATGATCTAGAATCCTACAAATCCATGGCTTTGATAATTTAACTGTGTTAATACAATTAATATGAAGCTAATGCTGAAACAGGGACGTGGGTGGTGCTGTGGTCTAAACCACAGAGTCTATGGCTTGCCGATCGGAAGGTCAGCGGTTTGAATCCCTGCGATGGGGTGAGCTCCTGTTGCTCGGTCCCTGCTCCTGCCACCCTAGCAATTTGAAAGCACATCAAAGTACAAGTAGATAAATAGGTACCGCTCCGGCGGGAAGGTAAACGCCGTTTCTGTGCACTGCTCTGGTTCGCCAGAAGCAGCTTAGTCATGCTGGCCACATGACTCGGAAGCTGTACGCCGGCTCCCTCGGCCAATAAAGCGAGATGAGCTGACCCCAGAGTCGGTCACGACTGGACCTAATGGTCACAGTTCCCTTTACCTTAATGCTGAAACATCAAACCAATTGCGAGGGAAGCTACCACTTGGACGCGCCACAATAAAAGTGCACCTGGTTTAGGGCCATTGAGTCTTCTGTGCACACCAACGGCTCCAGTTGTACAGACGATCTTTCGTGGAATGACGTGCTTAATTTGGCAGGGACTGCCTGGTGAGTGGGAAGAGAAGCATGAATGAGAAGAATATCGCTTCAGAGCAAAATGCCAGTCCAAGCTACTTAAAGGATCACCAGGACGGACTGGTTCAAAGGAAATGAACACATGTTGTGGTACACCTCCAGAGAAATTCACATTTCCAGAACCATGAAGACTGATTTCAACATTATTACCTGCAACTGTGACCTGCACAGGTGTATCAAAGAAGTCTCCTGTGATGGTGAGATCGGTTCCACCACCCAGGCTCCCTGCAGCTGGAGACACTGAAAATATTTCTGCAGAGGAAGTGAAATAATTGAAATTTAGTTCCGTTTAGATTTAGGTTAGCTAAAATAAAATGGCACAACCACGTACTGGTTTTATATCACATAGACTCTGTCTTGCACTGTAACAACCCCAATCCATGCTCAAAAGAAATTATTCACATTGGACACATTTGTTCTGAGCTGCAGGTTTGGGGAGCTTTGCAAAATTCAAACTAACTGGGAAAGGAGTAAAGTGAATAAAAGAATAATGGTTTGGGCTGCAGGACAATGGTGATCAGGTTTAAAATCTCAATCTGGAAATTAATCCCCCTTTCTCCAGCAGATACAAACACACACAAGCACACAAACCCCCCCGTTTCATGCTATACAAAAGGTTTGTGCTCTCCTTCTCCTCTCTTCTTCTCCAGCAGGAGGGAAATTTAACTTTTGCTTTCATTTTCAGCTAATCACAGAACTGTGGTTGGTCTGAATGTGGTTAGGGCAGTGTTTCCCAACCGGTGTTCCGCGGCACACTAGTGTGCCGCAAGACGTTGCCTGGTGTGCCGTGGGAGGGAGGCGGGCGAGGCGGGCGGCGAGAGGCAGGGCGGCGGCGGTGAGGAGAGGCCGCCCAGCGCGGGGCTCTCGCCGTCTGCCTGCCTGGCTGCCTGCGTGGCGCTGACGTCACGGGGCTGTAACGTGCCACACATAGGCACACGCGGGGCGGCGAGCGAGCTCCCTCCCACATCCCATCGCCACTCGCTTCGGCCGGCCTACTGGGCTGTCGCAGGCGGAAGGCCTGCGCATGCGCGAGGTTTTCGCGCCTTCGGGATTCCCTTCACGCCTTCCTCCTCCCGGGTCCTTGAGAGCGCGGGAAGCGGCAGCGCGAGACCGGCCTTGAGCCTGGTAGGTATTGCGCTTGCCAAGGCAGTCATTTGGGAAATGAAAACTTGCAAAGCAAGCAACCAGTTCAATCTGAAGTACGTGTATGCTTAATATCCTGTATCTGAAACCTGTTCTGCTCCCTCCCCCACACTTGGTGCCATTTTCATCTACACATGCAGCAAAGTAAGTTGACCCAGAATAGTACCAATTCAGATGGCAGATGGGAGAATGACAGTGCTGAATGCTTTCCCATGTAGAACAGTCCCTGCAAATAAAAACCCAGCATATTTGGAAGAGGGCCTAACCATTACCTTCTATGCTGTTACTATTTTTTTATTTTTTTTTACATAAGTAAAAGTTTATATATAGTCAATATAGGCACAGAGTTAATTTTTTAAACATTTTCTAATGGTGGTGTGCCTCGAGATTTTTTTCATGAAACAAGTGTGCCTTTGCCCAAAAAAGGTTGGGAAACACTGGGTTAGGGTACAGATGGGCAACCAATCTTCAGCTGAAAGACCAGTTTTCTCAGGGATAATCTGTCAGGAGCTGCATACCAGCAACGGGGGAAGGGAGATCTGGAGTAAAAACTGGGCAGGTCCAGAACCAAAAATGAGCAAGGACAGAGTCGAGGGTGAGTGAAGCTACCCCTGTCCCATCTTCTCCCCTGCTTCTTCGGTTTCATTATCCTTTTCTGCACAGATAATTACAGCAGATTTGTAGACTGAACTGGCAGTGGGGTTAATTCCAGAATCCTCTTCAATGAAAGACTACAGGACAATATACCTGAGAATGTCTGGTACAGGAAAAGGTCCTGTTTTGCACTGATAAGCCAAGCATCCTTGTTCACCACTGACCTGCAACACAAAAGTGAGTGAGTGAGCAACAACACTAATACAGAAGGAAATTAAGACTGGGATATGTAAGATATTCCAATGCAGAGTGAAAAATGTAAATGTGTGCAGAGCTGCAATAAGCTAGTTGTTCGGGGAACGCTTTCATCACTCACCCCATATGTCGTGGGAATCTGCTGCATTACTGACCTCCAGAGGGCGAACTTAGTTATTCATTCATTCATTCACTCATGAATTGCTTCCCATGAAACATCCTGAGGCTATTTAACAATAAGAGCACGAACGCTAGACTATATATAACACTGAGGCAAAAAGCTCCCCTTTGAAGGATTGTTGGGAAAGGTCTTCCATAGGTGACAAAAAGGCAATTGTCACAGTGTCTACATGATACGAAATGGGAGGTTATGTGCCACCACATTATAAGTCCGATTCCTACATCCTACGGAACGGACTTCCTGATGAGATAGAATCTGCTGGAAGATCAACTAGGTGAGACTTGTCTTTAAGCTTACACTGCTAAAATTGAGCTTACACTCAATGTATATGTCAAAATAATTTGTTCTCCTTGCTCCCCCTTCCGAAAATTGATTTTGCTGGAACTCCAGATGAAAAATAAAATAGTGGATTTCTGTCTTGATATGGTTCCAGAATCCACCAAGCTGAAACCAACTAGAAAGGTGCAAGTCACCTGTGGCTCATGTTAAGACTGGCTCATATATAAGCTGAGCCATCCCTACCACACACACACACACAGAGAGAGAGAGAGAGAGAGAGAGAGAGAGAGAGAGAGAGATCAGAACATAGCATCCCAACCATATACAAATGGCAATTTCATGCAGCCACAACAGGGGACTCTCCTGGCCATGCAAAATCAGTGACAACCCAGGGATCAGGGAAATGCAGGAGTTCACACCATTTCTGGCTTTCAAAGGCTGCTCTCACAAGTCCAGGGGAAAAAACCCTTCCACCTGTGCACAGCTAGCTCTTTGCAGTCAGGGAGTTTGAGGCATTAAATTATATTTGGCTGCCGAAGACTTTGCAGCCAAGCCCTGCACAGCCCAACGTGTCCCCTGGAAGGGATACCCCTGAACTTCAAAAGGCATCTTTGCAGCTAGAGGTTGGCTACAGCTTTGAAAGGCGTTGGTGCAAGGCAAGTTTTCAAAGACAGGCGACTGTTTGCCTCCTACCAGATGATTTTAGAATTTTAGCATCTTTAAATCTTCCTGTTGAAATGAATGGATACACTGTTCTCCAGGGATATCAGTGGGAAGATTTAATGACATTGCAGCTCCCCAAACGTCTCATAGGGGAGAAGCACCAGTCCACCAGTGGAAAAGAATCTCTTGTCCCACCTGCTCAGTGATGAATTGTTAGTTCTCCTCCACTTGCCATTCGGGGGCTGGGTGGGAAAAGCCAGGTACAATTTGGGACTTTCTAATGCTCATCTCTACCTTGAGGTGAGTATCAACAAGCTCTCAAAGCATATTTTCAGACCCAGACGCAGGAAACATCACTGACACCTTGAATGCCAACTTCTGAATACAACCACTTTCCAAAGCAGAAGGTGCATTTAAATAATACTTATATGAAAAAGAAGGCATTCAGAAACACAACATAACTATAAAACTAGCCATTTTTTTCAAAACAAAACAAAACAACTTAACCCTTACTTACTTACTTTCCTTTGTTAAACACTGTAAAGCTAACATTATGTGACCCTGTAAGAAGAGAAAAAGCACACATCTCAGTGCAAGAATGTGAATCATTTCATGTACGTACAGAGTAAACTAACGTGCCTCACTTGCTCTGAAATGCCCATGTCTTTTGCACCCAGTTCAGAACCATCGCCAGACACCTGACAAGCTGCTGTTTCTGCTCCATTTCCCCACCCCCCACCCCAACCACACCTCATGCTTCTTGGGAGGAATAACTCTTGCTAGGAGTGCCTGTTCTCTATGGCTCCAGCAAGGCATTCACTGTGATACACTTGTTGCTTACAGTTGGTGTTATGTACTGAAGTTCTCACCCTGGGCCAGCAGGGGGATATTGTAGATAGTTATGCAAATAAGGGATCGAAAGTGACATTCAGTGATTGGATAGTTTTAGAAAATTGTTACAGTTACATTGTACTGGAGCTCTGTATAAGCAGGCTGGCTGAACCCTTCAGTTCAGTTCAGTTCTGTTCTGGCCTGTGAATAAACAAGAGCTGTTTGAAGAATTGCTGTGTCGTCTGATATGTTCACCCACAACTTAACAGTTGGTATATCATGGCTGCCAAAAGTGTGAGCTGGGGGGAAATGCCCCAAGTAGCAAGAACAAAGAGAAAAGGAATCTGTAAGCAGCTCTCCCCTTTTCGAAAAGAGAATGGCCATACGGCCCATACGCCCAACGGTAGCCTTTTTTATGTTAGCCCTCTTGATTTTTATGTTACTGAATAAAATCAAGATTGCATGTTATTTCCCTGCTTTCCACTGACCAATATGGTTCCCTTCCACTCGGCATGCTACAGTTCCCAGACCGTGATCGACTTGAATGGGATATCTGCAAACAAAGGAAAATAAAATACAATGAACCATGAAGATGCAATAGAGGCAAAGGAAAGGAGATAGAACGTATTATGTGAAGCTGAGCTGAGTACTGTTCATTCACTTCAAAGATAGGAAAGGACTGGATGTGTTCTGCCAAATCCAAACCCATCACATCAAATGCTCAGCAAGTGATGTCTCAGCATCCATTGAGAAATTTAGTTTTGCCTGCCCTGATAATTTTGTGTCCCACTCTCCAATTTGTGTTGTCATTTGACCCCATGCAGACTGACTAAAGGTGGTAATAGGATATCGAGAAACAAATACTATTTTGTTCTAAAGGCCACAGCATATTTTTTATTTTTAGTGCTACCCATCAAAATGCTTTAAATATAAACATGAAAATGTAGTCAAGGGACACAACGTAGCTTCAGCACATGAACTCTGACAACAAATATTGATTCGCCTGCTTTAAACCTAATAAAGACAACAACTGGGAGAACTATCTGTCCATTTTTTGTGTGTTTTAGAAGCATTTTCAGCAGCTCAGGAACTGGGCCTCTAATGAAGAACTGAGATTACCGCATCTCAGACTTGGATCATCCACCCATGAAATTGGGAGGGGTGGAAATCACCTTGAATAGGGACAGGGAGCCCAAATATGGGCACTGAATCAGCTCTAAGTTATTCTGCCAGAGGGCATGACTAGAAAAAACTTTTAAATTGTATAATAAAGTTAATACTGGACCTGTTTTCTTTTGTTTTAAAGCCAGAAAAGTCACAGCCTAGCCTTGGAACTTTTAAATAATGATTCATTAAAATACCTAACAGGCGAGCTTCACTGTCTTCCTGTTTCAAAACAGAGGTCTTTACATCGAAAAGCAGCAGGAGAGGGCTTGATCGATTGACCTCATTGTGTTTGAATTATTGCATGATGTGATACACTAAGAACCTCACTCCTCTCAAGGACATCCATATACTCAGATACCACAACCAAAGCAGAACTCACAGGAACCATCATTCAGAACCCAAACCATGCTTTGAGTTTCTAACACAGCTAAACAATGATTTCGACTTCCTAATCTGCTTTCATTTTCTACCTTCTCAGTGGTCTATTCTGGAGGCAACAGCAACCATGGCGTGTTGATTCAGACACCACCACAAGACAGCGCAAACCAGAGTTAAAGGTAAAGGTAAAGGGACCCTGACCATTAGGTCCAGTCGTGACCGATTCTGGGGTTGCAGTGCTCATCTCGCTTTATTGGCCGAGGGAGCCGGCGTACAGCTTCCGAGTCATGTGGCCAGCATGACTAAGCTGCTTCTGGCGAACCAGAGCTTGTCCATAGAAATAATCATTTGGACCAATTTTGTAACTGAGGGTGGGGATGGAAGGACAGAAATTATATTTCATTGGCATCAAAACTATTAGTGTGCCTTCCCTAATTTAAATGAGCCCCAAATATGCTGCACCATTATAAGCTTTGTGAATTCTCACGGCAAAAAGCATTGCAATCAAAGCTGTGAGGAGCAACTTACATGCTGCGCATTTGCTTATTGGCAAGGGAACAAATGGTTATCCATCCATCGCTTTCTGCCTCGAGGATAACAGGGCTGGGGCAGAGAGAGGGAAGAAGCAATGCTAGTTCAAGGCAACCCATAATAATGCAAGTCCACAATACATTTCTCTCCCCCATGCACAGTAACAATCCAAATGTATTATTTAATTATCGTCAGGGTTGGGGCAGGGGCAGGCTTTGGAAATCTTTCGTAATATGGCAACCCCAAATGGATCTTCTCAATTTTGGGTCTTCTCAATTTTGAGCTTCCTTGGCTCAGTGATCCATTCACACCACCCTACATCCAACACTAGTTGGGGTGCAGGGCCTGTGGGCCTGCTCATGTTCTCGGAGTGCATCTCCCACCATGGCTGACCGTTGGCCATTCTGGCTGGGGCTGAGCGTGTTAGAGTCCAGCAACTGGAGAACCACAGTTCCCCATCCTGGAAATGCAAAGGGAATAACCCTATATCGAGTTGCACAGAGGAACTGAAGGAAGCAATAAACACACTTACCCATCAATAAAATCTGTGTTAAAGCTGTATGCATCAAATTCTTGGGCCAGGATAAGACCATAGACTTGCATTACATTTCCTAACAGGATAAGGATGGGGGTGGGGGAATTATTCAAAAGGCAAAATGAAAATCTGTGTAGAGGAAGATGGGGAGTTGGGTTTTACTGCCTTGATTTCTTCAGTGCAGTAGAAGATGCCCTCTGTAAGTATTATAAATCTAAAAATTATAAGCAAGAATCATAAAGAATAATACATAGATAACAAATTCTCCATGGCTGGTGTTAAGAGGAGTCAAAATTGTACTATTTTTATGTGGTATTTGTTAACATTAAAACAAAAGAGGTCAATACATTAGTCAGCATTATCCTGTATCTTATTTCAGGTCAGTATTATAACATTATATATAATTTTAAAGTTAACTCGGGGTTTCAGCATTATAATATTAACCTAAACTGCTTCTTAATATTATTGCCTTAATTGCTGTAATGAGCCTAACTAATGTTAATGACTTCGAAATAGCTTGGAGACACAATTCAGGATATAGAATGTAGGCTTATGCGCATTTAAAAAATCATGGGGATCGGAAGGTCAGAAAATCGTAATAATAGCCTGAAATAAGATACAGGAAAACACTGTTCATTGTTCTCTCTGGTATCTGCCGTATTCCCTTATTTTATGTTCCTTTTTGTGTATAGGACTCATCAGCCCGGGAATGTAGACCATCTAAGGAGAAGGAAGACTCTGATCCTAGACCCCCACGGCCTTGTGGGACATCTTCGGGAGAAGAAGCAAACCCTACACAAAAGTGAGCTCTTAAAAGCTCTTGATGAGTAAATCATAAATAAGTTGTTTTCCCCATTAATTGTATAAAGAAAGACATACGGTCTCCACGTTAAGGTCCATCCTTTACCTGGGACTCCATAGGGGGGGTCCACACGATAGACCACAGGAGTGTGTGCAACAGAGAACTGTTAAGAAAAGAATCTATATTATATTACATTGCCTTTCACAAAACTATTGCTTCATTCACATTTTTGGAGAGAGAGAGAGAGAGAGAGAGAGAGACATCAGTGTACTCTTGCCGTGTAGTGAGAATACTCTACTTATGTTGATGGTTGTCTGTACTCTGTCATTTTTGCAGAAGGCCAGAAAAATCACAGAATTAAGTATTAAGCCAGGGGTCAGCAAACTTTTTCAGCAGAGGGCCGGTCCACTGTCCCTCAGACCTTGTGGGGGGACGGACTATATATTGGGGGAAACAAGAAAAATGAACAAATTCCTATGCCCCACAAATAACCCAGAGATGCATTTTAAATAAAAGCACACATTCTACTCATGTAAAAACACACTGATTCCCGGACCATCCACAGGCCGGATTTAGAAGGCGATTGGGCCGGATTCGGCCCCCAGGCCTTAGTTTGTCTACCCATGTATTAAGCTAACTTAATTAATTAATTAATTAAGCTGAGCCAGACCAGAGTCTGGTGATGCAGTGCCTCAGAATTCCACTAGAGGGCTGGGGCCTTTCTCTGATTGGCTACCAAGGCAGCCAGCTGCTGAGGGGTGGAGCCTGATTTGATACCCTGAGACTACAATTCCCATCATCCCTGACCACTTGTCCTGCTAGCTAGGGACATGGGAGTTGCAGACCAAAAACATCTGGAGCGCTGAGGTTAAGGAAGCCTGCCCTAAGGAATTCTGCAAAATACTGGGCAATCCTAGCATTTTTTTCAGACTGCTTTTTCAGTGACACATCGCTTAGACATTTGTGGCATATTTTTCTAGTTTTGAATATTTTGAATGAATTTTTGGTTAGTGAATAAAATCCTGTCTCTTTCCCAAACCTAACTTCATCCAGTCACATTTGCATTCTGATACTTACTGGTATTAAAAACAATTCAAATATTCTCACCTTTCTCAAATATCCAATGTAGTCATATCCTGTTTTTCAATTATCTATGGTCCACAATTATAATAAATTATTCTTGAAATATGTATCAGTGACCTGTTTGTTAAATGTTATAATTGACATTCATTCCCACAAATCATTTGGGAAGAAGCCAGTGAAGGAACTATGGCTTGACCAGAACACATTTTGGCTTTTAATTGCCCCTCGTCTTTGCTTTCTCGGACACCTGACATTCTTTTGCCTGCTGGATTACAGGCAATTTCCACTCCACAAACCCAGTAGTCACTTTTAGTGTATATTACTGATACCATTAGCAATGCGGCCTCTCTGTGGTGTGGAGAATGCTAAAATTATTTTGGAAGGCCGCTTGTAATTGGAGCCTTAATTTACCTCTAATATCCGTAACTGCATTCAGTTCATTTTCAGACTTTCTTTTATAACAATTTTTATTGAGAGTTTTCAACATAAGATACAATAAAAACCAAACTAATCTAAAATAAAAAAGAAAGAAAAGAATAATAGAAAAGAAAGGAAGAATGAAAAAAAAATGTGCATATATAATATTAAGCCCTCTATCACTATACCTTGATCCTTATTCCACACACAGAAGAATGAACCCTCCCAGCTCCAACCTTCCCCCTTTTCCCTCAGCCTCACACCCTGAGAAAACATCTCTGGCCTGCCTCTCCTGCAGGTTCCTTCATCCCCTGTCCATCACCCATCCTCATCCACTCCAAATACAAATGGCATTTTAATATTTAGCATTTTTATTATTTTTGTTCCTAAAGTTAACCTGCAAAGATACTGGAAAGATTGGTGTCTATCAGTGGTGTATAGAAAATGCTGTTTGTTAACTGAATCCAGTTAATCACTGGATTAAAATAACCCTTCTCTAACTAGGTAAAGGTAAAGGTATCCCTGCCCGTACGGGCCAGTCGTGACCGACTCTGGGGTTGCGCGCTCATCTCGCTCAAGAGGCCGGGGGCCAGCGCTGTCCAGAGACACTTCCGGGTCACGTGGCCAGCGTGACGAAGCTGCTCTGGCGAGCCTGCACCAGCGCAGCACACGGAAACGCCGTTTACCTTCCCGCTATAAAGCGGTACCTATTTATCTACTTGCACTTAAGGGTGCTTTCAAACTGCTAGGTGGGCAGGAGCTGGGACCGAACGACGGGAGCTCACCCCGCCGCGGGGATTCAAACCGCCGACCATACGATCGGCAAGTCCTAGGCACTGAGGTTTTACCCACAGCGCCACCCGCGTCCCTACAGAGCTGCAAATAAAACGTTTTAAATGTGTTGTAAAGTACAATATACAAATGTGACACTAGATGGCGAAAGTGAGTTATGCAAAATTCAATGTATTTTTCAAAACTTTTTTTTTAAGTTGTTTTTTTTCTCACAGAATTTTTTATATGTGTGTAGATTCCACCAAGGGTCGTCTCTCTCCCCCCAGGTCAGTCAAGTGCAGTGGTAGGGTGGCAATGGGTAGGGCCGGGCGAGGCTTGTTGCTGCCCCCAGTGCTGGGCCTGGTGGCAGCCTGGGCCTGACTCTGCAAGGCGCAGCGTGCAATCCACCCCAGCGCCTAGCGGATCAGGCCCTTTGGATGTTGTCAAGGGGCGCAGGGCCTGCCGGCAGTGTCCACCTGGCTCTGCAAGGTGTGAGGTGAAGTCCACCCCAGCGCCTAGCCGAGTGGGGGTGTCTGGTGCTACTGACTTGCATCTAGTAAATAACTGTCTACTCAGAAGAAAGTTGCACTGAATTCAGTGGGCCTTACTCCTAGGTAAGGGTGCAGGGGGCTATAGTGTTTCATCTAGGCAGCCAGGGCTCCTCCGGATGACAAAATCTTTTTGCATCAGATCAGTGAGGACCACTTGCTTTTAAAAATTCTCCCATATATACAGAACTCCCTGTGTGCCTTTTGGACTGTATCTGTAGGTTTCCCCCTCTGTGTCAAATTACTGGGGTCAAATAAGTGTTGCTTACTTTTTATAATGGAAGATGAATCTTCCTCAGGAGGTTCTGGACTCTCCTTCTTTGGAGGCTTCTAAGCAGAGGTTGGGTGGCCATCTGTCATGGATGCTTTAGCAAAGTTTCCTACACAGCTGGGGTTTGCACTAGGAAGATGATTCTACGTTTTGCTGCTTCAGCAATATTTCATTGTGTTCCTATGATTTTATGTAATTGTAGTTTGCATAATTTATAAAAATTATAAATAAAACTTATTCTATTTATTAAGAAAATATTTCTACCAGTAGGATGGGAGGGGGCATAGGCGTAGCCAGGATTTTTGTTAAGGGGGGCAGAATTTGCATTGATTTTTATTTGGGGGGGGCAGCTGTCCCCTGCCTCCCTTGGCTATGCCCATGAGGGGGCACAGGAAGGAAACAAGGTTGGAAACGGGCCATGGTCAGAATAAGGTAGGGAAAGACTGGTTTAAAGTGCACACTTGTTGGTGAAACAAACCGACTTCATAACCCAATGGATTTAAGAAGGTTTGCTGTGAAACTGAGCAGAGTTTGTTTTATAGCTTGATCTCTGGTTTATTCACCACACTAAACAGAGATTCTGTGAAGGCTACCGGTTTCACAAGAGGAAGAGTGGCAGAGAGAGAGAGAATGAGAGTGAAGTTTCATTTTGGTTCACTGCAACTCATGCACATAGCGCTAAACCATAGTTTAGCATTGCATCGAATGTAGCTGGTGGCATCTCTACACTGACAACATGAAAGCAATGGCTTGTGGACTCTCACTCCTTGGAGGTTTTTAAGCAGAAGTTGGATAGCCCTCTGCCATGGTCCCTTTAGCCGAGATGCCTGCATTACAGGGGGTTGGACTAGATGACCCCTGGGTCCCTTCCAGCTCTAGAATTCTATGGTTCTAGATACGAAGGGATGCACACAATCAGTTGCGAGGCCAGGGATTCTTTACAAATAAGAACTGAAAAGCAGGCTTTCCGTAAGCTTCCATGATCTAGCACAACAGAACTGCCTTCCTTTACAGACACTGCCTCTTGCACTTCTCCCGCTAAGAGGAAGGTGAAGCAATCGGAATACTTAATGAATCTTCTCCTCTTCATGCTGATCATCAGAGGCACGAGGTCAGCCTCTGACTGCGCCACTGGGCACAAGCTGTGGGGAAGCAGAGGAGGAAGCGCAAGGAGAGGAAGGCAGTGGCCGCCAGCTGCTTGGAATACCTTCCGCAGGTTTCTCCAAACCTGTCACAGCCAGCAGCTGTCTACGTTTTTACAACTACCACAGAGAGAGAAAATTAATTTTTAATGTGCATGGCTCACAGGTTCTCGTGCCCCCAAACAAAGAGGCAGTGTGTGTTTTATTTCGCTTGGAATGTGTCTCATTAACTGCATCCCCTGGTGGCTTTTCATCAGCTCTCTAAGCTAGCTGAACTCCCAAACAACACCTTCGCTTTAATGTGCAATTTGCTGAAACATGGGACTCCTCATGCTCGATGCTGCAGAAAACCCTTGGTTGCACTTGTACACGACATGGTAAAAGTTCTGGCTCATTGGCGAGCAGAGACAGCTGAGTGAGCTCAGTGAGCAAAAGGCAAGCTTATTCTCTATTCCCAAACCACACATATCTCACCAGCCTTAGTGCCATTCCATGCTGATGTTGCAGTGACAGAAAGCTCATATGTACAGCCAGTTTACCAAATATTCTTCCACACAGCACTACCTCAAGTACAGAGAAATCTTCATTAGCTCTGGGCAGGATGACCCACAGAGAACATAGAGACAAGCAAACTGCTCTTGTCCCAGGGAACTGAGATCATTTGTATCAGCTTAGCAAGCAGCAGGGGCGATTTTATAAGTTCAGATATGTAGTAAGACTGGTTGCCTGTTTCAGTTTGATGAAACCACAAGAGATGGGTGCTCTGGGCATCTTTGACTGGTCTTAGGAATGTTGTGGTTGTGCCATGGCAAATGCTCAGAAGTGTATGCTCCTGAGTTAAAGTTCCATTGAAAATAAGTCCCAGCTGTCACCAAGCCTGCATGTTACACACATGTAACACACTAACATGTTACACACTAACAAACATATCAAGATGGAGGAGTATCAAAAAGATACTTTTGTTCTCACTGGGGCTAAATGAATTGTCAGGGGGCCAGCCCTGCGCTATTGGGGGATTCCTGGCTGCGTCATCCCCTAGCCGGCCAATCGGGTTGGTCCGGGGGTGTGGCATGCCCCATAAAGGCAGGACGCAGCCGGGCATCCCCCTCTTTGTCTGCCCACCAGCTGCTCCAGTTTTCCCACCCTCCTGCCCTCTAAGGTTTTCTTTCTCTGACCTTGCTATGGACCTCGGTTGGTTGCCACTGAGGGGCCTGGTAGGAATTTTCCCACTTGGCAAATTGGCACCAGCCACTTGGTTTTCACCTACCTCGTAGCAAAATCGTCACAACTTTCTGAGTATTGGCGGTTAGGCATTGGAATAGTTCTGTTAGGCAATGGAAAGAGGGGAGGTAGCGCCATCACCTGCCCCGCATATTGAAGGGTAGTCCGTTAAAGGATTCTGGGGGGCGTGGCCCTGTCCAAAGCCTAGGGAGGTTAGGGCCTAAGGCACAACCCCTATCGGTGACCCCGGGGGAGCTCCTAGTTGAAGTGCATCAGCAGGACTCCCCCTACTGGTGGTTAACCCTTCCTGGACTTCAAGCAGGTGGGCTGGAGTCAGATATAGTCGGTTAGGTCCAATGCCTAAGCCAATACTGCTCATCACCTGTAACCAATAAAGTTGTGGCCTTTTTTAGCCCATTAACCTTAATAATTGTGTCATGTGTCATTATTTCTATCTGGGGGGGTCGGGAACTCGCCACGCAAGAAGAGTGTGATTGCATAGGCTGTATGAGAATGAACTGGGTACAGATTAAGCATTTGCCTCCTCCTGCACCCTTTATTCCTTCCAATCCATGAGAGCAAGTTCCACTCCTATTCACAAGGTTATATCCAGAGTATGCCAATGTTTCCTTCCTCTGCCGTGCTTGCCAATGCCTGATGCTTTGCACCATCACTTGTACTGCAAAGCTTAGGTAGTCAAGGAGTTAAAGGACGTGTTCAATGTGCCATTGAGCCTGGGCATCTCATAAATGCAAGGATGAGCTAGGCTAAGGCTCAGAGCTAGCTCTAAATGTCTAAATTCTACCCTGCATTAAAATCATTATTTCTAACAATGTATTAATGGCCCATGTCCCATGGCCTGGCTACTGGATTGCTGCCAATCACACGTCCATCCCCTTGAATACATACCTGAAATGTGCAGTTGTCACAGTGCAACTCCTTCGTGTTGTTGACAATTTGCCCATTCAGAGTGAACTGGAGTTGGTAAAGTCCTCCCCACTGTGAGGCCCTTCAAGGGAAATAATAAGAGCAAAGGATAGCTAGCAAGCAGCATGAGAGAGACTGGAGTCCACCTTACTAAAACGTGAAGCTTAATATTGAAATGAGGCAGCTATGATTTCTCCCACCCAGTTCCCACCCATCTTGTCATTAACTCCCCTGCGTCTTCTGTAGGAGAAAAACACACACACAAAATGGGTTCAGAAGAGCAGAGAAGGAAGGCCTGGGAGGAGAAGACCATGGAGAAGAAAACATGGCTGCCTCATCTCCCGTGTGCTTCACTGATATAATATAGTCTGTGGGGAGAACCTAGGAAAGCTAATAGAGCCTGATCCTCTGCTGGGGGGGGGGTTGCAGGAGGGGATTTCGGAATAGGACTAGGTCTGTTAACTTCTATTTTATGCCATCTCAGAACCAGGACTTTCTAAACTTACATAAAATTCAGTTAACTCCACCGCCACCACTTTGCAAATTCAGGTGGTGATATAGGGTTTCCACCTTTTTTTCTAGAAATAGGGCTGTGTCTTTCACAGTTAACGGCATGTAGTCACTGAACGGGTAAAGCTTTTCTTCAACAGATGTACAGTAACATGAAAATCTTCACCTTCTGGATTGCTGCTCATTATGTGACTTTTAAAAGAAAAACTGCTCTCCCAGAAAAACAGTGGTGTGATATTTTTACTGGAGGGTTGGGGGAGGGGAGTGGGGAAGAATAGCACAGGAGACAGCTGCAAATTGCTACCCAAGTGCAGCAGGTCAAAGTTTTAACTTAGTAATAATTATCCAGAAACCCAGTCTTTAAACTTAAGCTTTTTTCTCTCTTTCTCTTCAGGGCACAGGTATGCGCCACACTTGTTAATCATTGTCGTTAACATTTTAAATTCTGATTTCCTGCTTGGCACTTGGTGAAATCCTTGTTATGGTCTGGAATATAAACTAATGCTACTTTTCTT
The DNA here is from genome assembly GCF_964188315.1 of Podarcis muralis. NCBI lineage: Eukaryota > Metazoa > Chordata > Lepidosauria > Squamata > Lacertidae > Podarcis > Podarcis muralis. The sequence goes on along the minus strand of NC_135657.1, from coordinate 117,499,190 downwards.
ATAACTTTTCTCATCCACATATACTTTTCCTATTAAAGTCCCTGTCCAATAAAAATTAATAAATTCACAACCAAGGCATAAAAGCGGGGCGGGGGGACATGACTCTTGTTGGTGTATCTTTCTAATATTACAGCTACACTAGGGTGTCAAGCATTTTGAAGATCTAAATAGACTTGAAATGTTCTTTGAACGGAAAGACGGAAAGACAATGAGTTTTGCTTAATTAAAAACTGAGAGGTAACGAAGTATTTGTTACTGAGCTGGTGCTTCAAGCAAAGGCTGGTGCCAAGAGGCCTGCAATAAGCCCTGAAGAACAAGTTTATTCAGGACTTTTTGAGCAAAAAATGAAATGCTGGAACTCTTATCTTAATATGCTAAGGGTGTCAGCACAAAATGGCAGCAAAAAAAGAAGAAGAGGTGCTGATATCAGTGAGTATGGTCACACACAAAAAGCACTGAGGTTTTATAGATATAGACAGACAGACAGATATTCTATCCTTGAAACATGCCCATGGTAGCTGACAAGTATAGATATATAGAAAATTAACAGTACAACCCTATGGTATATCTTCAGAAGGACTGCAACTGAAAATAATTAAAAACGGAGAAACATTGCATAAAAAGGGGAAAAAAACAATCAAGAAATGGAGTTAAAGCATAACAAAAGAGCAGGAAAAATGTTAACACCATAGCAAGACCATCCAAGGTTGCCATATTTTGAAGAGCAAAAAAGAGGACATTTGCAGACTTCTACTTGGAACTTGGACCCGGAAATGTCTGCGGACAGCGCTGGCCCCCGGCCTCTTAAGTGAGATGGGTGCACAACCCTAGAGTCTGTCAAGACTGACCCGTACGGGCAGGGGTACCTTTACCTTTACCTTACTTGGAACTATGGATCACTATGACAACTCTACCCATGAAAAAGAGGGCGTGTCCTGGAAAAAGATGACATGTGGCAAGTAATCCTGCAGGCCCTATAATATGTCTGTCTTTACTGATGTCAGTCTAGCTCTAGTGGTGTAGTTTTCTGTTTTTATGGTGAATTTTTATTGTTTTTATCCTCTACAAGTTGTTGGGGGTTTTTTACGTTTTTACGTACACCGCTTAGAAATTCTGAAAAGCATGCTGTAAATAAATATATAAAAAATAAAACCCTGGGCAAGGACTTCTGCATGCACAATGGGGCCTTCTCCCCTCCCCCCTCCATGCTGCCTCAAATTGGGGGCTGTCGGGGGCTGTCAGGAGAACCCCCAGAGCAGCATGCAGCGGGGGGAGAGGGATCATTCTGTCTGGGAAGCCACAATGCTTGCCCTGATGGAGCAGTTGCCTCAGGACAATGTTTACTTTTTCTTCATGCTTTGAGAAGCTCCCGGTTTGAATCGTCGGTGGCACGTTAAAGGGGGCAGGAGGCAGTGGATGAGGACGTTTCCTGCTTGAGAACCTGCCTCCGTGTTGGGTTTGGATCCCTTCCTCCATGTAGGAGACTCATTGCTTGTTGCAATAAGATACACTTCCTGAATTGATGTTCATTACATTCATTAGTAAGGTTGAAGCATGTAAGGAATGTAGGTCCATTCCCACAACCTACAAGAGCACATTGTAAACTCACATATATCAACAGAATGCTTCTCTAACATGGTTTTGGGATGTCCCATTAGTCCCATTAGACCCAGCCAGGGAGATGGTCAGGGATGATGGGGCCTGCAGTTCAGCATCTGGATGGCTCCAGATTGACTAATCTGGATCTCTGCTATTGTGCTCTGCCCCCGATAATAGCACTGCAAAGAACCTTCCTTACCTTGTTTGGCATTTTGTGGTGGACAGATCAAAACTGACAGGCTGAATGTCACACAGTACTGTAGGCAGCACTGAATTCAAGAACGACACTTCCAGGTGAGACCAATTGATGGGATATGAGAGGCCTAATGGTGGAACACAGCAACATTTTAAGGCACAGAAGGTGAAACGGGATAAACACTGATCTCCTGTCTGACAATATGTGCAGGGCACAGAGGATGTTGTGCATAACAGCACCATCATATATCACAATCCAGACACTTCCAAGCCCTTAATAAATTCTGTGCCTTTTCCAATTTACAATATCATTTTTGAGAAGAGGCAACTAGAACTGTACACAGTACTCCAAGTGCTGTTATACCATAGATTTCTAAGGCATTATGATATTGGCAGTTTTATTTTCAGTTCTATTCCTAATTATCCTTTGCATGGAATTAGCCTTTTTCATAGCTCCTGCACACCAGGCCAACCCTTTCATCAAGTTGCTGTTCTCATTCCTGGTCAGACACTGCCAGTTTGAACTCCATGAACATATAGGGGAATTTAATATTTTTGGGGGCACAATGTGGATCACTTTACATATGTTTACAATGAATTTTATTTGCCTCTTGTCATGGGACATGAGGATAGATCATCCTGTGCATCACTAATGGTGAAAGAGGAGGAAGCAGAGAATGGGGGGGAAATGGCCAGTTCTCACAATGGAAGGATATAAGAAGTGGATTCTCCTAAGGATCTGTATTGGAGCATGTGCTTTTTAACTTGCTCATAAATGACCTGGAGTTAGGGGTGAGCAGTGAAATAGCCAAGTTTGCTGTTATCAAGGTGTTCAAGGCAGTTTTGAAAGAGAGAGAGAGAGAGAGAGAGAGAGAGAGAGAGAGAGAGAGAGAGAGACCATGAGGAGCTCCAAAAGCATCTCTCCAAACTGGGCAAATTGGCCATAAAATGGCAAACACAATTCGGTGTACACAAGTGCAAAATGATACAATCTGTGGCAAAAAAATAATAATTCTAACCTCACTTACAGGATCTGAAGTGGAAGTTACTGACCAGGAAAGAGAATTTGGGGTTGTGCTGGACAGCTCAATGAGGATGTTGACCCACAATGTGGCAGCTGTGAAACTGTGGGTTTCAAGTTAGGAATCATTAATGAAAGGGACTGAAAATAAAATTATCAATATAATAATGCTATTTTAGGAATCAACAGTGCAATTGCATTTAGAATACTTTGTTTGCAGTATTGCCCATTGACTCTCACATAGCAGAGAATATCTTCTCTAGGATTATGTGGGCTGACACACGTGAGCAGTAATTAAAGTGTGCTTCTTGCTTTAAAACTATTGTTTTCACCCACATGCAAATTTAATCAGATTAATTGATAAATTACCATTGGTTGACAAAATCACACATGATTAATCTCAGTGGTGTAGCGTGGGTTGTCAGCACCCGGGGCAAGGCAAGTAATTTGCGCGCCCTAACCCTTGGAGCCAGGTAGGGGCAGAGAGCTGCGAGTGCGAGCATGCCACCCCCCACCCCCAGGTGCGGCCGGCCCCCCTGCACCCCCCACGCTACGCCACTGATTAATCTAGTAACATTTTCTTTTAAAAATTGGGTTGAGGTGCCACAAAGAGCAGCTAGTCTTATGACTGTCCCTTTTTGTCTAGAAATACCACCAACAGTTTCTGAGGGGCCCGAAAATCTACCCTCATATCTCAGTGTGATCCAGGTTCCACCGCCAATGCTGCCTTCCTTTGGCTCCATGGTTAGCTTTGCCAACGTAACTAAAAAAAGAACCACACATGCAATGAATTATATAATGGTACATCAAATGGCTTTTCTTCTTAAAAGAACAATCTATTTGTAAAGGCCTTTTGGAGGATATGGATGCAGACTGAGCAGAACTGGGAGATCGTGAAAGGTTTGTGAAGGTCTCTTCCTATGAAAGAGACTCCTGCGTGTTCCATACCTCCCTCTGAAAAAACAAAGCCCTGCTGGACAGAGCCTTGATGGAATGGAGGCAGCAACACTGGTTGTCTTTGCAGCTCTCCCTGCCACGTGGCAGGCCTGATTAGGAACCTGAACACATGCTTGGCCAGCTCCTGGGTGAGATATATGCCACTCAGTCCAGTCCTTGCCCAGTCCATTTCATCAACTGCAGCTCCTCAGAATAAAGGTAAAGGTAAAGGGACCCCTGACCATTAGGTCCAGTCGTGACCGACTCTGGGGTTGCGGTGCTCATCTCACTTTACTGGCAGAGGGAGCCGGCGTACAGCTTCTGGGTCATGTGGCCAGCATGACTAAGCCGCTTCTGGCAAACCAGAGCAGCGCATGGAAATGCCGTTTACCTTCCCGCCGGAGCGGTACCTATTTATCTACTTGCACTTTGACATGCTTTCGAACTGCTAGGTTGGCAGGAGCAGGGACTGAGCAACGGCAGCTCACCCCGTCACGGGGATTCGAACCGCCGACCTTCTGATCGGCAAGTCCTAGGCTCTGTGGTTTAACCCACAGCGCCACCCGCATCCCGCTCCTCAGTATACTAAGGGGCAAAACAGACTCCGCAGTGCAGGAGTAGGCACTCAGGAACAATAATGCCCATGGCCTTACGAGCCTCCCCATTCCATAGTGGAACTAAGGCCTCAGCAGGAACTCTGGAAAGACCCCTGGGCAGGGGGTGGACCCAGAGCAGCCAGGAATCTTCCCAGCTCACATTTTTTAAAAAAGAAAAATATTTATGTTGGGCTGCAATAAGCAAAACACATACAGTGGTACCTCGGGTTACCTACGCTTCAGGTTACAGACTCCGCTATCCCAGAAATAGTACCTTGGGTTAAGAACTTTGCTTCAGGATGAGAACAGAAATCGTGCTGTGGTGGCACTGTGGCAGTGGGAGGCCCCATTAGCTAAAGTGGTGCTTCAGGTTAAGAACAGTTTCAGGTTAAGAACGGACCTCCGGAACAAATTAAGTACTTAACCCGAGGTACTACTGTACTGTATGCTATTGGTCACAAAAACATGCTTCAGCAAACTCAGACATACTGAGCATCCCTTGAATACGCCAGCGTATTTCCTTATTAAAGAGTATTTGATCTAGTATGATATCATAATGCATGTGCTTCAAAAGTAACTGCAATGGTTTACGTCATGTTTTAGTTAACAACAAATTCTTTACTATTGCAACTGAATACATGATGAGGCAGTAAAGAAGGTCGCTAATTGGAAGTTTAGAATTTATTGTTATTATTATTATTTATTAAATTTGTATAGCAGATTGACTAAGGCAAGTTTGACAGGCCAAGCTGGTGACAGAATTTCTACAAAGCACACAGGCAAACTCTTATCTCTTTGCCACGGTGCTGATGCTCAGTAGTGCAACTTGATAAGACTCACCTCCGAAGAAAAGCAGCAAAGCCTCAAGGAAGGATGGCATCCGAAACTCCATCTCTAACCTCTTCCTCTGCTTTCGACAATAGACTTTCTCACTGAGATCACTGCCTCATTCATAATCAGAGCTCAGAGGGTTGGTTCTCTCACATGTATTCCCTGCAAAAGAAACATGTCTTATATGCTGTTTTTCTTTATTAATATTAAAGACCTTTGGGGCAAACAGCTTGATGCCCAGAAGACATTTCAATACCAATTCAGAATTCTTCTTCTTAAGAGCATCTACAGACCAATTCAGAATTACTACATGGAACAAAAAAAAAACAACAAAAAAAAAAACCAGCCTGAAAGAAAGCTTTTGTATTATCTTAATCAGAATATATGGGAGATGATAGATGATAGATAGATGATGATAGATATAGATAGATAGATGATAGATAGATGATAGATAGATGATAGATGATAGATAGATAGATAGATAGATAGATAGATAGATAGATAGATAGATAGATAGATATAGATAGATAGATAGATAAATGATAGATAGATAGATAAATGATAGATAGATCGATAGATCAATAGATCAATAGATAGATAGATAGATAGATGATAGATAGATAGATAGATAGATAGATGATAGATAGATAGATAGATGATAGATAGATAGATGATAGATAGATAGATAGATAGATATAGATAGATAGATGATAGATAGATAGATGATAGATGATACACAGACAGATAGATATCTGTTACCACATCCTTTGTATGAGTGTGTGTGTGTGTGTGTGTGTGTGTGTGTGTGAGAGAGAGAGAGAGAGAGAGAGAGAGAGAGAGAGAGAAGTCTACTCTGCTGGTAGATTTAAGCTCCCATTTAAGGTGCTGTGTTTTGAGGCCATCTGCTGAGGGCATTGGTGCCCACCTTGCCATCAGAAGTGAGGTGTGGCAACTGGATAGGCTTTTCCAGCTCCCATGCCCTGTTTGTGGAACTCTCTTCCCAAGGGGGAACACCTTTGTTATCGTTCAGGAATGAGGTCCAAACATTTGTGTTTACCTAGGCTAGGGCTTGCCGATCAGAAGGTCAGCGGTTCAAATCCCCGCGACGGGGTGAGCTCCCGTTGCTCAGTCCCTGCTCCTGCCAACCTAGCACGTCATGTGCAAGTAGATAAATAGGTACCGCTCCAGCGGGAAGGTAAATGGTGTTTCCGTGCGCTGCTCTGGTTTCGCCAGAAGCGGTTTAGTCATGCTGGCCACATGACCCGGAAGCTGTCTGTGGACAAACACCGGCTCCCTCGGCCTGAAAGCAAGATGAGCCCCGCAACTCCAGAGTCGTCTGTGACTGGACCTAACAGTCAGGGGTCCCTTTACCTTTACCCTTTACTAGACCATAAATAAGGCTGATCGCCGAAGAACTGATGCTTTTGAATTATGGTGCTGGAGGAGACTCTTGAGAGTCCCATGGACTGCAAGAAGATCAAACCTCTCCATTCTGAAGGAAATCAGCCCTGAGTGCTCACTGGAAGGACAGATCCTGAAGCTGAGGCTCCAATACTTTGGCCACCTCATGAGAAGAGAAGACTCCCTAGAAAAGACCCTGATGTTGGGAAAGATGGAGGGCACAGGGAGAAGGGGACGACAGAGGATGAGATGGCTGGATAATGTTCTCGAAGCTACCAGCATGAGTTTGACCAAACTGCGGGAGGCAGTGGAAGACAGGAGTGCCTGGCGTGCTCTGGTCCATGGGGTCACGAAGAGTCAGACACGACTAAATGACTAAACAACAACAACAGGCTTCAGTTATATTGGCTGATTTGAACTGAATGTTGTATTCTGCCGTTTTGTTTTAGTTTTGTTATATTATAATTACATGAATGTTAGTACCTCATATTTGGTGGGGATGCAGAGAAGGCCTTCTCCGTGGTGGTTCCTCCAGGCAACCTTGAAACTCCCTTCCTAGAGAAGCCAGTCTGACTCCCACCTTGTACTTCTGCCAGCAGATGAAGAAGACCTTGTTCCAACAGGCTTTGGGGAACTGACTACTTTAAAGGAAAGGGCTGGTGCTGTGATGTTTTTGTTGTAATTATCTAAATTGTTTTAGTAGATCATTCATATATAGAAAGAGTTTTAGTTCTTTTAATGTTTAACTGTTCTTTATTGATTGGGGGGGGTTCTCTATGTTTTTAACTATTTATTTGATCTATAAGCTGACTTAAGTCCCTGTCAGGGGAAAAGGCTGGATATAAATAAATATATTGATGGGTGGGTGTGTTAACAATAGGTTTTATTTTAAAGAAACATTTGGAGATGAAGTTCTATAGTTAATTTATAATTTAATTAAAAACAAACAGATCTCACAATTCAGATAGGTAGCCCTGTTGGTCTGAAGCCGTCAAAATAAAATTGTCCAGTAGCACCTCAGAGACCAACTAAGTTTGTTCTGGGTATAAGCTTTCATGTGCATGCACACTTCTTCAGATCTCACAATTAGGAGCGAAATCAAGTAGACCAGCTGCTTGGCTCTGCAGAACTTGCAATGTGACAAGATCCACAAAGTACCAGTTCTACACTTGTAAGAAATAATTCTTTTGTTGTGGCAGCAACTTCCTGCCCATTGACATCATGCAGGCACCATCACAGTATTCTTTTCGGCAACCGCTTAAAGTACTTTTCTTTATGCAAGCCTATCTAGTATGTAGATATTTATTTTAAAAGTTTCTTAATACTTGCTTTTAGCTGTTTTACTGACAATTTAAATATTTCTTCTAAACCACTTCCATGTTTTATTACAATCAAACAGTATAGATATTTTGTTAGACAGACAGACAGATAGACCGGTCCTCCCCAAGATACATGTGCAACAAACAAGCATTTTCTCAATATGCCACAATCACCAGTGAGTTTATATGCTTCAAAATTCTGCTATTGCATACCTTTATAGTACTTGTTCCTCCTCCAGTTTTCTGATCCAATAATTAGGCAGTGGTATATGGAGTTTCAAAATTAACCATTTTCAAAGTCCTATAATTTAGTTCTGTTCCATTGTTTCAACTCGTACTGGATTTTTAAATAGCCAACAATAGCTTTTGCTTTTCCAGAAACTGGAAAAAGCTGTACCGTAACTAAAACTAGTGTGTGACCAATCTGAATGCTTGCGGTAGCAGGGGTGTGAGTGATTTTTCTCGGGGCAAGCTTACTTATTAACGTAAGCTACTTATGCCATTAAGCCAGCTTGCCACAAGCCTTTTTTTCATGGTGATACAGAAGTAGCTTGGGACATTTCTCTTAATCTTATTTAATAATTTTAAAGAGAGAGAGAAATGCAATTTGAAATATACATTCTAACTTTTTTTAATTTTTCATGTATGAAAATAATATAAGCAATTGTCATTTAACAGTCCTTTAGTTTTGAGGACTATTCTACATGTGAGGAACACATAGATGATTTGTAGGTTTCCACAATCTGTATCCTCTAGATATTTTGCTCTACAGCTCTCATCATGGTTAAGGAATAATGGCAAAAGATTATAAAGGTAATTTCTGGATTAACATATTTTTTGAAATAAAATAGAAGTTAATAGGGATTTGTTATTTTCGGGAATACTGGGAAATAACAAAGTAAAAAGTAATAAGCAAGAGTTGTACAAGATTATGATTTTAGCTGGAATGACAGTTATTGTTCTGGGATGGAAAGAAAAGGCCAAATGGAGTATGGAAAAATGGAATGATTATGTTTTTGAATACGTACAATCAGAAATATTCGCACAGATAGTGGCAGAGGATAGATGGGAAAATAAATGCAAAAGAATCACAAATAAATGGGCATTTTACAGGGACTGGATAGAAAGGGGGGAAGCCAACCCTAACATACAAGCTCAAATGAACAGACTGTGTACATGGATAAAGATATGAAGAAGGAAGGCCTGATCAGGGAGGAGGGGGGAGGGGAATTATTTTTTTAAAAAGTAAACTGGATAGTATTTTGAATTGATTTTGTTATGTAAGCCTTTTTCAGAAACTATATATACTAATGTTATGTAGTTGCGTGTGTAGGTCCCCAGGCCACCCCTCAAATAACTTCACACATAACACGTAATTTTAGTTTTGGTTTTTGGGCACTATTTTGGCCACAACTTTATTAAAATACAAAATCAGTGAGTGGTTGTTTAGACATTGGTTATGACTATCTGTCCCCCGCCTGGGACAGAACTGACATCCCGAGGTCCGAGCGGTAGCCAGTAGAAGAGAAAGTCAAACTTGGGGGTCACTTGAGCTAAGCGTCGGACCCACGCCGCTCACCCCAGCAGCTCCCCGAAAGCTTGCCTGCCCGGTCCTATAACAAGGATTCCCATAACAGGGATTGGACGAAATCGTGGCAAGCCCCAGGATTCCTTTAACGGAATTCCCTTCCAGCACCATTGGAGGGGCAGGCACAGCCTATCCTGACCCCTCCACCACCAGTTTTTTATAACCAATGCCTAACCGCAACCTTACAAGTTGTGACAAATTGCTGAGTAGTAGGCAAAAACCAAATGGCACGGCCAATCACCAAATGGCAAAATTCCTACTAGGCCCCTGCGCCAAGGCAGGCGACCCCATGACAGGCAAAGCAAGGTCAACCGGAAAAGAGGGTGGGCGGGTGATCCGGTGCACTCTGCAAAGAGAAAGAGAAACCAGAGTGCACCAATATTTAAAGACTATGGTCCCACCCACCCAATTTGCAACATACAATTTGCCCCAGCAACCCGGTTACCCAATCATGATGCCAGGCAACAACTATTAACCTGCCTGGCAACAAGAGGCCTGGCCCGGTGGCCCACACCGCAACACGTGCTCTCATTTATTGGAGAACACGCTTTATGCATTGTAGTATGAATGAATTTTGTGTTGTATTCTTTGTTTTATAGAATATATATAATAATGTTATGTCATTAAGCAAATTTAATTTAATCTTCTCATGCTGGCTGGCATTAATGGGAGATGTAGTCCAACATACCTGAAGGGCCTCAGGTTGAGGAAGGGTTATTCAATGCAGTGCTGGAGCCCCCACAACCAACAGCTCCTTGCTTGGCCATCTTACTGCTGATCCAATATGTGTAAGGCTGAGGTGAACTTTTCCACCACTGCCCCCTAAAATGCCCCTTTGGCAGACTTGAACTGTTTCCTGGACATGCTGCCCAGACTGCCCCCCTCCCCCGGAAAGATTTTGCTTGAAATGTTTGTGATTCTTTGGGCCTAGAACATCCCATAATGGAATGGGCACATTTGTATGTGATACCATAATCATGGAGATTGGTGAGGAAGAACCAGAATGCCATAATTACTAACAGGTTGTCTCGGGGATAGCTCAGTCAGTAGAGCAGGAGGCTCTTAATATCTATCTATCATCTATCTATCTATCTATCTATCTATCTAATTAGTTTTCCAATAAAGACTAATTTATAACATCATTAAACATCAAAAACACATCACATATCTTTTTTTCTTTTAGACTTCCATCAACATGTCTGATAATTTTCCGTAATTATCACAAATCTTCACATTTCTTAATTTATATTGCACTATATATATCTTAAGGGACGCGGGTGGCGCTGTGGGTAAAAGCCTCAGCGCCTAGGGCTTGCCGATCGAAAGGTCGGCGGTTCGAATCCCCGTGGCGGGGTGCGCTCCCGTTGCTCGGTCCCAGCGCCTGCCAACCTAGCAGTTCGAAAGCACCCCCGGGTGCAAGTAGATAAATAGGGACCGCTTACTAGCGGGAAGGTAAACGGGGTTCCGTGTGCTTCGCTGGCTCGCCAGATGCAGCTTCGTCATGCGGGCCACGTGACCCCCAAGTGTCTCTGGACAGCGCTGGCCCCCGGCCTCTTGAGTGAGATGGGCGCACAACCCTAGAGTCTGTCAAGACTGGCCCGTACGGGCAGGGGTACCTTTACCTTTTTATATATATCTTATCTTACCATGTTGTTTAAACAATATTTCTACCAAATCTTCTTACAGAGCTTCTTGAAAACTTACAAACGTTATATCATTATCACAAATATTTTTAATATATTCTGTAAATTTACTCCAGTCCTCAGTGAATCTTTGGTCTCGTCGGTTGCGAATCCTCCCTGTCAATCTGTCCAGTTCCGCGTAATCCATTAATTTCGATCTCCATTCTTCAATCGTAGGCATTTCTTCTTGTTTCCATTTTTGGGCCAAAAGAGTTCTGGCTGCTGTTACTGCATACAGGAATACTTTCTGATCGTTCCTTTTTATTTCACCACCTAATATTCCTAATAGAAATGCTTCTGGTTTTTAAACAAATGTATATTTCAGTATTTTCTTTATCTCATTATATCTCATTATATATCATTTCCCAGAAGCACTTCATTTTTTTACATTCCAACCACATATCATAAAATGTCCCTTCTTTCTTCTTACATTTCCAACATTTATTACTCACCTTACTTAATTTAACTGGTGTTATATACCATCAATATATCATTTTCATAACATTTTCTTTAATTGTGGTACATGCCGTAAATCTCATCCCTTCCTTCCACAATTTTATCCAATCATCAAATTGAATGTTATATCCAAAGTCTTTGGCCCATTGAATCATAACTGATTTAACCTCTTCATCCTTCAAATGCCATTCCAATAATAATTTATACATCATAGATAAATTTTTAACTTCCTTATTCAATACTTCTCGTTGAAACCTAGATTCTTTTTCAAAATAGCCTCTTTCTGTAACCTCTTTTCTAAACATTTCATTAATCTGAAAGTAATGCAGCCAATCGTTTAACGTATTCTTTCACTTCTTCATACGGTTTCATTTAAGATATTAAGAAGAAGGAGGAGGCTCTTAATATCAGGGTCATGGGTTCGAACCTCATGTTGGGCAAAAGATTCCTGCATTGCAGGGGTTGGACTAGATGACCCTCGGGGTCCCTTCCAGCTTGACAGTTCTATGATTTTATGTTTCTAACAGATCCATTGGGGAAGAGCAACTGGTGCAATTTTCAGCCATTGCAGTAAAGCAGCAGGGCAGGAGGATACTAGAAATAGTTCCAAGAGTATAAAACTCAGAATCTAAAGGAAAACAAGTGGACATTTAAAAAGTAGCCCCAAAATAGCTCCATCCACATTTCAAAAAGGGGGGAAAT